>NC_000083.6:27571808-27883475 GCF_000001635.26 Mus musculus
CACCCGCCAGGAGCATAAGGCTGAGTAGGCAAACTCCAGGCTACAGAGTCCCACATTTAGCACACTGCTGATATTCAGGACAAAGCACTGAGGCTCATGGCTGCAGCCCCAGATATTCTCCTATTGGCCATGATGAGAAAACGAACCATTCAGACCCCAAGTCTGCCTGCACCAGAAAGGCTGTGGCTTACAACCAGCTTTTTCCCACACGGTGACCAGATCTCCAGGGATGGCAGTCAAACCGGACAGGGGTGAGCAGAACGTCCACAAGGGCTGGCAGGAATGTGGAACCTGTCCAGCGTCAGGAGCCAACCTGCTTTCCTCGGGGTGAGACCCCCCCCCATCCCTGTATGTCTAAGATATAAATCCTGGTCAGTCTGCAGGAAGACAACCTTACAGTTACCCCAAGAATTACCTCAAACACTGATGGTTTAGTCATAAAATGTAGGTCAGAGGAGGTCTTTTTTGTTTTTTAAGATTTATTTATGTGTGTACACTGTTGCTGTCTTCAGACACACCAGAAGAGGGCATCTGATCCCATTACACATGGTTGTGAGCCACCATGTGATTGCTGGGAATTGAACTCAGAACCACTGACATCTCTCCAGCCCCAAGAGGGAGTCTTTTTAACACCCCAGTTACAACTACAGGACAGTTGGCTCGTTCCTCAGATTCGCATCTGCAATCCCTGTTAAGGAAGCTGAGGTAAGAAGATTATGAGTTCAAGGCTGTTCCGTGTACATAGGATCTGGTCACCGGGAGGCAATGGCTCTGTGAGATTCAGGATCCCCAGCCTGGTCTACAAAGTGAGTTCCAGGACAACCAGGACTACACAGAGAAACCCTGTCTCAAAAAAACAAAAACAAACAAACAAAAAAACAGTATTTGACACACGTCTTTCGGGGTCTGTTCTTTTCTTCCCAGTGGCTTCCTGAGTGGTTCTTAAATTTTTATTTGTTTGTTTGTTTATTGTCACCCTGGAGGGGAGGGGCTATCCTCTCATGTGTGTCACAGTGTAGGTGTCAGAGAGCGGTTTTATGGACCTTTCAGCATCCACCTTGTCTTTAGTTCTTGGGAGCAGCCAGCCACCTGCCTTTATCCACTGAGTCACATGACCCATCCATCTTCTGATCCCACTGCGCTTGCCCTCCCTGTCACCCCCACCCCCATCCCCTTTGCTGGGTTCTTGAGGTCAAAGATGGTCCCATGAAAGTCTCTCACTTTGCCATTCAGGGAACTGGAACTGGTCCCACAGGCACTGGGGCAGTTAGGGCCTGTTTTGTCTCCTCTGATGAAGGCACTGACATGCATGGGGCAGACCGCCCTGCCTTCACTCTGTGCTAAGGATAGGCCAGTCATACCCACCCAGCCAGGACAGGGCTCAGCACAGCTTGGACGTATTGGGGGTGGGGCAGCATTCAGTAAGCTCTGGCCCCCTGGCCCCAATATGGAAAAAGGTGGCTTCCCTGTTTGCCATTGAGATGTGGGCTTCACTCTGTAGGCCATTCTGACTTCAGGTTCATAGGACAGACCACCATACCGAGCTTGAAGAACAGTTTTAGTTTAATGAAAAACGGGGGCTGTCGAGATGGCTCAGTGGCTAAGAACACTGACTGCTCTTCCAAAGGTCCTGAGTTCAAATCTCAGCAACCACATGGTGGCTCACAACCACCTGTAATGAGATCTGACGCCCTCTTCTGGTGTCTGAAGACAGATACAGTGTGCTTATGTATAATAATAAATAAACATCTAAAAAAAAAAAAACTTTTGGGCTGGTGAGATGGCTCAGTGGGTAAGAGCACCAGACTGCTCTTCCGAAGGTTTGGAGTTCAAATCCCAGCAACCACATGGTGGCTCACAACCATCTGTAACAAGATCTGACTCCCTCTTGTGGATTGTCTGAAGACAGCTACAGTGTACTTACATATAATAAATAATGAATCTTTAAAAAAAGAAAAAGAAAAACAGTATAATGAGGTCTGTTTATAGACACACACACCAAAAAAAACAAACCCATGCTGGAGAATTCTGCATTCATGCACACGTGCACTCCTGAAGCAAGGGGTCACGAGGCAGCTGCTCTTGAAGACTGAGCCTGTAGAAGCCATATCTGTGAGGCCATGTCGACTAGGGAGAGGGGCTATGGGTGGATGGGAATAAAAGCCTTAATAAACAGCCTGCTGTGACCAGATAACACACCCATCCCTTAGCACAGACTGGTCTGGTTTCCTGACCCGCTGAGTGGAAGAGAGGCTTCCAGGACAGAAGACCTTCTGCCGAGGACCTTGTGCAGAAGGGAATATGTGTGCCCAACGGATGCTGACATCAGCTGGGTGATGATAAAGGTCAGCTCAGGTCACCTCGCTGGTGGAGCTACCACTGCCTCATGGCAGAAGGGTAATCCCTGAATAGTACTGACCGACTCCACCGTGGGATGGCTGCTTGTCACATCAGATGCCCTGCTCCCAAGTTCAGATCCCATGTGCTCCCGATGTCAGCACTGGGGTCTCCCTCACAACCCATCTTGTTTTTCAATTTATTTTTGAGATTACATCATTTTCTCTTCCCTTTCTTCCTCCCTCCCATGCACAACCCCCCCCCCCCTTTTTTTTTTTTCGAGACAGGGTTTCTCTGTGTAGCCCTGACTGTCCTGGAACTCACTTTGTAGACCAGGCTGGCCTTGAACTCAGAAATCTGCCTGCCTCTGCCTCCCGAGTGCTGGGATTAAAGGCGTGCGCCACCACGCCCGGCTCCAAATACTGATTTTTTTATGGTTGGTCCTTCCCGCACCGCTGGAGCCAGCTTGGCAGGAGGAGGGTGGGGAGCACGGAGCAAGGGCATCACTCACAAGGGTGAGCATTTGCTTTTGCAGAGGGGGCCGTTGAGAAGTGCTCTGCCAGACTCCTACTTGTGGGGCCGAGTGATGGCATGTGCCACGTGCAGAACTCTTCTCTGTCCCCCACACCCAGCCCAGCCCAGGGACAAGGTGTGGAAGAACCCGAGGATACTGCATGGAAGGCAAAGGGGAAAACTCAGCTTCCTTCTGCTTTCTCAGGACAGATTCCATTTCTTGCAGAGCCAGAGAGGACTGCCAAGGCCTCCCCAGCAGGGCTCCGGGAAGGGGGCCAGGCTGGGCTGGCTGCAAGAGCGAGTGAGAGGAAACGATGGACTTTCCAAGAAGTGACAGGGTGACAGGCAAGGCTGTTCCTCTCCTAGCCAGGGTGGAGGGGTGGGGGAGTGGGGGGGGGGGAGAAGGCGGGGAGCTTTAAGGGCCACAACAACCCTTCCTTCCCTCCAGGGGCCACTCCCAGCTCACTTGGCATTACTTATGTGTCTCCTTCGGTGACTGTGTGGCTTATCAGTTATCTCTGTGTCCCATGTGAAGCCCCAGGTACCTGGCCTGAGTCTCTGTCTCAGACTAAACTTGACCATTTAGCCTTAGCTAAAAGGTCTAAAGGGGCAGGAAAGATAAACATAGAGGCTACTTTGCTCCCATGAGGTGAGCCCCAGCCACTGTAACCTTTCTGCTACAGAGGGGAGCAGGGTTGTAACTAGGGCCCTCAGACCCCATACCCACATGGGATGAAGGCAAGACCTCCAAGCTAGGCAACTAGACTCAAGATGCTCCTGCCCAGCCGGCCTCAGCGATGGGAGCCATCTGTGCTACAATCTTACTTTTAAACACCAACCTTTCCTTTGATTATGACCAGCTGCAAGTGTTCTGGCCATAAAAGCCGGAGCCAAGGCTCACAGAACCATTCCACGGGCTGTTTAGTTTACAACAAACCGAACCAATTAATTCTGTCGTTTGCAGTGCCACACTGCACAGCACACCCTAGCCTGTCAGCTGACGGCTGTGGGCCTCGAGTCCATTCTCCCCTCCCTTTTGCTCTCTGAGAAAGGCCTCCTCGTCCCATCTGCACTGCAAGGTTTTCCCAAGCTTGGCCTGGCTCTCCAAAATAGCCCCATCGTCCCCTGAGAAAGTCCAATCTCTTCAACCGTAGGCAGGCGAGGAGCAACCAGCATGAGATGTCTCTCCTTAGTGGCCTAAGGTAAAATGGTGTCCTAAGAGGATCCACTTGACCCCACAGCCAGGAGTTGGAAGGCCCAACCAACCACCAGACCGAGGCACCTCATTCTTTTCCCTATGAAGTTAGAAAGACTTCTCTAAAGCCAGGCAGGGTGGTGCACGCATGTCTTTAATTCCCAGCGCTTGGGAGTCGGAGGCAGGTGAATCGCAGGTGAGGCCAGCCTGGTTCATCTACAGAGCAAGTTCCAGGACAGAAAAACTGCAATAAACAGAATAAAGGTTCTCTCCAGCATTGTCTAATAAGAAGTGAGATAAGAGTCAGGGCTCACAACTGGTTCTTTGTAAGTGACGAAAAACCTGGATTGAGCAAACAACTGGTCACTAGGGAAGGGAAAGGCGATGATAACGTCACCTTCTAGAGAGCCCCTCCCCAGGACTTCCTCCTCCCTAGTGGAGGCCCTCTGGCCAGTGAGAGGATAGTCTCCTCACTGGGCTCTCGTCCTTAGGGCATATGCCAAATTCTAAGGCTCGGTAACATGCCCCGAACCATTGTACAGGGAACTTTGGGGACAGGAGTGACTCTTAAGCTTCCCGTCACATAGCCATACCCACAGGACTACTGGACTTCACTCAGGTGTGGCCCAAATGCCACAAATGAATAGAGGTCAGGCGGACGCACCAGCCTATACTGTGGGGAAGAGGCATCCCGAGTCGGGCAAGAAGCTTGTGGGCTCGTGCGAAGCCTCAGCCACACACAGAGCTGTGGACAGTGGGGAAGGGGACCTAGGACCCATGGCACAGAACACCCTCAGGTGGCAATGCCTCTGAGGACACCTCTGTCCCAATGCCGTAAAGTGACATGGAAAACAGCTTCCTGAACATGGGGTCCGCTCGTGGACACTCCAAATGATAGGGTGCTCACTAAAAGGCAACCAGAGCCAGAAGAAACCGGCCCCACCCAGGAGAGCGGGTGCAAGTACCTTTCAAAAGAGCCAAGTGGCTTCCCTGTTCCCCAAGCACTGATGGGCTGCATGCATGGTTCTGCCTGCCCCCTTTGTCAAGAGGAGGGCTGTTTTTCTGAATCTTAGACAGAAAATACTGTTAACTAGAGCTAACTCCCCTTTTTCTTAAAAGAAAAAAAAAGTATTTCTTTAGGTTTTCTTCCCCATTGATTCTAAATCTTATCTCAACTAGGATATGCTCAGAGTATACTCTAAAAATCGTGAAATCAGCCAACTACAACAAAACTCACACTGCCTGGCTCAGTGTGGTGGCACAGGCCTTTCTCCTCACCCCAGCACGCTGGAGGCCAAGGCAAGTACTCTGAGTTCAAGACCAATCTGGTCTACATAGTGAGTTCTAGAACCAGCAGGGTTACACAGTGAGATCATATCTCAAACCAAACCAAACCACAGTGCTTCTTCAGGCCTTTCTGTGACCCAAGAGGCGGATGTTGCTTGGGCTGAGGTGTTTTTAAAATGAAGATGGGACTCCAGCAAAGGTGTGGACCAACACAGAATACAAGTGGGCACGAGTGAAGGACAGCATAGCACACACACACAGGGATGCACAAGGGGCAAGCCCATCTCTGAGCTGCAGAACCAGCCTCCGGGGAGAAGCGGGCAGGATCCTGTGAGCTGGCTTCTCCTTAGTAGCGAGCCCAGAGTCCCAGCTCCTAATCCACACACAGTTATTTCTGCCTCCCACTAAGAAACCTCACCACGCAGACACTTACAAATTACTGACCCACTCACTCCCAGGGGAAGTGACTCACCCTGCCCCCTGCAGGAAGCAAGACCACCAGCAGGCCTCTCTGTCTTGTCGGCATGTGCTCTGTGGCACAAGGCCCAGGATGGGAGCCAATCCTAGGCTTCCGGCAGTCTCTTGGTTAATGACACTCCCATAGGTCACATCCAGCTGAGGACTTGGGCAGGGTAGGCAGGGTGGGCAACACAGGAAACTTCTCCATGCGGCACTGACAGGGCCATTGATTCGCTGTCCTGCCCTGTGTTTGTGCTGAGAAGACCAGAGCTCAGGGCTCGTGTCCCAATGGCTGCAGTTTCTGGGACACTACTACAGAAAGTCTAACATGGCCGATCATATTCTTTATTGTTCCGCCTCCCTCTCTTAAAGACTATGGAGTCCAGGTTACCCTTAAATGGCAGCAATTCTCCTGCCTCAGCCTTCCAAGTGTTGAGATTTTTTTTTTAAAGATTTATTTATTTATTATATGTAAGTACACTGTAGCTGTCTTCAGACACTCCAGAAGAGGGCGTCAGATCTTGTTACAGATGGTTGTGAGCCACCATATGGTTGCTGGGATTTGAACTCCAGACCTTCGGAAGAGCAGTCAGTGCTCTTACCCACTGAGCCATCTCACCAGCCCCAGATTTTTACTCTAGGATTAAACTATGCCCCGCTTCTTGCTTGTTCTCAAACCACACGTGCACAGAATTAACTCCTGTTTCAGAAAGATCACACGACCTCACTGAAACCTCTCCAATGTCTATAATCACAAACCAAAAAAGTGTAGTTTTAAAATTTTAAAAAACACTCTACGCTCTATTTTTCTTCCCAGGGTACGGTGAACTCTAATGGGTTTTTCTGCAGTTACTGGATCTAGGATATGCAAATGTACTGTGAGCTGGAGACCGAGCAGGGGCACCAGTTCCCATTAGGCCACGAGAAGCATGGGAAAATCGGAGGGACTCAATGTCCATGACAGAGTCTGGATTCTGGCGAGTTTTGTTCTTTTTACTTTCTTGTTCTTTCTACTTTCTTCACTGTGTTTAAGGCTGTGGCTCTGACCAATCTATCACAAAAGGACTCTAGCTATGCCAGCAACAGCCGCCAGCATTCTAGCCGTGCCAGGGAGGAAAAACCCCAGCCCCATTCCTCAGGGCGCAGGAAAACTGACGCCGGCGAGGAAGATGGACTCTGGAACTGTTCAGAGCTGGCTTCTGTTAGCTGAACCTGGTGGCCCAATCTCTGTTGCTAACTGCTCTAACAGGTCACCAAGGCCACTGAAAGGGACTTGGTGCACTTCACTAGACTGACTTAGTGACAACAATCAAAACTGGCCTTAACTTGGGCCCAGTCAGGCACACCTACAGAGGCCCGAGAAGGCAGCTGGCAGCTTCCTTCCCAGGGCAGTTTCCCGCCACAGTACCATTAGGCTGCATGGCTGAGGGAGAGCTGACCCAGAAGACTGTGGTCTGAGAGGAAGTTTCCTCTGCATGTGCACGGGACTTCAGGATGCTCTGAGCCAGGCAACAAGAATCAGAGCGTTTATCCACAGGGGGACCCACAATAAGCCTGTCCCTCAACTCAAATCACATGGTGAGGTCTCTACCCACTGGGCCGCCACCTCGGGAGGCCACTCCTGTCCCGAGACACACTGAGAGGAAATCTGTGTTTTAACGCTGGGGTAAAAAAATGCAAATTAGATACATGCAGAACTTAAGTCTACCGGTTGATACCACAAAGCGTTGAATGCCGACGGTGCTCATCACCACACACATTCCTGACATGGAACAAAGAGCAAAAGCTTTTCAAAGTTTGAGTATTTATTAGTTTTTAAATAAAGAGAAGTACTATTTTCAATTCACATCTTGGCTACGTTTCAACATAGGCAATGCCACAAAGAGTCCCAAGCACCCACGCTAAGCCAGGCCTAGCTCCCCTCTTGCCCTCCTTGCTCAAGGCCCCTCCCAGGACCCTTTACTTCCCGACTAACCACCACAACTGGCTGGGGAGTTCGGCACAAAACCTCTATAAAATACCAACCGGAGCCAGAGGGTCACCGGTGGGCCCCTCTTCCAGATGACCTCTCACACCGAGCAGACAGAAAGCTAATGTCCCTTTTGAGCAAGCTCTTGGTCCCCCCTTGGCACATACATGCTCACACTGCTCCCCATGTATTCTCAGGACGTCGTGGGGCCTCTCGGCGTGGGGACAGGACTATGCAGAATGGCTGCAGAGCGTGGGGCCACAGCCAGGTCAGCATGGTGGAAGGCATATAAGGGTAAGAGAGGCTATGTCAGCAATAAATAGCATTACAGAAAGAATCTCCAGCCAGCAGGACAGACACAGTGCCCGGTTTCTGCGACATTGAGGGTGACAGTTTAAAGCCTACTGTGAGCCTATCGGACAGAATTCAGTTTCTCTCACTGTTTTCCAGGCTTCGTAACAGAAAGAAAACAGGTTCCCTTCTGTTTTCCTTGGCACAGGAATAGCCTAGAGACAGAAGGCCAGGGTCCCAGGAGTGAGAGCAAGGTGGCCGGGCTCGGCATGGCTGGGAACAGAGGACAGGGAAGCCCGCCAAGTTACTAGCATTAAACAAATGTGAAGAGTGAGGGGCTTCAAACCAGAAATATCTGAGAAAAAAAAAGGAAAAAAAAAACCCAAAACTTTGAGAACCTGAACAGTTGAGCTCCTCGTTCTACGCCGCTTATTTACGTGTCCCGTGACAGTGTGCAATGTGTGGACAGGTGCGTCCCAAGGGAGCGTGGTCAACCTAAGGGACTCAACAGCACAGCACAGGACAGATTTTTAGAAAGTTTCATCGCACATGGGTGTCTTTTAATGAAAAAAAAAAAAAAAATTCAGAGGAAATATCTGGCCAGGCCGGGACGAGACAAATGGGAGTGCTTCGGAACCCAAGAAGGAGAGGGAGGTGCCCTCTCAGGGCAGGGTGAGCGAGCGGGGAGGATCGGGCATGCAGGAAAGTGCTTGTGAGTTACACCCAGCCCCACCCTCAGGAAGAGAAAAAAGAGTTCCCACCCTGCCACACCCACCCGCCTCCCGCCACAGCCCACAGCAGCACCTCAGTGTCCCCTCTCCACTGCCCGCCATGCCTGGGTGACAGAGAAGGCCGTGAGGTGAGGGGTGGTGAGGAGAGCCATGCTTCAGTCTGCTTTCCACTCTCCGGCTCTTACAGAAGTCTGCAGTCATCTGATGCCTGACACGGAGCTGGAGTAGGTGGTGGGCACCACAGGGGTGCCGTTGTTGGCAGGGTAGCCTTGCCTCAACGTCTCAAAGTATGACGCCTGCACGGGCTTGTGACACTGCAGCACCTTTATGGCGTCTTCTATTTTAAACCACTCTCTCTTCCTTCCTGTGGAGGAAGAGGGAAGAGTTGAGCACAGGCTGGAGCAGTGAGCACAGCTCTGAGTGGGAGGCAGACTTCATGGCGGTGTCTTGGACGCCAAGACTCTGGAGGAGCAGGAACTGAAGGCCATCCTTGGTTATTACACAGGAAACCCATGAGAGCCTACCTCCATCTGTCCCAAACCAACGACTCTCAGTACTTTTCCCTCCTTACAAAAGTAAAGCCAGCATCCGCCATGACTGCGGAGCCCACTGCAGGAGCCAGCAGGCACTCCGCAGGCAGCCGCATCTCCAAGGAGGGGTCACCATTCTCATCCTTTGACCATGGTGATGGCTGACTTGTAACCTGCTATCTTACTCCCTTCAGTTAACAACTGTGTAAGTGATGAACCCGCCACAGAAAGAAGAGGGCTGTTGAGGCGCCTCAGAGGTTACAGTGTTCGCTGTGCAAACCTGGCCAGCTGAGCTCAAGCTCTGGTTGCCTTCTCAAACCCTGCATATCTGACTTAAGTTTTTATATTTATTTATTTATTTGTTTGTTTGTTTGTTTTTCGAGACAGGGTTTCTCTGTATAGCTCTGGCTGTTCTGGAACTCATTCTGTAGACCAGGCTGGCCTTGAACTCAGAAATCCACCTGCCTCTGCCTCCCAAGTGCTGGGATTAAAGGCATGCAACACCACTGCCCAGCTGAAAATTTTTTGTGGTGCTGGGGACAGAATCCAGAGCCTGTACAATCTAAGCCAGCCCCCTGCCTCTGCCCAGCCCAGCCCAGCCCAGCCCAGCCCAGCCCAGCCCAGCCCAGCGGTGTGCATGGGAGCTGTAAGACAGGAGCCTACATCCTGCTCTCAATGTTGGTCCAGTGGCCAGAGTGGCCCAGCACGCAGGGGTCCGAGGTCTGCATCTGCTCAGGAGGTGTAGCAGGAGAGCCCTTTTGAGGACATTTTATTTTATTTTAGAGACATTTCTAATTGTTCGAGGACACATTCCCACCTGTCGCCCCTATGCTGTAGACACCTGAAAAGCTCCTGTCTTCAGTTTCCCAAGCCTGATGCTGACTCACCGATGTTCACCGAGTCCTCCCAGTCTTCCAGCACCTCCGTGACGATGAGCACATACACGTAGGTCCTGTGCTTCCTCTCCTGGTTCTGGAGGACACAGAGAGCACAGAGAGTGACGCTCCTTAGTGGGCTGAAACGCTTAGAGAAGCACTGCTGTCCACTGTCCAGACAGCCGGGCATACGAGGCCCTCTGCTTTTGTTGTTCTGTTCAAAGAGAGCCCCGCCAGAAAGATAGCACACTTTGGATGGATTTCCTTTTTTAAAACATGGGTTTTTGGGTGTGTACCCACCCATGAAGGCTAGGAGAAGGTGTTCAACCTTCTGGAGCAGGAGTTAGAGGTAGGTGTGTGCCAGCAGACATGAGTGCTGAGGACTGAACTCAGGTCCTATGGAAAACAGCAAATGCGCCCCAACCCCCCGGACAGGGTCTCACTATGGAGCCCTGGCTGTCCTGGAAATTGCTATGTGGACCAGGCTGCCCTTGAACTCAGGGAGATCCTCCTGCCTCTGCAATGCGAGCACTCTCAATGGCTGACCATCTATCTGTCTGGCCGGAGTCCACTCTTCAGGCCCAAGCTTTACTTCTCTTTCTTCCCTCCATCTTCCCTAAGTACAGCTGTACAGGGATGGAAGCTGGGATTTGGGGAAAAGGGCGTGCATAGACTGTGGGTGCGCAGGGCTAATGAGCTGAGTGAGGCCTGCATCCTCTCTGCCAACAGACCAGCCCCTCACTGTTCCCACTTCAGCCAGCCTGCCCTGCCTCCTCTTGTCTCACTTTGGAAGAGCAGGAGGAATGAGCAGCAGGAGGGAAACACTACACCGTACATGCTTGGGGCCCGGGTCAGCTCCAGACCCATGGGAAAACAAGCTGAGAACAGAAGGTAAGCCTGCAAACCACTAGGGAAGTGGAGGCAGGGGGATTGCTGGGACTCAAGCTAGATTATCTAATGAGCTCCAGGCCAGTGAGAGGCCCTTTCTCAAAATCCAAAGTAGATAGCTCCTAAGGAATGACAGATCAAGTTGTTCTCAGGTCTCCAGACATGCACACACAGCACCCCGCCTCTCCCCCCCCCAACAGTAAGGAAAAGCAGAGGAAGCTAGTCTGCTCTGCTGCCTGTCCTGGCCCTCAGTGAGACCTGAGGCCACTTCCAAGGACAGGGAAACATGGCTACTATGACTTTCAGAAAAAGGTGTTAGCAGACTCACCTCAAAAATTCCAACTAGTCTTCCCAGTGTCCCTTTCACTCCAGCCTGAAAGAGGAATAAAGAAGAATAAACACAGGCCATCACATCACTCACAAGTCTTCTGTAGTCTTGTAAATAAGGGTGAGGCTGCTGGAGGTGGCTCAGCCCTAGGAGCACTTCTGCTTTTCCAGAAGTGCATCTGAGCCAGGCGACCATGTCAGGTGACTCGCAACTGTCTGCAACTCCAGCAGGTCTAACACCCTCTCCTGGGCACCACAGCACCTCCCACAACACACAAAACACAACAAACATGGTGAGTATGCAGCTCGGGAGGACTCGGGTCTGTAAGCTCATGCATACCTGGATTTCCTGTGTGTCACACCTGGAGTGATCACAGCCAGACATGCTGGAGGAGAGTCCTTTCATGGCGCTCTTACTACTGGAAAGCTTGCCACAACACAAGGTGACGCATGAGGGCCAATAAAGCTACAGCAAAAACCTTGTGTTCATTCGCTTATCTCTTCAGGCAGTATGTCTAGGCAGAGCCAGTAACCACGGTGAGGGCCGAGGAGCAGGCCACGTGCAGGCCACGACAGCTAGTCCTCACTGACATGGCTTTGGCTACCTCAGAAGCCGCAAGCCCTGGCAAACAGTAAGCCAATGGAATCGTCACCACTCAGGTCTTTTGTGACAGATGTCACAGAGGGATGAGGAGTGTGTGTGTTCGTGGCTGTTTACACATTCTCCCCGCCCCCCCCCCCCCCCGGCCCCCAGACAGGGTTTCTCTGTGTAGCCGAACCCAGAAATCCGCCTGACTCTGCCTCCCAAGTGCTGGGATTAAAGGTGAGCACCACCACCGCCTGGCTTTTTTTTTTTTTAAAAAACACATTCTTAATATACATTCTTCCCACCCAAGGCCCTTCTGATCGCTCCTGTGCTTTTGGGGTCGTGGTGATGAATGTTTCAGTCCATTCCAGGTCATTGGGTTTCCCACGTCAAGAGCAGCCATCGGGGGCGGGAGAGATGGCTCAGTGGTTAAGAGCACCAACTGCTCTTCTGAAGATCCTGAGTTCAAATCCCAGCAACCACATAGTGGCTCACAACCATCCATAATGAGATCTGACGCCCTCTTTTGGTATATCTGAAGACAGCTACAGTGTACTTAGATGTAATAATAAATAAATCTTTAAAAAAAAAAACAAAAACAAAAGCAGCAGTCACCAGAGCTCAGTGTTCCTTCCATCCCTGCTACACTAGGTCACTTTGGTTCCCGAACTTCTCCACCCTCTTTAAAGCTACTTATTTACTTTAAAAATGTTAATTTATGTGTACGTGGTGTGTGTGTGCATGAGTGTGTGTGCAGCCAGGGATGCAGGAAGAGGACAGGAACATCACAAAGTCAGAGCCACACAACATGGGTGCTGGGAACCAAGCTCAGGCCTTCTGGAAGGGCGTGTGCTCAACTGCTGAGCCAGCTTTCTGGGCTAAAACTCTTAAGCAAGAGTCCAAGAAACTGATGTAAAAGGCCAGATTCCAACCTGGCGGTGGTCCTGCACACCTTTAACTCCAGAACTTGGGAGGCAGAGGCAGGTGGATTTCTGAGTTCGAGGCCAGCCGGGTCTACAAAGTGAGTTCCAGGACAGCCAGGGCCATACAGAGAAACCCTGTCTCGGAAAACCAAAATAAACACACAAACCGAAAGGACTAGATGTAGAGGGGCGGTTTTGATGCGTTCTTTAATCGGGAATCTGTGTTTTCTGATGCTGAAGGTCCTCGCCCCTAAATGGTTCTTGATCTATCAATAAAGATGCCAGCGGCCAATGGCTGGGCGGAAAGAAAGAGGCGGGACTTCCAGGTTCCAGCAGGCTAGGAGAACGGAAGAGAAACTAGATACTTGGGGGAGAGAGACCAGACAGACTCAGAGCCACAGGGGAGATCACCCAAATTGTAGGCAAAAAGGGAAGCAAGACCAATGGGCTTCACAGAAGATAACCTGGCAACTAAGCTGAGGGCAGATTTGGAGGTGTTGAACTAGGAGGGAAGGTAAGGGTACATCAGCCACCGGAGACTTAGAAAAGCCCAGCCACAGAGCCAATAAGCCAGTTTAAAAATGAGTGTGTGGGTGGTCTTTTATCCGTGTATCTGAGATAGTTCCTGAGCAGGAACACAAAGTGGTATAGAGAAAACTACATGCTACAACTAGAGTCCTGGGTGACTTGTATTTTGATATTACTGTGTTCTGTGTTCCTGACCAGGAATTCAAGTCAAACATTTTACATCCACTCACCTACAATGGCTTTGGTATTGTGAATGCAACTGTCCTACCTTCTCTTACACAAACTGTTCTCTTTCATCCTCAGGAAGTCAGCTACGTCTCGATTAGTCAAGGATGCCCTGAATAAAGCTGTGCTCTTGGCCAGCCCAGCTAGGAAGCCAGCAGCTCTGTGTTCTGATCCCCAGCAGCCCTGGACTTGTGTTTCTGCTGTAGGCCTCCATTGGCAAGGCCCAGGTGGAGAGCGCAGGGGTGACGAGGGAGCCAGGCAAGCCATCACTTACCTGTGCTGTGTACTCGCTCCAGTAGCTACCATCTTGCTAATGTTCACTGTTCTCCAAGAAGTCAAATATTTACTAATAGAAATGAGTGTGTAGTCCTGGCTGTCCTGGAACTCACTCTGTAGACCAGGCTGGCCACGAACTCAGAGATCCACCTGCCTCTGCCTACCAGGTGCTGGGATTAAAGACGTGCAGCACCACTGCCTGGCCACCTGTGACTTTTTAAAAAGACTTATTTACTGCATATTTATATACAGGAATATGTGTCTGGGTGTCTTTGCACTGTCTGCACGCCTCAAGCACACAGAGTCAGAAAAAGCTTCAGACCCCCTGGGTCTGGAGTTACAGTGCTCAGACTTGTGAGCTGCCATGCGGGTGCTGGGAACATGGAACTCTGCAAGCCCAACTTAGTCACCCAGCTTCGCAACTTACTATTTTGACATGGCAAAATTAGTCAAGGACTCATGTAGCCCAGGCTGGGCTTTAATTCTCTGTATAGCTGAGATAACCTTGAACGCCAACCCTCCTGCCTCTACCTCCAAACGCTGGGATTATAGGCTGGACTCTCTGGATTGTCTGTGGAGGAAATGGGACTCAGGGCCTCATGCACGGTGGAGGAGCACACTTAACCTGAGCCACCCCCTACCGCAAACGCAGCGATTTGTGCACTGAGCAGCATAAATGACTTGCTCTCTCAGAGAGGTTGGAAATCATGTAACAGCATCTTTCACCTCACTGGGCAGTGGTGGCGCACAGTTCTGATCCCAGCATTTGGAAGGCAGACGCAGATGGATTTCTGAATTCGAGGCCAGCCTGGTCTACAGAGTGAGTTTCAGGATAGCAAGGGCTATGCAAAGAACCCTGACTCAAAAACTAAAACCAAACAACCCCCCCCCCCAAAACAAACAAAAAAAGCAACTCAGCAGTACAGTTCAAAGAAAGCTGTCACCAGGCAGCCCAGTCCCCCCTTTAATTAATCTGTGACTGACAATGCCCACAGCAGCTTCTGGTTCCTCCTCCACTTCACTCTAAGCTGACACGGTATTATCTACTTCACAGAAATCAAGTTCTCCAGTTCAGGGCAGGATACGGCAGGCACGTGGCTCAGGCCATTTACTCCAGCACTTGACGGCTGAGGCCAGCAGACCTCCGTGAGCCTGAGGCCGGCCAGACAGGGCTACACAGTGAGATCCTGCCTCAAACAAGCAAGCAAAACCAAACAAATAAAACCAGAGAAACACCCCGTTTTAAAAACTGGAACTTGGTAGTTTAATAGAGGAAACCAGGCAGAGAGACTCGTGCCTGCAGCGCTAGCACAGGAGACTGAGGCAGGGAGGCTGTCACGGGCTTTCAGACAACCTGGGTCGCCCTGCCACAAAAATCGACAAGAGGAAAACAGAAAAGAGGATTTCAGGACTGAGGGTGCAGCGCTGTATGTTAGTGTGATCGCAGCACCACACACAACGGTTCAAATAGAGAGGCTGCAGCCAGCCTGAGGCCAACGGGGGAAGGTCTTCACGGTGAGACCTCTGGGTGGCTCTTTTAAAACCACCTCATGTTTTCATGGCTCTCAACTCTTCAGTCTCAAATACTGCCAGCAGTGTAAAGTTGGGTATTTTTACCACCCACATGACTGCAAAAGCAGGTCGGGACAGGCGCCAGTTCAGTATCTGACAGCACCGGGCTCAGACATCTGACTTGGACATGTGGAAGTTCAGCCGTCAGCACTGGTGCGGACTTGTTTAGTCATCTCCATGTCAAGCCCTAACCCAGCAGGAGTCTTCACTTAGCGCCAGTAAGACTTTGCCCTTCGGTACCCTCGACCTCTGCAGCGGGGGTGCCCGGGGCTGGGGACACTGCTGGTCCAGCTTGTGGCAGGCAGGCCCACAGTTCAGTTCTCAATCGTGCAAAAGCAGCCAAGCACAAGCCCCAGGGAGTACTCTGTGCCTCTTCTACCTAGTTAACAAAAACCCTGCCTTTTAAATTTATTGTTATTACTGTTGTTTCCGTTTGTTTGTTTGAGGCAGGATCTTTCTATGTAATCTTGGCTGTCTTGAAACTTGCTATGTTAACTGGGCTGGCCTTGAACTAAGAGATCCTCTTGCCCCTGCCTCTCAGTGCTGGGGTCAAAGGCTACACCACCCATAACTAGCTTACAAACCTTTATAAAGGGGGGGAAACTGTCTCTTTTTCCTTGAGGATGTTCTGTGCCCATATGAAAAAAATGTTCAAACCCTGTGTCTGAAAGGCTGGGCCAGCCTCCCCCGAGGGCACACTGGGCCAAGCACTAGCAGGAAGGACCCCACAGACCTCTTACCACAAGGAGCCCTGCTTCAGCACTCAGGTGTCATAGGCACAGATGCTACTTCACCGTGGGCACAAACCTCACTGCCAGGGCACCCGGATTCTGTTCAGTTCCGATGTGGTTCACTCGAGCGTGGCACACAGCGAGCATGGGGTAAGGGGCGCTGCAGGGTCCATTTGAGGTCAATAGCGCCTAGGAGGATGTCTCCTGGGGACTGTGGGAAAGATTTCCCACAATAGAGAGACTGTACAAAAAGAAACACTACACTTCTTGCACGTCAGGCGGGGACCTGAAACCTGGAGCAACTGCAGTTATCTTGTGACCCTAAAGTGAAGGCCAAAACCTCAGCAAGATGTCAACCTAAAGCCACAGCCCACACTGTCAACGCTAAGTAACCAACTGTGGACTAATGGGGGAGAACCGCTCAGGCACTGGTAAGAAACTCTTATCTGTGGCCGAAGCTTCCTGCTACTTCCTTCTTTAAGTCAAAAGACAGTTCTCTAAGGAACACAAGTACTCTATGACAAAAACGGGCAACACGGAGAGAGCAGTGTATTGAAGCTCCCTGTGGAAGGCAGAAAGCTCAGCCCCAAAAGGAAGCCCTGGGGGCGGCAACTCTATTGCAAGTACCTGCAGGAGGCTACCCAGCAACAGTGTGTGGCCTGCTTGTCCCGACACAGGAGCCCAGCAGAGGGCCCACCAAGGTCTCCCTTTAAATGAAATATGTTAAACAACAAAGGAAAAGCGGGCTGGAGAGTTAGCCAGACTTATTTCAGCATGTGTGGAGGTCAGAGGACAACTTTTGGGAACAGGTTTCTTCTTCCACCACATATAACAGAGGGACTGAACACAGGGTGTCAGAGTTGGTGGCACAGGGTATCAGAGTTGGTGGCAGGTGGCCTTTATGCATGAAGCCATCTTGCTGGTCCTGGAAATAATATTAGCAGTAGTGTTAAAAGACAAGTGAACACGGGGCCTCTGGAGCCCCTGCTCCTCAGCTGTGAGTACCTCTTCCTTAGAGGGCCAATGCCTCTCCATGTTCAGGCCGACACCTGCTATCAACAGGACATGGCATTTTCTATAGGTTCTCTATAAAAGGACAAAATATCAAAACCAAACCAAACCCCTAAACCAAAGGACTCCACCTTGGGTGACCCACTCACAGGAGAGACCCCCTATGCTGATGTACATAGACCTAAGTAATTCACTCTAAGGTTGGGAAACTACCACTGTCTGCTCAGCCCCATTATAAAGATGCTGGATGGTGTTGGAGGGATGATGGCTTAGCACTGGCTGCTCTTGCAGAGGACCCAGATTTGATTCCTAGCACCCACAGAGTGGTTCACAGCCAGCAATAACTCCAGTTTCAAGGGGACCCAACACCCACTCTGGCCTTTACATATATTTCACAAATGTGATGCACTTATGTACAAGTGGGAAAACATATACATAAAAATTAACAATAATAAACTCTAAAAGCCCCCCCTGTCCACATGGTTATGGAGTTTCTACAGGGCTGAAAGTCAGACTTCTGCATCATGGCAGGGAGCCCTCGTCATTTTGAAAGCTATCACTCACCTGCCTCAGCAGAGCAGCTGCAGATCGGCTTCTGCCTCCCCGGCCCACACCCTCTGCCTGACATACTGTATGCAGTATGCAGTATTCAGGATGCTGTACGCAGGATGCCGCGCCTGACCTGGAGAGACTCTTCTTTCCCGGATCTGTCCGCCCCATGACTTACTCAGGCAGACAGACTGTGGACTGCATGCCACAGTGCTTTCAAAATGCAGCCTCAAGCACTCTGTTGTTTTCTTCCTGGAACCCTGAAGGTATGTGACGGTGCTGTTCCTAGCCTCCCAAAGGACGGAGGATCACAGCTTCAAAGCCTATAGTGTGCTATCTCTAAGTTGGAGAGGGAGGCACCAAAGATACCTCCACAAGTGAGCCACAGTCGTGTCAGCTTCAGGAAATCTGCTACCCAAAGGCACAACTCACACACCTCACTTTTGCTCCTCCTCCAAAATCAGTGCTCACTGCTGACTGACCCCCCCCCCAGTGCTCTCTGCTGACTGACCCCCCCCTCAGTGCTCTCTGCTGACTGACCCCCTCAGTGCTCTCTGCTGACTGACCCCCTCAGTGCTCACTGCTGACTGATCCCCCCTCAGTGCTCTCTGCTGACTGACCCCCTCAGTGCTCACTGCTGACTGACCCCCTCAGTGCTCTCTGCTGACTACTACTGAATGTGAAGTTACTTTTGGATTCTTTGCTTTGTGGTATTGCAGACAGAAGACAAGACCTTGTGCATTCTAGGCAAGCTGTCAACCACAGGGATGGCTAGACCCCAGCCCTTGACTCACAACACAAGGGGAATGATGAGAACACTCCCACCGCTCTTGCATGCACACAAACGTGTGTGCTCACTGTGCAAGATCTCTGTGATTCTAAACTTGCTTCCTGTGTGGTGAGCTCTGCAGGCAGCTTGCCTCTGTCACCTCACTGAACGGGAGCTGCTCACACTACTTTGCAGGCAGATTTCTATCACCTGACCACGTCCAGGGTCCTGACCATGGGAGCTCTGGAGGCATGGGCTTTGTTAGGATCTGCCCACACGCACTGGGAACCACACACTCTCCCTAACGCCCAAGAACCCTGGAGTGTGGAGCTGGATGGGAAAGCAACTGCGCCTGTTCTGGGGGACTCTGCAGGCCTCACTACATCTAACAGGAGACAGCCATCATCCCAGTAATTCAGCCTCTATTCAAAGGGGTTCCAACACAAGCTAGACCATCGCAGTCAGAGCTCCTGAGGGCAGACTCCAATCTCTGTACAGAGCTGCCGACTAACTGCTCACCAGCGACAGCGCTCAGTCATTCCCGATAGCTGAGCAAAAGGCGGCATCTTCTTTCCTTCTGGATTTAGTTCTCTATACGGAGTTCTGGGACAGCCCAGGGTAGCTTTGAACTCCAGATCCTCCTGCCTCGCCCTCCAAATGCTGAGCGTGCGGGGTGAGCCGTATTTCATTGTATTTCTGGTTGGCTGGTTGGTTTTGGGTTTCTGCACAAGGTCTCCATGTAGCTCTGGCTGTTCTGGACTCAGCTGTGTAAACCAGGCTGTCCTAAAGCTCACAGAGATTCACCCACCTATACCTCCTGAATGCAAGGATTAAAGGCATGAGACCTGACTATTTCAGTTGTAAAATGGCAGTAATTATTTGCACTGAAATTAGTCACTTCCTTGACTAAAGAACCGCTAGCATTTAAGGCAACTGGCGGAAATGAACAAATTGGAAACATTCATCCTACCCATCCTGGGACACTGGTGGGAAGGAAGGCTTAGGGACTGACAGCAGGAAAGCCCTGCTAAGTGTCTCGGGCGCTTAGGTCACACAGACAAGTAACAGCAGCCCTGCTGCAGACTAAGGGTGCACCCACTCACAACACTGGCAGTCTCTGAGGTGGCTCTGAGGCCAGTGTGCTCGCTGCTCTTACAGAAGATGAGTTTACTGCTGTTGCTTGTCTGTCTGGAGACTGGTGGCTTTGTTAAGAGTCTCTATTGCTGCGTGAAACATCGATGCCAAAAGCAACTTGGGCAGGGCAGGGGTTACCGGCCGGTCTTACAGCTTACAGGCTGTCACAGCACCAGCCGGAACCCGAGGCAGGCTCCCGTGGCAAGGACTTCTACCTACTTAGCCACTCTTCAGTTCAGAAGACGTTCTCCCAAGCACACCCACGCCCTGAAGAAAGGCTGGTAGAGAACAGGGGAAAAGTAGGATTTCAATGGAGGTCTCTATGGATAGAGCTCAGACACACACGCAACAGGCAACCCTGAGTGGGCAACTAAGGGAAAGCAAAGCTAGCTCTGTCAGCAGGCAAAACTCACACATAAGGAAAAGGAACAAGAGGCTGCTGGGAGCTACATTAAAAAACCAAAACCAAAACCAAAACCAAAACCAAAACCAACTGTATTTTCTTTTTACGTTTCTGTTTCCAAACGACCAAGTTAAAACAAATGCTTGACCGGGCCTAGTGGCACACGCTTTTAAACCCAAGTTTGGGAGGCAGAGGCACAGATTCCTGTGGAACCCCAACCAGGGCTATATAGAGACTCTGTCTCTCAAAATAAAAACAACAAAATCGGATGGGTGTGGTAGAGCACTCCTTTAATCCCAGCCATCATGTGGCAGAGGCAGGGGGATCTCTGCCAGTTCGGTGCAAGGCTGATCTACCAAAGATGCTATAGGCTGCCAGGGATACAAGTGAGAACCTGTCTACAAACACCGGGGCTGGAAAGATGGCTCAGCAGTTAAAAGCGCAAGCTCTTTCAGAGGATCCAAGTTCAGATCTCAGCACTCACACTAAACAGCTCGCTCACAACTGCCTATAACTCTAGCTCAAGGGTATCCAGCGCCCTCTTCTGGCCTACACAAGCACCTGCACACATGTGGCATTTACTCACATATACAAATGCGTAATAAACCTATAAATAAATTCCATATACTACAAAAAGAACTGGACACCACACCGTAATGTTGCGAAAAGTGCACACACTTGGCTGAAGCCACAATCCTCCATAAAATGCAGGGACTAAGCTGAAAATCTAGAGAGGATTGCCTGCAAGCCTGCAGCAGGAGGAAGCCACCTCAGGCATCGGGTGTGTGGTAAGAGCCAACGGAAGGCAGGGGTGCCGCTGCAGAGGCCCAGCCAGCAGCAACATTCTGTGTGTGGGGGCACACATGTGCATGGTGCTCTCCTCAGCCGCTTTCAAGTGTTTGAGATAGCGTCTCTCACTGACTCTGGAGATCCTCCTGTCTCAGCTCCCCACAGCTGAGGTTCCAGGTGTCCACCATGCCTGGCACCCTCTCTCCCTGTCACATGGGCGCTAGGGACAGAGCTCAGGCCCGCGTGCTTGAGCAGCCAGATCTCTCCTCAGTGAGGTCCATCCGTTTCCTCAGGCTCTTCATGTGCAACATCAGCAGAATGAGCTTTTAAACTCTAGCTCATGTGATAAGGGCATGATAGCAGCTTCTAACTTTAAAAAGTGTGGGGCTGAAGAAATGGCTCAGCTAGTTAGGAATCCTGGCTGCTCTTCCAAAGGACCTAGGTTCAATCCCCGGCACCCATATGACAGCTCACAACCGTCTGTAACTCCAGTTCCAGGGGATCCAACACCCTCCCTCAGTCATACAAGCAAACACCAATGCATATAAAAAATAAAATGAGGGGCTGGAGAGATGGCTCAGTGGTTAAGAGCGCCCACTGCTCTTCCGAAGCTTCTGAGTTCAAATCCCAGCAACCACATGGTGGCTCACAACCATGCATAATGAGATCTGATGCCCTCTTCTGGTGCATCTGAAGACAGCTACAATGTACTTGGATATAATAATAAACTAATTAATTTAAATAAAATAAAATAAAATAAAGCCAGGCATGGTGGCGCACGCCTTTAATCCCAGCACTGGGGAGGCAGAGGCAGGCAGATTTCTGAGTTCGAGGCCAGCCTGGTCTACAGAGTGAGTTCCAGGACAGCCAAGGCTACACAGAGAAACCCTGTCTCGAAAAACCAAATAAATAAATAAATAAATAAATAAATAAATAAATAAATAAAATGAAAAAAAAATTGTTAGGTGTGTTAGTACATTCCTTTAATCCCAGAACCTGGAAGATACTGGCACGTGAATGTCCGCAGGTTTGAGGCCAATCTGGTCTACATATAAATTCTAGGACAGCCAGGGCTACATAATAGATAGAGTAGACCTTGTCTCAAAAAACAAACAAACAAAAATTGTTTTTTAGCTGGGCATGGTGGGAAATGCCTTTAATCCCAACATTTGGGAAACAGAAGCAGGCAGAAGCAGGTGTAGAAGAGTCTCGTCTACATAGTGAATTCCAGGCCAGTCAACACTACATAATGAGGCCCTGCCTCAGAAACAACGAATGTGTAAGCCAGGTGTGCTGGCACACGCCTTTATCCCAGCACTCAGGAAGCAGAGGCAGGTGGATCTCTGGGAGTTCCAGGCTAGCCTGGTCTACAGAGTAAGTTCCAGGACAGCCAGGACTCTATACAGGAAAAACCCTGTCTCAAAACAAAACAAAACAAAACAGGCAAAACACAGCAAATGTGCATGGGTGTGAATGTTTTGCCTGAGTGTAGTATGTGCCTGCTCAGTGGCCAAGGAGGCCAGCAGGAGGCCTCAGAACGTCTGTGGCTGGAGCCATGGACAGCTGTGCACAGCAACGGTGCTGGGAACAGAACCCGGCTTCTTTGGAAAGCAGCCAGATCCATCCTGCCAGCCCCTGATGCCAATGAGCTGGGATATGTATTTATTTACATATTACTTCCTCTCCTAAAAGTGGGAGGCCGAGGAGGACGGCCATGCTCGCTTTCCTGTCCATCCACACCCCTACAGTACTCAACCCCACGCTACCTAAGCCGGAGGAGCTCAGCAAAGGGGTCTACACGAGGACAGAGGAACTCTAGAACCCGCCAAGACAGCACTGTCCACAAGTGTGGAAGTATGCGAGGCAGTCTGGGGCTTCTGTGATGATGGCGGGCATATGACAGTGGTGACTGCCAGGCACACAGTAGGAAAGGACCAAGACCGGGAGAGGCAATAGAACAACGGGTCGTCTGAGCCTTTCAGATTATAGTTTTTATCTATTTGTCCTCCCCATCAGGTGCAGATCCACGGTGAATTCTATCCCGTTTTCCCAGCCCTCGGACTTAAGCCCATGTGATGATCCAGACAACAGCTCCCAGGAGCTGATGGAGGCGCTCGGCCGCTACACCTCACTTCCCTTGTAGTCAGCAGGGCCGGCAGAGAAGGACGCAGAGATGACCATAGAAATCACTGCTCGCAGGAATCTTTGACCTGCTCAGAGCTCCAATCTCATTAGGTTAGGAAAAGGATTTGCTAAGAAGGAAGAACAGCTCTCGGAATCACTGACATAGGAGGAGACAGAGCTGCAGGCGAAGGTTCCACAACCAAGTCCCTAAAACACACTTTACAGTAGGACTGCGGCTCTCACTTCTAGATGGGCCAGGAAGGAGCCAAACAAAAGCCAGAGAAACAGCCAAAGCAGGGAGTGGACAACCAAAAATAATAATAAAATAAAAATTAAAAAATCTTTTATTGATTGGTCTCTTATTATTTACTGACCTACTTTGCTTACTTGTGGGGCAGGAGCTGCCTGCCTTTGTCTCCTAAGTTATAGGATTAAAGGGGTTTATTGATTTTGAGAGAGGGTCTTGATATGGAACTCAATTCACTATGCAAACCAAGCTAGCCTGAAACTTACAGTGATCCTCCTGCCTCTGCCCCCCCCCCCCCCCGTGCTGGGATTATGGGTATGAAACACTACATCAGCTGATAACTCTGAAGAGGCTCGGAAAGCCAAGCTACACAGCAGGCCCTGTGAGCCGGGCAGGCAGTCAGGCTGGGCACAAGCTGCTGTGAGCCCAGATCTCTCCTCCAATAAGGAGACCTGAGGCAACCGTGCAGCCCCTGTGCTTGCCGAGGGTGAGATGGGACAGGGAGGGGCAGGGGCAGGCTGCTACCATTCGGAGACAGACAACAGCCAAAGGACAGTAGGACGACAAGGGAGGCTGAAGTGGGCATGGCCACCGCCCACAGGCGTCACGGTCCCCTACGGCCAGGGCAAGAGGAACAGAGCCTCAAAAACACTCTAGGTAAGGGACTCTTGGGGCTTCAGCAAGAGCCCGACTGATGGAAATAGCAGGCAGGTCTCTGCAGCTCAGGCTGCCTCTAACTCTCTCTGCTGCCTCCATTTCTTAGTGCTGGAATTACAGGCCTGTACCATGATCCCAGTTGCCCTCAAGACTCAGGAATTCGAGGTCACAAACTGCACAAATTGGGCCACAGCCTAGTCCCAAGAACCTTCCTATTTGGTTCTGGTGGAGCTAGAGTTGCCCCTTGCACATGTTAGGCAAGAACCTGAGCACTGAAGTGCATTCTCAGCCCTAGTGTCCTAAATGCTACTTTACATCAGGCCTAATTCCCACTAGAACAAGCAAATACATTTTAAAAAACTACTAACTACGTGTGCCAAGGAAGCTCATGGGGACGAGAGAAGCAGCCGCTCTTCACAAGTCCTCGGCAAGGCCGCACTGGCAGAGCTGACTGCTGGGCCGCTGCAGGCTGTGGCGCTCCTTCCTCTTGCCTTCCACTCTTGGCCTCTCTCCCTTAGACCATAAGCTCCTCTTTTCAGAGAGAGAATCCCGGAGCCTGAACGTGGCTCTTGCACATGCTAGGGAAGCAGCTTCCACTAAGCCACATCCCAGCCCTCCAGTGCACACAGTATGACCTCCCCAGCCATACTGTAGCCAGCACTGTCTCAGTGGCCATGGCAACAGGTCTCCCCTCCGCAATGTAACTGAGAACGAGCTTCCCCAAGCAGCTGCCTCCTCTTAGCACTGACATTTGATCTGTGACAAGTACCAGAGGTGATGTTGGAGGAGAGCCACAAGAAGTCACAAAGGCCTGACAGGTTTCACTAGACACCACCACTATTGACAGCTTCCTCCTGCAGGGAATGGGGACAAACGCTGTCGCGTTGCAGCACTGTAGCTGTGAGTGTTGTCTTTCAGGGTGACGAGGACACCACTCCAGGGTCTGAGATGGGGACAGCAGCACCTCAGGACAGGTCATCAGCACGTACCTCCTCACACACTTCCCGGACAGCTGCCACACTTGGCTCCTCCTCAGGCTCCATGCCTCCTCCGGGGACAATCCATCGGTCTGGATGGCGGCTACTGCTCACAAGCAGCACCTGAAGTCAGAGGTCACAGGGAGGTCACATTCAAGAAGATATTCACAAATCAGTGCAAACAGAACAAGCACCACAGTAACTAAGAACCGGCTCTTGTTTACACCTCCAAATAACTTTACAGGGTAGCGCCTGGTGCTGGAACAGCAGGCACTGGGCCCAGGACGTGCCAAGGGCATCTTCTGAGAACAACCAAGGGCTGTGGGCGTTGCACTCCCCTCCACTCGGCTGTCTGTCTGTCTGTCTCACCTCCTCTTCCATCCTCTCCCTTTTCCTAAAACGAGCCTGGAAAAGCGGCAAGGGAACCAGGAGTGAGGCCGCTGCCGGCTGTGGACACCGCCACAGGCCACACAAGTGTCCGGCCTGCAGTGCACTGACGAAACTGAGCTCCTCTGGGCGCCTGCGCAGTGGAAGTCGTCTGTTACTCAAGTGCTATGGCAGACGATGAGACAAGGTCTTACTGACTTTATGTTTGAGATGTACACCTTATGTGCACGGAGTACATCTGTGTGCCAGCTGCATGACGGCCAGAAGAGGAGCTGGGGTCCCTACAGCTCCAACTACAGATGGCTGTGATCTGCCATGAATTTGCCAATCAAACCAGAGTCTTGGGGAAGGGCAGCCAGTGCTCCTAACTGCTGAGCCATCTCTCCAGCCCTAGAGTTCTTTTTTTTTTTAAAGATTTATTTATTATTATATCTAAGTACACTGTGGTGACTACAGACATACCAGAAGAGGGTGTCAGATCTCATTACAGGTGGTTGTGAGCCACCATGGGTTGCTGGGATTTGAACTCAGGACCTTTGGAAGAGCAGTTAGTGCTCTTACCTGCTGAGCTATCTTGCCAGCCCCCTTAGAGTTCTTTTTAAATGTATAATTTTTTAAAAAAGCAGAGTCTAAGCTGGGCGTGGTGGCGCAGGCCTTTAATCCCAGCATTCAGGAAGCAGAGGCCGGTGGATTTCTGAGTTTGAGGCCAGCCTGGTCTACAAAGTGAGTTCCAGGACAGCCAGGGCTACACAGAGAAACCCTGTCTGGAAACAAAACAAAACAAAAAAAACAAAAAACAAAACAAAACAAAAACACACCAGAGTCTCCTGCTGTTGTCGATCTGAGCAGCCTGAACTTCTGAGCCTCCTGCATCTACTTCCCGTGTGCTAAGATATCATGTGTGTGAGCCATCATGCCCAGCTGGGATTTAACTCAGAATGTTGATTAAGAAATGGGAAGATGAAACCATGAATTTCAAGGCAGCCAGGGTTTGTTTATTTAGATAGATAGATAGATAGATAGATAGATAGATAGATAGATAGATAGACAGACAGACCGACCCACCAACCAACCCTGTCTCAAAATAAACAAACGGGAAAAAAATGAAATGCAAAGTCCGGGCAAGAGACGGCTCAGCAATTAAGTGGGTCTGCTGTTCTCACAGAGAACCCAAGCTTGCTCAGCAGCAGGCACTCACATCAGGTAAGTCAGCATCCTCCTCTGGGCTCAGCTGGCAACACATTCATGTGCACACACACAGGCATGTACACATAGACTGAAAAATAAAAACTTACATCTTGACAGATTATACTTTTACTACTTTGGACTTCACCAGCTTTCTGGTGATGGCAGAAGCAGAAGTGGACACGCTCTAGTTCCCCCACTCCCACCCTCTGCGCTGCTAGGGGAAGGTGCACATCCTTCCAAAGCTAAGAGTGCTGGCTGTCTCCCACAGGCCACTTTCTGGTGGTGACTGAGCCTCCTGTCCTTCGGCCCTCAGAGAAGCCATCCCATCTCCCTTCCACCCCTGGGGCTTCCTGGAAATCTCACCGTCATCCTTAAATCCCCCGTCCCTGTCATAACAGTCTCCTGCTGCTGACCCAGAAAATCTGTCCTGTCCAGACTACAAGGAGACACAAAGTCCAGAAAGTTCCACAAGTTCCTATGCAGAGCCCATACTAACCTCAGGTACTTAGGAAGTACTACCTTGGGAATGTAAATTCCACTTCGAGCAACATGGCAATGATATATCACACTGGAGCACTATAGGACCTAT
The DNA here is from genome assembly GCF_000001635.26 of Mus musculus. Taxonomy (NCBI): domain Eukaryota; kingdom Metazoa; phylum Chordata; class Mammalia; order Rodentia; family Muridae; genus Mus; species Mus musculus. The sequence continues at coordinate 27,598,876 of NC_000083.6, forward strand.
GCTAGTGTCAGCTGCTGTATGTGGGTGACTCGCCTGGTCACCACCGCCAAATATCCAACAAGAAGCAATGTCAGAAAAGTGGGGCTTTTGTTCTTCTTGGTTTATAGATTGAAAGGATTGTTCATCATGGCAAGGAAGCTGTGTGGTCCCACGCCCATACAAGTAAAAGGCACCACATTAATATCTCTGAGTCAGAAAACAGAGGCTCATGTCTGGAAGGTTCTCAACCCCAAAACAGTCCCCAGCAGCTGGTGCTGATGTGAACCATGCACCTGTGAGGAGCTTCTGCACTGACCCTCCCTCTATACTAAAGGGTACGGAAATGTACTGAAATCATACCCTCCCTCTATACTAAAGGGTACGGAAATGTACTGAAATCATACCCTCCCTCTATACTAAAGGGTACGGAAATGTACTGAAATCATACCCTCCCTCTATACTAAAGGATACGGAAATGTACTGAAATCATACCCTCCCTCTATACTAAAGGATACGGAAATATACTGAAATCATACCCTCCCTCTATACTAAAGGATACTGAAATGTACTGAAATCATACCCTCCCTCTATACTACAGGATACTGAAATCATACCCTCCCTCTATACTACAGGATACTGAAATATACTGAAATCATACCCTCCCTCTATACTAAAGGATACTGAAATGTACTGAAATCATACCCTCCCTCTATACTAAAGGATACGGAAATGTACTGAAATCATACCCTCCCTCTATACTAAAGGATATGGAAATGTACTGAAATCATACCCTCCCTCTATACTAAAGGATACTGAAATGTACTGAAATCATACCCTCCCTCTATACTACAGGATACTGAAATGTACTGAAATCATACCCTCCCTCTATACTACAGGATACTGAAATGTACTGAAATCATACCCTCCCTCTATACTAAAGGAAGCAGAGCAGAGTAACTAATACAGGCCTACCCAAGCCATCTCTGCTGGTGTCAGCTTCACCAAGGACTGCTTTGCTTCCTAGACTTGCCCTGATCACCACTGGTGAAGTGCTTTGCCTGCATGTATGTGTGCATCACATTGGTACCTGTGCCTGCACAGTCCAGAAAAAGGAATCATTTTGGCTGGAGAGATGGCTCAGCAATTAAGGGGCCTGCTCTTCCAGCCCACCTCCTGCAGAACCTGGGTTCAATTCCTAGCATCCACAGGGCAGCTTACAGAAGTCTGTAACTCCAGTTCCAGGAGATGCAAAACTCTATTCTAGTTTTCTGTGGGCACTGCATGCACATACAGGCAGGCAAAACATGTACTCGCATAGAATAAAAATTAGAATTTTAAAAGGGGAGGCATCAGATGCCCTGAAACGGAAATAAGAATAAGAAGCACTTAGGAGCCACCACGTAGGGGCTGGGAACTGAACCCAGGACCTCTGGAACAACAGCCAGTGCTCTTAACCGCTGACCTTCTTTCCAGCCCCTCTGAGGACTTTACTAATATGGTCATATCATAATTTACTTCACTGGCCTTCTTGTTCATTTCTTTTCTATTTGGTTTTTGGTGCTGGAGTCCAAAACCAAGCTCCTCTGTGTGCTGTGTCCTGGCTGAGCAACCTATCATTGAGTCACGGCCCCAGGCTTCTGGACAGAGACCTTGGGCACTTCCAGCTTTCCTTTTACAGAAGCCATTTCCCAGATGTGAATACAGCAGACTCCATACCCACCCAGCTAATTCTCACGGGCAATGGAGAGCTTACTGTGCAATACCATGGCTTAGTTGCTTTTCTATTGCTATAAAGACATACCATGACTAAGGTCACTTATACAAGAGAACACTCAATTTGAGGCTCACAATTCCAGAGAGAGAGACAGAGACAGACAAAACCAGAGACAGACAGACAGACAGATACACACAGAGGGGCAGACAGACAGCGAGTGCACTTATACTACCTAAGAACAGTGTGGGCTTTTTAAACTTCAAAGCTCACCCCCAGTGAGGCAACTCTTCCAACAAGGCCACACCCCCTAACTCCCAGCAAGCAACATTTGACAACACAGGCCTATGGTGGCAGCCTTGCTCGGCCACTGTATGTGGCTTGCTCTGGAATGTCCCCATGCCATGTTTGCACGGCACCTGGCCCCTGCTTGTGGTACTACCTCCACAATGGCAGAGCCTTCTGGTAAGTTCTGGCTGGCAGAATTCTTGAGGGACATGCCCATGAAGGCTCTGCCACCCCAATCTGACCTGTGTGCTCAGCTTTAATCCTGAGTACTGTGGAGAGCATCTGCCACCGTGTGCTCCAGCCATCTGTCCCTACATGGACTATTCCCACCTGTGAGGATTCCCTGTCAAGCACAGGGTCGCAGTAATATGAAGGAGACAGCTGGACGCAACCACTAAACCTGACCACACTAGTTTGTGTGAAGATGAGGAAGATGTTAGAAGTGCGGGCTGGATATCCTGGCTGCTGGCAGCCTTGCCTGCTGGTTATTCTTGAGAGGGTTAAGAAAACCAGCCTGTCAGACGGCAGGGTGGACAGTGAACACTGCCCCTCAGGCCAAGGTGTGGACTCGGCCAGGCACTCTCATGTTGCTTTGTGACAAATAATCTAAGTTTTGTTCAAAACCTTAAAATGAGGCCGAATTTTAAAAGTGATAAGGCTGCTGATACAGCTCAGTTGGCAGGGTTTGCCCACCATGTGTGCAATGCTAATCTGGTTCCCAGAGCCTCATAAAATCTGAGATAGATAAAGCAAGCAAGCTCATCCTGTCTGCACCGGGGAGGTGGGAAGGTGGGGAGGTGGAGGCTCATGGTTACCCTCTGCGACACAAGAAAGCTTCGTGAGGTCTGGCTTCAACCCCACCCTACCACAGCCAAAACAAACAAACCAACAAACCAACAAGCAAACCAAAAGACTACTGTATTTAGCAGAGGAGAGTCCAGACAAGACCCTCAGGCTATAGATCTATAACTTCGGCCATGGTTGGGGTTTATAGCCTTATAATCTGAAGGGTAACAGAGGATCAGGAAGCTGAAATAGAGTTTGGGAGCACACAGTTACAGCTCTAGATGAAGCAAGCCTCCCCACGCTTTGCCTGGGACAACAGGAAATGTTTAAAAGGTGGGACCTCCCTATGAAGGGTATTAAATACAAACCATTTTCAAAGATGGTGGAGAATGCCTGTAACTCTAGTACTCAGTAAGCTGAAGCGCGCGCGCCAATCTTAAATTTGAAAGCAACATCAACTGTAGAGCAAGTTCCAGACCAGCCTCCGGCAAGACCCTGTCTCAATCAGAAAGCCAAAGGGGCACACTGACAGAAAGGGGCTGCCTAGGAAAATGTCATTCTAGCAAAGGAGGCCCAGCGGCAACTCCAGCTGATGGGACTCAACACGGTCCACATGGTGCTGGTCCACAGGTGCACAGGACTAAAGACTGAAGGACGGGGGCTGGCAAGATGGCTCAGCGGGTAAGAGCACCAACTGCTCTTCTGAAGGTCCTGAGTTCAAATCCCAGCAACCACATGGTGGCTCACAATCACCCTCTTATGGTATCTGAAGACAGCTACAGTGTACCTACGTATAATAATAAATAAATCTTTAAAAAAAAAAAGACTGAAGGACGATAAAGGTTCAAACTATGGTCCAAAAGATAAGAGCGAGGCCAAGCAATGCACTGCGGAGTTACATCTCCTCCAGGGTCCCACGGAGGCTGAGTGAGGCTGCTGTGGATGCAATGAATGTAGGCCTTCTGCTGAGGGATGGAAGCTACAGCACCGAGGGACGTTGGTCCAGGCTATACAGGCTGCAAAGGCCAAAGCCACCACGCGCCCCCAGACACCAGACCCAGAACTAACTACAGAATTTGGATGGCTCTCCTGGGTCCAGTCTCCATGACAATCCTGCTGCTGGCTCACACTGGCAATGTGCACTGTCACCAGACACTGGAAGTCTGTAACACTCTGTTTATATCCTCGCCCCGCACTGTTTTGCTTCTTTGTTTTTGGCCCTCGGGGACCGAGCCTTCATGGGCACAGGCTCTACTACTGAGCGGCATCTTCCTCCTAAGGGTGAACTTTAGAACTGTGTTTGCAATGGTTAAGACTTGAGACTAGTCAGGAGGAACTGAATTCATTTGCATTATAAAGATGGCTATGGTGACCCTTTGGGGGACATGGGCAGAATAGTCTGAGACTACAGGCTCTTGCTTGGTCCCTGGCTTTGCATTACAGTATCAAACACTGGGAGGGCCTTGCCTTCAGCATTAACTCATAAGGACAGGCCTTTCATGCTCTAACCTGTCTGTCTCTATTTCCTGTATTCTCTGCTTCCTGGGTCATTGGTGTGTGAGGGGCAACAGTCCTCACCAGACAGCCCCTGCCCCACCTGCTGTGACAGCCCATAATCTACATCAACAAAGTCAACTTTCCCTCCCAGGATTATTTCAGTCAGGCCTGTGAACTGAAAGGCTACACTCTCCAGACTTCACTAAGGACTCCTCCAGGGCCACACCACCACTACTACAACAACAATACACACCATTAGCAGGGTGTGGTAGCGCACGCCTTTAGTCCCAGCAATGGGGAGGCAGAGACCAGGAGACCTCTGAGTTTGAAGCCAGCCATGGCTACTGTTACCTGGGTCGTTTCCCAAGTTAACCCTGCTTAGTGACTCTCATCATCTACTGGCATTTAAACACTTCCACCCAAGGATGGCAGCTGTGCAAGAGACCCCTAAAGGGAAGGAAATCAGGGCACATTTACGCATGTGCCTGCAGTACTGAGACACAACGACCCTGTGTGCCAGCTACGATGGAGAAGGAAGCAGGCTTGTCACTTAAGGGTAAGGAGCATGCTCAGCTGCTGTGGGAGATTAGGGCATCTTGGCAGTGCGACAGGGCCCCAAAATAGATGCATTCAGTACATATACAGGAGAGGTCTGAGCGGCACGTATTTTTAGTAGCGGCATGCTTACAACTTTTACACGTCCAGGTGAAAATTAACCCAGCCAACAGCCTTCAGAAGTGGCTGCTGCTCCCGCACACTCTCAGAGCCCAGGACTCTGGACATACCCTGTAACCTACTTCAACTGGACATCAAGAATTAAGGAAGAGAGGGCTGGTGTGACGGCCTAACTGGCAGAGAGAGATAGGCCAGCACTTGCTGAGCAAGCTTGCCGATCTGAGTCAGACCCTGGGGACCCACATCAACAGCAGGGCACAGCGGTGCCTATCTGTAATCCCAGCTTTCCTAGACGAACGACAGAGACAGTAAAACTGACCACAGCAGAGCTCCACTGTACAGCAGCATGAGAAAGAACGAGAAAGTGAGCACTGAGGCACACAGCACATATGGACGTGCACGTGCACAGACGACGACGACGACGACGACGATGATAGTAATGTTTCTGGAAATGTACCCCCTGCTGGCCTATAACCTGAGACACAGACAAGCTAGACCCAAACTCACAAAGCTCCACCTGACTGCCTCCCAAGCACTGGGATTTAAGATGTGCACCACCATGCCTGGTTCAATTAAAAAAAAAAAAAACTGAAGTAGGATGACAAACATATTTCAAGTTATTGTAGATGTTCATTTTGTTTTGCTTCTGTTCTTCAAGACAAGGTTGCTCTGGGTAGGCTTTGCTTTACAGATGAGGCTGAACCCGAGGCCTGCCTGCCTCCTGAGTGCTGGCATCAAAGGAGTGTGCACGCCACTACTGCCCTGCAGACAGAAGACTGTAGCTGTGACCGAAGCTGAAGGATTAAGTTCCTGCTCTCTTCTAGCAACTACACTTGCTTGGTCCTCGGCACTACACAATCTCCCGAGTCACTTCAGTATTTCCAACTCCTGGTCACCAAGTGCTCTCCCTTCTGTACATTTACATTTCTTAGGACTTTTAATTCTGCATATGCATGTGTTCTATGCAGGGGATACTTTGGTGCACATGTATCCATGGAGCAAAGAGAGGGCATCCAATTCCCTGGAGCTGAACTCACAAGTGGTGGGTAGGAAGCCTGAGCTCTCACACTGTTGACAAGTGACTTGTTTCCAGACTTTTACATTGGCAAAGATAGCAAGGTGCTTGAGTGTAAGCTTTGGATGGAATGTAAGCTTTAGAACGAAGAGACTCTAAACCCTGTGAGATAAGCCTGGAAAATAAATAAATAAATATGCAATAAGCCCTGTCCCTCTCCCTAGCTATGAGGGCTGGCTGGGAAACTAACTCTGGCTCTCTGGAAGAGCTGCGAGCCATCCTTGCTTTGTAGGTGAATGTACTGTGTCTGTATTGGAGCCTGAGGAGGAGATCAAAGGTGGGCACCAGATCCCTGGATCTGTGACTGTGAGGGAGTGCAAACCACCATGTGTGTGTGTGTGTGTGGGGGGGGGGGGGGTTGGGGGACTGGGAATCAAAACCAGGTCCTCTGCAAGAGCCACTTCTCCAGCATCTCTCCCTATAAAGTCACCAGCCTTCAGATAGTCACAGCTGAGTCTTGGTTACTCTGCATGGCCAACTGTGATCTTAAAGGTACATATGAAACACACTCACGTCCAATCAATCAGTAAAGGACTGGCAGGGCCCGATGCTGACAAGTGACTTGTTTCCAGACTTTTACATTGGCAAAGATAGCAAGGTGCTTGAGTGTAAGCTTTGGATGGAATGTAAGCTTTAGAACGAAGAGACTCTAAACCCTGTGAGATAAGCCTGGAAAATAAATAAATAAATATGCAATAAGCCCTCTGCAAAAAAAAAAGTAAAAGTTGCCTAATTGCACTTCTGAGAGGAATCTCTAGCAGTCAAATTCACAGAGAAAGGCAGCTGCCCAGGGCTCTGAAGTTAAGGACTGCCTGGGAGGGTACAAGGTTCTTGCGTGGAACATAGAAGGGGGTTGTCCTGCAGCTGGCAGTGGATACTGGCTACAGAACTGTGTGGCTGTAATGAATGCTGCAGAGCTTTTACAATAAAAATTTTATATTATGTATATCTTGCCACAATTTTAAAGCATTTAAAATAAATTAGGAAGTTTGTACTGTCATGCTTTACCAAATAAATAAAAAGATTAAATATAAGTACCACCTGGAATGACCATGTAGTTTTAAACTGCCTGGCGAGTATGATTCCAACGTGTGAGGCTGCCCTCGCCTCACTCCTGCTGGCTTGGTATACACTGTGCTCCCGGCAGCACTATTTCCCTGAATAGGGACAAGATGTTTGAGAAGGACAACGGTCCATTTATGGGATTGGGCTGCCTCAAAAGACCTCCATAGCCTGTATCGCGGCAGAGAACCTTGTAGGTCTCAGCCGTCCCCACTGCCGCTGGAGACCACATGGACGCTCATGCTCCATGCTGTGGCCAGGTGCCACAGGGAAGGTGAGGGTCCGTGCTCCCTCTGGCATAGCAGACTGTGAAGGGCAAGGAAGCCATTCCTGCAGTGCTATCGAAGACTGAACATGCAGTTGAGAAAGATGAATATAAAGGGCTTCTGGGAACAACAACCTTCACCCACTGCATTCCCCCAAAACTTGACAGCCTCTAGAGAAAGCCATCAAGGATAACTCCACCGAGGCAGCTCTGGCAGGAGCGCAGGTGTCTGTTGGGGCTCCAGGGCATGGGCAATGGAGTTTAATAAGCATGCTCCAGTCAACATATGAACAGCATCAAATGGTATTTATTTATTTATTTTGGTTTTTAGAGACAGGGTTTCTCTGTGTAGCCCTGGCTGTCCTGGAACTCACTTTGTAGACTAGGCTGGCCTCGAACTCAGAAATCCGCCTGCCTCTGCCTCCCAAGTGCTGGGATTAAAGGTGTCCGCCATCAAGCTTTTTCCCCCTTTGTTATTTTAGTGGGGAGGAGGCCATGGGAGAGGGGCGGGCGTGCGAGGACTAGGAGGCAAGTGCATAAGGGTGCATGATGTGAGGGTTCAAAGAATCAATAAAAATATTACATTAAAGGAGAGTGTAGCCCAGCGAGTCCTGTGCGTGCTTCCCCACCCGCTCTGCAGCTCACAGAGTCCCTCAGAATCCAGCTGCTGCTTTCCTGCCCAGGCCACACAGACAAGGGCAGTTCGTCTAATTACCATACCCTGCAACAGGCCTATAAGCGCATCTATTAAATACTGCTCATGTTCTGGCCTTTTTCTAAACAAAGCCACCCAGTCTGTGACAGTGTTTCTGAGCTCGGTTATCTGCAAGCAGAGGCCTTGGTTTTGTTCAAAAGGGCCCAACAAGAAGCCACTGCTTAGTGGCGCAAGCCTTTAATCCCAGCACTCAAGAGGCAGAGGCAGGCAGATTTCTGAGTTCGAGGCTGGCCTGGTCTACAGAGTGAGTTTCAGGACAGCCAGGGCTACACAGAGAAACCCTGTCTCAAAAAACCAAAAAAAAAAAAAAAAAAAAAAAAAGAAGCCAATGCTTAAAAAAATCTTACTGCCTGGTGCAGTAGGGCACGCAGGCCTTTAATCCTAGCACTCGGGAGGCAGAAGTAGCTCTGTGAGTTCTAGACCAGCATGGACTACAAAGAAGCCCAGGATAGCCAGGGCTATCTCAAAACAAAACAAAAAGTTGTTGAATAATCTATGACTGTCTAAGACTTCCAAAAGAAATCTTAATATGCTAATATATCTATATTGGGCTGGAAAATGGCTTAACTGGATGCAGACCTTGCCAAGTAAGCCTGAAGACCTGAATTTAAGCGTTCTCTCTCTCTCTCACACACACACACACACGAAAAAGAAAAACAGAAAAGGAAAAGGGGAGAAAAAGCACGGCTAGGCTGGAGAGACAGCTCAGCAGTGAAGAGCACCCACATGACAGCTGACAACTAATGTCTGTAACTCCACTTCTAGGGGATCCAACGCCGTTTTCTGGCCTTCAAAGGCACCTGGTATGCACGTGGTGCACAGATATATCTGCAGGCAAAACACTAAGTCTTAAAAAATTAAAAATTAAAACTATACAGTAGTCAGTGTTTGTAATTGCAGAACTGAGGAGATAGCTAGGGCTCCCAGACTATCCAGTCTTGTCTCATTGGAGAATTCCAGGCCAGGAGAGACCTTGTGCTGTTGTTGTTTTTTTTTCCCCCAAAAAAGTAGGCTAGAGAGATGGCTTAGTGAATAAACTATGTACCACACAATTTGGAATCCAAGAACCCACATTTAAAAAGTTACATGGGGGCTGGAGAGATGGCTCAGCGATTGGGAGCACTGACTGCTCTTCCAGAGGTCCTGAGTTCAAATCCCAGCAACCACAGGTGGCTCACAACCATCTGTAATGGGATCCGACGCCTCTACATGCAGCTAGAGCAGTCACACATAAAACCAACAAGTCTTAGTAGCGGGCATCTGTAACCCACCAGGTGTACAGTAAGATGAGGCCTAAGCAGGAGAATCCCGGAAACTGGTCGGCCAGGAAGCCTGGTGTGGGCATGCTCAGCAAGAGAGCCTGCCTGTACACAAAGTGCACGGGGAGGAAGGACACCCCGAGGATGGCCATTCGGGGAGGGAGTCACTGAGCCCTCTCGGGGAAGCTGCTGCTGTCAGCTCTACCAGAGGAGCTCCCTTCCACAGTGCAGAGATGGCTGCAGAAATCACAGATGGTCCACGGCCTGACCACACAGGGTTGTTGCTGTGGCTGCAGACACTCCCTCCAGGACTCAACACTGAGGACAGAACAGGGGAGATGTCCTGAGTCATATGACCAGTCTCAACCACAAGGAAACCTGGGAGGTTCTCTGTGAAAAAGAGCGTCAACCGGAGAGCAGTGTCTGCGATTTCAAGGACTCCAGCTCCATACTGACAGCTCATAACTCCAGGGGATCCTACACCTCTGGATGGACGCTTAAATATTAAAAAATAAGAGCCGGGCGTGGTGGTGCACACCTTTAATTCCAGCACTCCAGAGGCAGAGGCAGGCAGATTTCTGAGTTCGAGGCTAGCCTGGTCTACAAAGTGAGTTCCAGGACATCCAGGGCTACACAGAGAAACCCTGTCTCGAAAAACCAAAAAAAAAAAAAAAAGAGAACAAATTTAGTTGTAGTTGGGGCTGGCTTGCAGGTTCAGAGGTTCATGGCAGGAGCATGGCAGCACGCAGGAGACAATGTGCTGGAGGAGCTGAGAGTTCTACATCACAACCCACAGGCAGCAGGAGGAGGCTGACACACTGGGCATAGCTTGAGCATACAGGACTTGAAAGCCCGCCCACACAATAACATACTTCCTCCAACAAGGCCACACTTCCTAGTAAGTGCCAATCCCTATGGGCTAGGCATTCAAACACATGAGTCTATGGGGGGCCGTTCCTTTTCAAACCCCCATACCCATGTGGCCTTGAACTCACGACCCTGCTGCCTCAGTGTCCCAAGTATGAGGATTAGAGGTACAGACCCACCTTGTCTAAAACATGGTAAATGGAATGGTAACCTTATGGTTTTGAGACAGTGTCTCAAGTCAAGTAGCTCAAGCTAGCTTTTAAACTCACTGTTGTAGCTGAGAACCCTGGATTCTGGACCCTCCTGCTCCACGCCCCAGGTGTGAACTACGGGTGTGAACTACAGGTGTGAGTTACAGATGTGCACTAGGCCCTATGTCTTTACAAGGTGCTGAGACCCGGCCCAGGGCTCTGTGTATGAGAGGCAAGCATTTTACTGACTGAGCTCCATTTCCAGCCCAAAAGAACAGTAATTTTCAAAGATAATTTGTTAAATGTCACATAAAATTTTACAAATGCACACTTTGTGAGATGGGAAAAACAGTAATTATTGTGATTAGCAACACTACCGAATTGTGTGATGTAAAGACGTTACTGACAGCAGAGAGAAATGTTGAACTATTCGTTTAAAATTTTCACCTATTCTTTTATTAAGAGGCAGCACCTCACTCTGCAGAACAGGCTGGAGCTCACTGCGACTCAGAGCAGCTTGCAGTCACTGCGGGGCTTCTGACTCAGGCTCTTGGGCTCTGGGATTACAGAACTAAGTCAGCACAGCAAACTCCAGAGAACAGGAAAAGCAGAGAGCAAACCACAGAGAACAGGGAAATCAGATTATTTTTAACATTTTATATATAAAATCTTCCTACACATAGGTCTGTATATTACACGTGTGCCTGGCGCTCTTGGAGGCCAGAAGAGGGCATGAGTTATGGACAGCTGTGAGCCTGTAGGAGCTGGGAATTGAACCCAGATCCTCTGAAAAAGCAGCCAATTCTCTTACCTTCTGAGCCATCTCTCTAGCCCTGTAAATCATTCTCCACCTGCTTAAAGAGCACAAAGCCAATAAAAGCAGGTACAGAATTCAGACTAGAAAAGAACCATTATGATAGGTTCTGAGGCCCCATTAAAACACATATAAACCGTTCACATCGTAAAACTGCCTACCGACTGAGGAAGGGATATCTTCCTACACACTGGAGGACATTATCTAGAGACTGCCTGATGGAACAGAGCACCATGCAGTGCCACAGAAGACAAGCCACACACAGGAGACATTTCAGAGCTCAAGTAAGTCACATGTGGTGGACTCATACGAGGATATTTTCTGAGCCAGTACTTCCAATGAGGCAGGAGGATCTCTAAGTTCAAGGCCATTCTGGTGTACATAATGAGTTCTGGGCCAGTGAGAGCTGCATAGTCTTACCATGTCTCAGAAATAAAAATGGGGTCAGAGACAGCTCAGCAGTTAGAGCCCTGGCTGCTCTTGCAAAGGACCTGGGTTTGATTCCCAGTCCCTACCCTGTGGCTCACAGCTGTTTACAACTATGGTTCCAAGGGATGTGTCACCCTCTGACCTTCCAGGGCACCAGGCTCAAATAGAGGACACAGATGTAAGCAAAATAGCCATACACATAAAATAAAAATGTTAATTAAACTAACTTGCTGTTACAAACATGAAGCATGTCTATAATGGGAAAACTGAGAGTAAAGTGGGCTGCAACTCTATTTAGAGACTTGCCCAAAATAGCTGTTTCTGACAAATGCCCAACAGCTTCTGCCCACAGCATCCACACGCTGCTGCTGCTAGGATACGCCATCAGTGCAAGCTTCTGCTGCCAGAGCCCTGCACGCTGCACTTGTGTGGCTGGGGCTGCTGTCTCTCAGCCACTGCGCTGTGGTTAACACTGGCGTAGAGTCTACCTTAGAAATATATTTCTGTTCAAGCCTTTTTCATTTTACTTTTCGGCTCCTTTGCAGATTTACCCAAAGAAAATGCATATGCGCATTATCTTACCAGAAACAGCACCATAGACAGAGAGAGCCTTCTGGGTTTGTTTCCTGTCACGGAGTGGATGGGACAGGTCACAGATAACATTACCTCCAGCCTGACAGATTTAAAGATTGTCTAACCTCAGACCTCCCTCTCCAAAACAGAACTCCCTTTCAAAATAAAGGGTGCAGAACCAGTAACTCTTTCCTTTCTCTCCGTAAATCTATCTTGTGTAGTTAGGCTGAGGACCTCCCTTCAGTGGGAGAGTGGAAACTGAAGCCTTCTGGCCATGTGCCACCTCAGGATCCACAGCGCTCCTGGGAGAGCACACATCATTCACTAACTTTTCAGTAATGGCCTTCCTGCCCCCAAACCTCTCATCCAGCATTTGTCCCTAGCACTCTGGACAGTTCTGTCCCTGTACTGATCAACTGACCACAGCAACAAGGCCAGCTAACCTTTCCTGAGGCCTCGCCATGTCCCTGCAAAGCACTTACTTCTCTCTCCAGTGTCTCAGGGCCTCATAAACAGGAAGAGCTTCCAGGTGCGCTGCCTCACACCCACATCCCAGCACCAGGGAGGCAGAAGATGGTGGGTCTCCCGAGTTCAAGGACAGTCAGGACTACACAATGACATTTTGTCAAGACAAAAAGGAGGGAGGGGAGGAGGGACATTCTTAGTCAGCTTCCACCTCCTCATCTCATACCATGCTCTGATATCAGTTCCTAACCAAGAGCTATCTCCCTCTCCAGCTCCCACAAGCTGTGACTAAAGATGTGTGCCACCATGCCTGGCTTAAAACCATCATCTTGAAAGGACTCAGAATCACCTAGAAGGCACACCTCTGTGGCAGGCAGCATCCAGATGATTAGCTGAGGCTGAAAGACCTTCTAAGAACAACCCAGACAGAAAGGGATCCCAGAAGAAGCAGTAGAGAATGGCTGCCTTCCCCTGGGCAGCTTCCACGTGTGCTCAACACCAGCCACATCTGGGGAGCATCCAGGCCTCCGGCTCTAGATTGGCACTGCTGAGGTAGCTTCACAGAGTAGGCACCTACCGGTCCTCTGCTTTCCCAGGCAGCTACACCCCACTTCCCCAGAGCAGCCACTGTGACACCCCACTTCTCCAATGAGCAGACAGCCAGTGACACCCCACTTCCCCAGAGCAGACAGCCACTGTGACACCCCACTTCTTCAGTACAGGGACAACCACTATAGACTCCCCAGCCCTGTGTGAGCCAATCAAACAAGGCCCCCGGCCCGTGTCTCCCCCTCTGCCCTGTCCACTCCACCTTCCTCCTGCACATGGCTGTCTCTCCAGCTCTCCCTAAAGCCCTGAGCACAACCTAGCTTTACCCACATCAACTGTCACAACAAATATCACTATTTAATCTAGCCTGACAAAATCCCAAGTTCTACATTTCCTCCAAAACTATCGCTCTTCTGAATTTCCATTTCTCTTGTCCCTAGATTTGCACATTCCCGGTCTTTAGGCAGCTCTAAAAGGAGACAGTGAGCGCTGAGTGCGGAGGACAGGCTACGCTGGTCAGCCTCACTCTACCTGAGTGTCTGCTTAGCTTCCTCAGGATGCAGCTCCCTGCACAGAACCGTTACTGCAGCAGTGTGCAGTCAGTGGCTGAGTTTGAGGCAAAAAGTCAAAGCACAGAAAGGTGTTTTTGAGGGTTATTCTGTGGATGGTTTTAGAAGTGGCTGTGGCAAGAGGGACATTTATCATGGGTATCTCTAGCCAACCCTTTCCTCAGAGCATCTTCTCTTCTTCTTAGAGAAAGTCCATTCTGCCTTCCAGCCTAGACCTTCCTGCTTTCTCTGCTAGGCCAAGGAGGTATGCTGTTCTTTCCCATCAACACTTCGAGCCAAGCAAGCTTCCAAGAACTGGGTATCCAGACCTGTGGATCTCCATGGCCTGGCTAGCCTAAGATTTTCCGCTTAGAATATTCTTGTTTTATTATAGTTTAATTTCTTTATTACATCTTTATTTCATGAGTGCTGGCCCAAGCATGCACACAGTGGAGGGGAGAGGACAACTGTCTGAGATGGCTGTCCCAGCAGCCCAGCTCGGCTCACCAGGCTTGGCATGTGACAGTGACTTTGCCCACTGAGCCATCTCGGCAAACCAGGTATGCTGCCAACACAAGTGTCCACACTGCACCCCAGACTTAATGCCACCCTGCAGGGCAATTCATCCTCAGATTCTTCCAAATCCCCGTCAATGCCAGGCCCAGCACTTGGGAGGCAAAGGCAATCAGATCTCTGGGAGTTCCACATAGCGAGTTCCAGGACAGCCAGGGCTACAGAGAAACCCTTTCTCAAAAACAAAGCAAAACAAAAAGACTCCAGAATGTCAGCAGAAAGAGAACCCTCTGGCCTCGAGCCCTGCACCAGCAGGCTTACCGATCTAGTACAACGGCCCAGCACAAACCCTTCCCGATGGCAGAGTTTAACATCTGACAGAAATCCTGTGTCCTTTGGATTATCCAGTAAGATTCAGAGAAGCGGCTAAGCCTGGTGGCACACGTCTGTAATCTCAGCACTCAGGACACTGAAGACAGGAGAACTGACAGGACAAGGCCAGCCTGGGCTACATAAGGAGTTTGACAAAGCAGAACCATTTCAAACCTTCCCCGGCCCTGGGGCTAGAGGTGGCTCAGAACTCATGAGCACACGCTGCTCTTCCAGAGACCCAAGTCTGATTTCCAGCACCCACATCCTGCAGCTCATAGACACTGGCAGCTCCAGAGGGAGCTAGCTGCCACCTGTGCTCTGTGAGCACCTGCCCTCACATGCATAAACTTGCATACACATAAGTCAAAAGAATAAAAATACAAATGTAGCAGGGCAGTGGTGGCGCACGCCTTTAATCCCAGCACTAGAGAGGCAGAGGCAGGTGGATTTCTGAGTTCGAGGCCAGCCTGGTCTACAGAGTGAGTTCCAGGACAGCCAGGGTTCTTCCCCTCATCCCCGGCAAAAGCTGGGCTGCTCCTCAGCAGTACCACACATCTCCTCACTGATGTTTGAGCATGGAGAAAGACGGAAGAACTGTCGGGACACACTAACGTGTTCCTGGAAGACACCAGCACTTGCTGAGTTTTGGTTGTTAGTTCTTCCATTACATACTAGTTTGATGGCAGGGATGGACTCTTCAGGCTTACCCACGCATTCGCAGATTTACCAAACAGTACCCAGCACCTCTGCACTGAGTGGAAGGTAGAGAAGCAACTGTTAAAGTCAGTAAATAGATAAACAACAAAGCTCCTGTCCTGTGGGTGAGTCTGCGCTCTGGAGGGAGCAGGCAGTGAACACACACACAACCCTCCGTGGGCTGGGCCGGCCACCAAGGGAAACTCAGCAGTGGGCTGTGTGACAGCAGGCCAGCATTGTCTAATAACGCTGCTTCTTTCTGAGTTTTACAGACAGGGTCTCTCTGTAGTCCTGGCAATCCTGGAACTCACTCTGTAGCCCAGATCCACCTGCCTCTGCCTTCCAAGCGCTGGGATTAAAGGCGTGTACTACCATGGTCCAGCCTTAATATGCTTATCGATGGTCTGAGAAGATGGTGGTGGAGGTCCAGCCTGACGGAGTGAGGCTGGTAAATAACATGGGAGAGAGAGAACTCTGAGGCCAAGTCGCTGGAGAACAGGGGGGAGAGAAGGAGCAAGGGCAGAGGTGATGTCAGAGCCACGGCAGGGGGCTCAGCAAGCACAGAGGGAACAAGATCTGACTTCTGAGTTAGAGAACCATTCTAGCAACTGGGGTGGAGGACAGCATGGGGGGAAGGACAGAAGCAGGGAGGCCAGCTAAGCCCCGGCATGGTCCAGGAAAGAGGCTGGAATGGGCTGGGTTAGGGCAGCAGAGGGAAGGTCAGGGAGAGAGGTGGCCACAGCTGAAATCCCAGCCACATGAGGTGTGAGCATGGGTGACCCCAAGGTGTCCGACCCGAGTTACACAGTTCAGGGGGCTTCTCATCCGCTGTGTACGGAGCCTGACTGTGCATAAGAGAGGCAGGTTTGTGTACGTGGCTGTTAGGGGTTTTAAGAATGGAATAAAGTTTCAGTTTGAGGGCTGAGGGCTTTATAGCTCAGTGAAAGAGTGAATGGTGAGCACCTTGCACAAGGGCCTAGATCCAACCTCCAACCCACCCAGGCAACCCCCACTCAAAACAAAACACACATACACACACACATACACAGAGAGAGAGAGAGAGAGAGAGAGAGAGAGAGAGAGAGAGAGAGGGAGAGGGAGAGGGAGAGAGAGAGAGAGAGAGAGAGAGAGAGAACGAACGAACATACATTAGGCATGCCTATAATCCCAGAACTTGAGAGAAGAGGCTGAGTCAGGAGGCTCACAAGTTATAAAAGAGCCTGGACTACAGTGAAACCCTGCGAGGAAGGAAATGGAACCATCCCGCATCTGAAACTTGAGATGTCCATCAGGTTCCCAGACGGAGACATGGGCAGACTGCAGGCCATCAGTCCTGATTTCAGGAGAGCTCAAAGCTAAAAATAGGCTCCCGAAAGGGTCAGTGTGAAGCCTCAATGCTTACGAGAAGAGGAACCATGGGAGGGACCAGACATGGAGACGTCACAGAGCATGTGAGGAAGAGAGAAGAGCTGGTGCAGTGGTGGGAAGGTCCATACCTAAGACTATACTCACCTACAAAACTAAGTTCAAAGCCAGCCTGGGCTACAAAAACCTGTCTCGAAAGGAAAGGAAAGGAAAGGAAAGGAAAGGAAAGGAAAGGAAAGGAAAGGAAAGGACAGGACAGGACAGGACAGGACAGGACAGGACAGGACAGGACAGGACAGGACTCCTATGACTCTTTTCTGTGTTGACTGGAGTCACACGGAGCCTGCCTGCATCTGACACATCTCCCTGACCCAGTCCCTGCACAGATCCTTCTGAAAACCCTGCAGTTCCAATGATAGCTTGGTACAGTTGTAGAAGGTAAATTCTTACTGACTCCAAAAAAAAAAGAAGAAGAAGAGGAGGAGGAGGAGGAAGAGGAGGAGGAGGAGAAAAAAAATCAGAACAGAAGATCAAGTAAGGGGCTGGAGAGATGGCTCAGTAGTTAAGAGCACTGATTGCTCTTCCAGAGGTCCTGAGTTCAATTCCCAGCAACCATGGTGGCTCACAACCATCTGTAATGGGATCCAGTGCCCTCTTCTGGTGTGTCTAAAGACAGCTACAGTGTACTTACATACATTAAATAAATAAATAAATAATATTTAAAAGATCAAGTGGCATGAGAACTTGGAGAACCTGGAATTGGTTATACGATTTTGAAAACCTTTAGCGCCAGGCGCGGTGACGCACGCCTTTAATCCCAGCACTCGAGAGGCAGAGGCAGGCTGATTTCTGAGTTCGAGGACAGTTTGAGTTCCAGGACAGCCAGGGCTATACAGAGAAACCCTGTCTCGAAAAAACAAAAAAACAAAACAAAAAAAAAAAAAAACACAACAACAACAAAACCTTTAGGATCCTGCAAGAACAGCTTCAGTAAACACTGGAGAAAGCACCCGACTGGACCGAGCTCAGCAGAGGGTGGCAGAGAGGAGGGAGACAAGCCTACACAAACAGTTCGACACAAAGGGGAAGGGGGCATCTCAGGGCCTAGGGCTTTCTCTTCTATTTTTAAGATTCACCTTCTTTTTACATGTGTGCCTGTATACCTGCAGAGCCCGAAGAGGGGTCAGGTCCCTGGAGCCTTGAGCCCAGGGACCCAAACTCAGGTTGTCTGCAAGAGCAGCAAGCACCTCACACTGCTGGGCCGGCTCCCAGCTCCCTCCCTGTCTCAACAGGAACACAGTAACCTCTGACAACAGTCAAGTGGGACAGAAAGCAATGGTGGCCAGGCAAGGTGGCACACACCGATGATCTTAGCGCTGGAAAAACAGAGGCAGGAGGATCCCTAAGAGTTTGGGGCCAGCCTGGCCTTGAAAGTTCTAGGCCAGCAAGAGCTACACAGTGAGACCCTGTCTCAACTCCCACCTCAGAAAAAGAAAAGCACTAGTGCGTGGTGTTCTGTTCAGGGAGGGAGGGAGGCTACTCACTGCAGGAGGGCGGGACAGAGAGCACCGCTGTGGGATGGGCCCAATGCGTAGGCAGGAAAGGACAGACACAGGTAGATGGGTTGGCTTTGCAAGTGTCCACAGGAAATCGTCCATAGGTGTGTTCTCAAAAAAATGTATCTTAAGCTGGGCGTGGTGATATATGCCTGCAATCTAGAGGCAAGAGGATCACCTGAATGTGAAGCTAGAATTTGGTGATCTGAACCACATACCATATCCTTTCTTAAACACACACGCTCTCTCACAATATATGTGTGTGTGTGTGGTTTATATATAAGGAGAAAGAGAAAGAGAGAGAGAGAGAGAGAGAGAGAGAGAGAGAGAGAGAGGGAGA
Organism: Mus musculus; assembly: GCF_000001635.26. Taxonomy (NCBI): domain Eukaryota; kingdom Metazoa; phylum Chordata; class Mammalia; order Rodentia; family Muridae; genus Mus; species Mus musculus. The sequence goes on from NC_000083.6 coordinate 27,617,466, forward strand.
GAGAGGGAGAGAGAGGAAAGCATGCCTAGGGAGATAGCTTAGCTGGTAATCAACAACCATAAGGACCTAAGAGAGAGAGAGAGAGAGAGAGGGAGAGAGAGGGAAGCATGCCTAGGGAGATAGCTTAGCTGGTAATCAACAACCATAAGGACCTAAGTTTAATACCCAGAGCCCAGAGGTTTTTTTCTTTTTAAAAGAACATGGTGTACACGTTTATAATCCTGGCACTGGGGCAGTGGAGACAGGTGGCTCTCTGAGGCTCACTGACAGGCCAGCTTAACCTTTACCAGTTAGCTTCAGGACAGTTAGAGACCCTGTCTCAAAAACAAACAACAAAATATAAGATGGACAATAGCTGTTAACAGGTGACCTGTGGTATCCACACATACAAACACACACAGTGTCTGTCTCTGTCTCTCTTTCTCTCTCTCAATAAAACGATAAAACAAACGTATCCCTAGCTGGGCATGGTGGCACACACCTTTAACCCTAGCACTCTGGTGGCAGAGGCAGGCAGATCTCTGAATCCAAGGCAGCCTGGTCTACAGTGTGAGTTCCAGGACAGCCAGGGCTACACAGCAAGCCCGTATCTCAAAAGGTCCTTCGAATTTGTACCAGGTGATGAAGGACATGGGCTATACACAGTGGATATGTAACTTGTGATTGAGAAATAAGAATCAACTAGAAACAAAAAGTAGGGCTAGGCCAAGGAGCAGTTTTAAACGGCAGCTGTTGTGGTGGTGAGCACTACAATCAATCCCAGCAGTTGGGAGGCTGGGCAAAGCAGGGGTAGTGAGAGTTCAAGCCTATCCTGGGTTCCCATCCTAGTCGGGCATGGTTGCCGGGCGTGGTGGCGCACACCTTTAATCCCAGCACTTGGGAGGCAGAGGCAGGTGGATTTCTGAGTTCGAGGCCAGCCTGGTCTACAAAGTGAGTTCAAGGGCAGCCAGGGCTACACAGAGAAACCCTGCCTTGAAAAAACAAAACAAAACAAAACAAAAAACAACAACAACAAACAAAAAAAAAGGGCCATCCTACACAACATAGTTGAGACTGCATGAAGAAGACAAACCCAAGAAAACAAGAAAGGGCATACAGTATGACCTCGGGCCACACCCACACTGTGGGAAGGAGGGTTATCAGAGAAAAGCCCCCACAACTACTTTAGAAATGAAGAGCAGAAATGCCCCCACTGTGACCTTTAGAACAATGGCATGCTGGACACCCAGCACAAGGCCACCCCACAAGCCTGAGCTAGCTGAAGCCCTGTTATCACCCAGGGCCCCCCTGGCCTGACTGCCCTCTTTTGAGCTTGTGGGAAGGTGAGGTCTGCAGTGACGTCCTACCTATCCCTCTGGGGGATTTCAGAGACAAACACTCAGGCCACCAGAGTCTGTACTCACAGAGGATCTCCAGAGCCAGTCCACTCCCCATCGACTCGGTGAGCTCAAGAGTTTGAGAAAACACCAAAGAGCAACACACCAGGCAGACCTCACCCTCACCATGGAAAGCCCTTAGGAGAAAGAATTTGGGGTGTCAGCAGTACCTCAAACTCATATAAAGCCAGATATGGTGGCCCACATCTGCAAGCCTCTTACAGTCAGGGGAAGCAGAGACAGGAGGATCCCTGAGTGTGAGGCCAACTTGCCTGGCAGCAAAGAAAGCCACCCTCAAGACGGTAGAAACAAGTACTGATGCTGGTCCTCTGACCCGGACCCCAGGCCACAGCACACGCAGGCCCCAGTACTCACACACCCCAATACATCAAACATGTGTTAAGCCTCGCTGAGCTGACACTGCTGCCCTGACTCTCCCAGGCACCTGGTGCGTACGAAGCATCAATGACCTTTCTCGGGTCAGCGTCCATCACTGTCCATTTTTAAAGATTTATTTATTTATTATATGTAAGTACACTGTAGCTGTCTTCAGATACTCCAGAAGAGGGCGTCAGATCTTGTTACAGATGGTTGTGAGCCACCATGTGGTTGCTGGGATTTGAACTCCAGACCTTCGGAAGAGCAGTCAGTGCTCTTACCCACTGAGCCATCTCACCAGTCCCACTGTCCATTCCTAAAGACACCCCTTAGCCCTCTCACTAGGAGGGCAGAGAGCACACACATCTCCTATTCTCATCAAAAGCTCGGGAAGAAGAGCTACCTCCCTGGGACCGCTTTAGGAGAGTCAAGGTTGAATATGACAAAGATGGTCTGCCATTACCCAGTCTGAAGGGTATGGCTGATTCAAAAACCATAAAAGTATATTTGCTAATCTTTGTAGAGCCAAAAATTCAATTTAAAAACAGAGCTGCAGGGTTGGAGAGATGGCTCAGCAGTTAAGAGCACTGGCCGCTCTTCCAGAGATCCTGAGTTCAATTCCCAGCAACCACATCTGTAATGGGATCTGATAGCCTCTTCTGGTGTGTCTGAAGACAGAGACAGTGGACTCATACATATAAAACAAATACATCTTGAAAAACCAGAGCTGTGGGCATGGCTTAGTGGCAGAGCACTTGCATAGAATGCCCACTCAGCTCTGAAGGAGAGGAAAAAAGTTAAGTATTTCAGCTGAGCAGTGTCCCACACTTAAGATGTGGAGGCAGGAGGATCAGGAGTTCAAGGCCAGCCCAGGATTCCAATGTGTCTTCAAAACAACTATCGACCCAAATGAAAACAAAATGAAGTACTGACTTATAAGCTAATTTTCTTTCCTGTGCCACTACATAATGAATGACCTGTTCTTGGGTCTTGCCTCTAAATGGAATAAAAATTGAAACCCACTTAGGAGGGAGATGTCCTACAGTCACTGCTCAGCTCTCCAGGATGCCCCTGTGTGTCACTGAGCAGTGAGTTCTTTCTTAACACATCTGCAGTGTTTCTAAAGCCACCCCCTCTCGCCTGCACAACGGAGGGATCCTTTCTGAACTGGAGTTTCCCGTTGAATTAATGACCACCATGACAAGTCTGAGAGACAGGACTTCGTACAACAGTCTTCAAAATTGCACTTGGGTGTGTGGGTGGGTGGGTGGGAGAAGAGCTGCTGAGTACAGCAGTAACTCAGGCCACCATGTCACTGCTCCTTGGCAACTGTGTCAGCGATCATGAATGCTCAGTTACAGAAATGTCAGGGGCAGCTAGCAGTACCCATAAGCACGGAACTTTTTTTTTTCCTGTTAATTTCAATTTACCAGCAGGAAAAACAGCCACAAATTTGGAAGGAAAACCTCACCTGTCCCATCCCGTCCCCCTCACCCCCCAGCTCTGAGCTTGTTTTTCCTTAGAGACCTCACCTTCAGTGTCGCTCAGTGACTGTGCTAAGGACTTGTGTCCTGACCTGGGTGGGTTCTGCCGCTCTCACTGCTTGGCCTGGAACTATGTCAGCTTCCTGTGCTGAACATTTTTGGTCCACTTTTTTAAAAATGTTTTAGTCTCTTTCTTCACAATATATGCCTGTTTCTTGACACTGGCTCCTTATATTTAAAAATCAAGGTCATATTAACACATTATTGTTGCGTTGTGCTAGTAATACTCTGTGAATGTGTCTCTTTTGATTAAAGCCATAGCGCCCATTAAAAACATAAAATTGGACTGAGTGCCCACTCCAGTGAGAATTTCTTTCCCCACAGAGGTAGCAGCCAACACTTCACTTCAATCTCTGGCACAGCTACTGAGAACATAGAAGTTTCCCTGGAACTAACACATCACTTCCCTTCCAACACAATTATATAATCTGGGAGTTAAACAATACCTTAGAGATTATTTTGTGGTCCAAAATCCCTCCGGACTAAGAGACTACCAAAATCCCCTCGGGATAGATGGGTGTGCATCTGTAAATCCCATCTAACAGATGCTGCGCCTTAGTGGGCACTTCAGTTAAAGCCTGCTTGTTGCGCTGAACAGAACAAGTCCAAAGCCAGCCAGGTCCGCTAACATTCTTGTTCTTACCAAACTCTGAGCAGCCACTGAACCTATCATTCAAGAGTCGCACAACTGTCCTGCTCATTAACCAATATGCAAAGAGAAGTTCAGTAAAGGCAACCCCACCACGGAGCAGACGCTTTAATCCTCCTTCTAACAGCTGAAAATCTTAAGCTCCTAAAAAAACAAAACAAGTCAGTCCTACCCCTGGTCTGACCTACACAAGGCAATAGGTGGCCAAACTGCCGCCAGTCCATTGTAAAACTTCTAACCAAAATTAGAAAATCGGTTGTTCCTTTGTTAAGGATCTTGAGTTTCTAGTATTTATCCAAAATATTCACATTTTCACCTCTAGGATGATCTTCTTAAAACAAAGGGTTTTGCAGTGTTCATGACTAAATTACACAGCCTTCTACTTTAAACTTGGCCAGACCTAACCACAGCACTGCAGTGAGGCATGTCATTATGCTAATTCCTTTTCCTCCCGCTAACAGCCCAGATCCCATCTGACTTCCCATATGATAATGAAGAAAACAAAGCTTCTAGAACAGCCTTCACCATAGACAGTTTTACCTCACGTATTCCAAAGCCAGCGCATCATTTAAAACTTGACCTTGCTTACTTACAAAGCGCGTCTTTCGGGGACCTTTGGTAATGAAGGAAAGTAACAAAGTATACATTTCCAAAACTCCTGTTTTGCAATCCCTCAACAGCACAAAGAATGCTTTCACGGATTTTCTTCAGGCCGTCATTTCATTTAAATTCCCCCTCCTCCTCCTCCTCTTCCTCCTCCTGAGTATCTACCGGACAGTGATTCCTGGTAGTCCATCCTCCCTTTCATCAGAGCCTTTCATAACTAACGGGTCAAGTTCCTGTCGCCCATTTCAACACGATGCACCGTACTGCAGGCTTGCCACCCCAGCCCACCGCCGAGGGCCGGGATAAAACATACTCAGTTTCACTGCCCTTCATTGTTTTCAAGCGAACTGCCATCTTACCACCATGCACACACACGACAGCAATGTGTCCCCACAGGCATTTTATGAATTTCCAAAGCAGCTATTCTTTGTGGATTTACAAACCACGCGCCTTTCATGAATCTCGCTTCATCACCACAGAAACGGCTTTGTGAAGCCGAAAAAAAAATTTTTTTTTAAGTTCCTTAAGGAAAAAGGAACAAGACTCTAAAACGTTCTATTATCCTAGCTTACCCTACGACTCATCCTATTGGGCACAGCAGAGAAACGTCGGGACAGAGATCTTCATAAATACAGCTTTTGATGGTCGTGAAGTGTTCCGGTCAATATGAATAACAACCTCGACGACAACCGTGTCCAGTGCCCTTTCTTTTCAGGCTCCAACCATACGGACTCAGCAGCTCAACGTTAGAATCGAACGGCTGGCCCCGGCTTGTCGCTGCCAGTGCTCGCCCGCAGCCACCTCCCCTCGGCCAGCAGCAACCCTGCGGGGAGGGAGGGAGGGAGGGAGCGGCCCTCCGCTCCGCCACAAAGGCCGGCCTGCGCCCCATGCACGTGTGCCGAGCGCCGAGCTGCCTAGCCACTGCCCCGGGCGAACGGCGGCCAACCCCCGACGGCCCGCCGCGGGATGGCATCCCGCTGCCCCGGGCCCTCTCCACTCCGCTCCCCACCCCCCCTTCTCCCCAGGAAACCCCGTCGGGCGCCGCCGACCCCCGGCAGGGCGCCTCACCTCCTCCTCGCTCTCGCTGCGGAAGCACAGGCACGCGGCCCGCTTCTTGTAGCCGTCGCCGTCGTAGGTGCGGGTCTGGTTCGACTTGAGCTTCATCATCCTCCGGGCCCGGGTGGGGGGTGCCGTGCGGGGCCTCGGAGTCCAGGGAAGGGGAGCCTGCTGCAGGCGGGCGGCCGCGCGCGCGCGCGCCCCAGGCTCGATCGAGAGGGCGGGGAGGAGGGTCTGTGTGTCCGCTACACGGCTCCGCGGCGGGACAGCCTCATTGCCCCCGGCCCAGGCCCTGCGCCGCCGTCACGGCCGCCGTCGCCACCGCCACCGCCCCCTCTACCGCCGCCGCCCCCGACGACGACCGCGCCGCCATTTTGGACGCGCTGCGTCAGCTGCGTAAGGCACGCGGGCTCGCCGGACGGCCGCGCGTGCGCAGCGCGGACGGCGTTCCGGAATCGCGCCCGGCGCGGGAGAGCGTCTGCACTGAAGGCCGCGGAAGCTGGCGCGGCTGCTACGCAGACAGCGTAGGGCTGGGGATGGCGGAAGCCGGGTGAGGCGCGGCGCGTGGGCACCACCCGCGACCCCACGGTCCCGGGCGCCGCTGGGCAGAGAGCAGGGGCCCGCCCAAGGTCACCGGCTGAGCGGCCCAGCCCGATCCAAGGTCGCGCCGCTCAGATGACAGGGAGAGTGACAGCGCCGCTCTGCTGTCCCTCGCCGCAGACTGTCAACCTTAGCTGCTGGGGATCAGGAGTGGGGCGGGGCGGGGCTGCTCTTTGCGGTCAGTTGGTAGCTGTCTGGACATATGTGCGTCCTGCAGCCATTTGTGCAAAAAAGGCAAAAGCTGCCACTTGCCTGGCGACATGCTTGAGGGACTGGGTTCGAACCTCAGCACTGCAAAAAAGAAAATAAAAAAGGAAGGAAAGAAAAGAGAGAACGCCATCCTCTTAAACAGGAGCAGAAAGGGAGAGACTGTAAGAGTGTGCACAGCACACGTACGTAAATCATGAAATATGGTTTCTGGCCGTGACTATAACACTGGGATGACCCTCTTAGAGGACGTGAAAGTGGGCTACAGCGTTCCTGCAACAAAACGGGCACCATTACCGTGTGCTAAACGTTTAGAAAATTCTGTCAAGATATTCAAGATTTATAAATAAATCCCAAAGCGCACAGCGTACGTTTGTGGGGACAGGTGTGTGCGCCATGATTGCTTCTGTGAGGTCAGAGGGCAACTTAAACGAATCCATTTTCTCCCACCACAGAGGACCAGGAGACTGAATTTAAGTGGTCAGGCCTGGCTGCAAATGACCTTTCTGGGATATCTGACGGGTCCCCGTTACCTGTTTTAATCATCTTGTATGTAGTATACTTCATTAATAATCTAGAGGGGCCCAAGAGATGTGTCAGTTTAAAAGGGCACTGGCCATGGAGCCTGACCACCTGAGCTAGATCCCTGGCACACATAGCGAAAGGAGAGAACCAACTCCCACAAGCTTCACCGCTACATGTGCTCTATGACATATGTGTCCACACATATTCTAACTTCTTTAAAAACTAAATGAAGGGGCTGGAGGGATGGCTCAGTGATTAAGAACACTGGCTGTTCTTCCAGAGGACCCTGATTCAATTCCCAGTATATGGTAGTTCACATGGTACCATACAGAGTAGCTCACAACTGTCTGTTGGCTCCTTCACACAGATATATATACAGCCAAAACACCAATAAAGTAAAAATGTAAAAAGTCTGGCTGAAAAGGTGCCTCAGGGATAGGAGCGCCTGAAAATGTCCAAGTGTCCAGGAAGCAGAAAGCACTGGGCGTTATCAGTAATAGCTAAATACAATTTAAAACTGAAATTTGCCTAGTTTGTATGAAACTCTAGATTCCAAATTAACTAGGCAATGGCAGTAATCCAAGCACTGTGGAGACAGAGGCAGGAAAATCAAGAATTCAAGGCCATCTGTGGTTACACAGCAAGTTTGAGGTTAGCCTAGGCTACATGAAACCCCGTCCCAAAGGGGCTCAGCAGTTAAGAACACTTACTAGTCTTGAAGAAGATCCCAGTCTGGTCCTTAGTACCCATATGAGGTGGCTCCCCACCACCTGTAACTCCAGTCTCAACACCTGGATTCTGTAGGCACTGCACACAGACAGACATAACAAACTAGAATTATGCCTATTGATGCTTCTTGTGGATACTCTTCAGAATTTGAGAGTCCCATTTGATTTATAGCTTCCATAAATGTTGCTTTACCCAGGACCCTTCTTAGTCCCTTGCTGAGCCTGGTGTAACCTTGGTGGGGACAAAGTGACAGGGTTCCTGCCCCTGGGACAGGGCCCCGGTGTGAGCCTTCATGAATGTCAATGACTGCTGTGGACTTAAGGCTTATCTGTGTAATAACATGCATATTTTCTGGAACCAGTACTAGCAGTGGAAGACTCTTTCCTTCCAAGGGATGTCCTCCCTGCTAACGTTAATGACTCCATGATAATTAGAAACAGCACAAGCCCGGGAGTTGAGGGTGTGGCTATGTCTTAACAAAATAGTAAACAGTGGGGCCTTCAGGACAGCCCTTAAGGCTACGGGAAAGAGCTCTAAATACAAGACTTAAAAATATATAATTTCTCAACTATGCAAAGGGAATTACATGAGGAGCCTCACGAATCTAAAGGAACAAAAGCAGCTACACTCTAAGCCAACTGGGTAAAAAAATTACTAAGGAAGGAGATAAAGAGATTTAGGGAGTGGTAACCAAAGGAGATCCCACCCAACTAAGTTTTTTGTTCATGCTTACAAAGGCAGATGGATTCCTGAGTTCAGGGTGAGTCTAGGACTGAGCAAAGTTATGCCTTGGTATGGTGGAAATGGTATCTTCAGGGCAGGGCACCCAACTACCTTATTGTCTGTGCTTAACCAAGGCAGACAGATCTCTGAGATCTCTTGCTTTGAGCAAAGGTACACTTGCTTCTCCTAAGGATCAAAGGGCTGTGTGCTTGGATGCTGATTCGTAGGATCAACAAAAGGACTCCTGGAGCAGATGACTGGATTGATCTGTGTGTAAATAGAACCCTGGGCTTTGACGTGCCGGAGATGAGCTAGTGGGAAGCAATAGCAGTTCTTCTTTAGTTTTTGAAATCTCTGGAGAGCAAAAACAGCTCTTCAAGAATTTTCTCTAAGGCTGGGCGTGGTAGCGCACGCCTTTGATCCCAGCACTTGGGAGGCAGAGGCTGGCGGATTTCTGAGTTCGAGGCCAGCCTGGTCTACAGAGTGAGTTCCAGGACAGCCAGGGCTACACAGAGAAATCCTGTCTCGAAAAACCAAAAAAAAAAAAAAGAATTTTCTCTAACAGGATTTCTAACTTGGTTAGGGATCCAATAAATTTTTTATAGCAGCCTTTCTGACCTTGGTCAGAAAAGCCATGAGCTACCTAGATAGCTTTTAGAATTTTTACTTACAGAGAGAGCTGTATCAACCAAAGAGTTTTTAGAATAGCAAGAAAAAGCTGTCTATTGCAGAGCAGAACACAGAGAGAGAGAGAGAGAGAGAGAGAGAGAGAGAGAGAGAGAGGTCTGGAAAGCCATCGCAAAAGGCTTGGACCCAGCGACTTCGAGCCCTTTCTTTGCAAGGCTCCCTAACACCCATTTGTTCTCTCGGGAACGCCTCTCCATGTGGCTTGGTCTCCTCTCCCATTGCATATTTCGTCCTATTTAAAGATGCTGCCCTTTTTCTCACAATGGCCTCTTTGATGTGTCAGTCAAGCAGGCAAGGCTTGTTTCTCCAGTAACTGTTCCTCTGGAACTGGGCCACACATTTATCACACACAGGCTTCCAATAAAGCAGTCCCTAACAGCCATGGACTAGGGGCTTCCACAGGCTGGGACTGCCAAACACGACCTCTCATCCTTCTTTCTCCCCAGCAATGGCCCCATTCTGTCCTAGCTTCCTCCCTCCCTTTCTTGCTGAGTTTCTTGCAGTGCCTCACCATGACCACTCAGCAGCTGGTGCAGCCAATGGGCAGCCTGACAGTCTGTGAGGATAGCAGTTCATGCTCTCATTACCCTGGTGGCCCAGACCTGTAATCCCAGCACCTCTCTAGAGAAGTACAGGGAGGAGGCTAGCAAGTTCAGGGTCAGTGTGTATGAGCCACCCCTCCAGCCCTTTCAATTTTTTTTTAAGATGACCTATGACCTTTAAGATTTATTTAAAGCCGGGCATGGTGGTGCACGCCTTTAATCCCAGCACTTGGGAGGCAGAGGCAGGCGGATTTCTGAGTTCCAGGCTAGCCTGGTCTACAGAGTGAGTTCCAGGACAGCCAGAGCTACACAGAGAAACCCTGTCTTGAAAAATCAAAAATAAAAAAAAAGATTTATTTATATGAGTACACTATAGCTGTCTTCAGACACACCAGAAGAGGGTGTCAGATCCCATTACAGATGGTTGTGAGCCACCATATGGGATTTGAACTCAGGACCTCTGGAAGAGCAGCCAGTGCTCTTAACTGCTGAGCCATCTCTCCAGCCTGAAGGGGGCAGTCAAGCGTGCACACGTGGAGGTCAAAGGACGGCTCCACAAGCTGACAAGCTGGTTCTCTCCTGGCACCGAGTGAGCCTGAGGTGAGCTGAGCCTCTCTGGCTTGGCAGTGAACCCCATCATCTCACTGCCCTTTTGTTATTTGTCTCTTACTGTCTTAAAACCACCCTCCTTAAGTGACCTCACCTAAGTCTGCCCTGCCCAACTTCACTGCCTGACCCCCTGCCCTCGAGTTTTGTAAGTTTGGATAACACCTGGTCTTTGCTGTTACAAAGCAGGTTTTTCAGTTTGGGTTTTTGTTTTTGACACAGGGTTTCTCTGTGCAGACCTGGTTATCCTGGAACTCCCTCTGTTCCAGACCTGTCCTGACCAGGCTGACCTCTGAGTGTTGGATTAAAAAGCACTCACCACTGCCCACCTAGGTTTGGGTTTTCTTACCAAGGTGCTTCAGGGTAAACTTAGCTTTTGTTTTGAATAGGATCTCAGCCTAACCCTATTTGGGCTCTATACAGATCCTATCTAAATTAGCTGTGAGTTTATTCTGAGGTGATAAACAGGTTTTCTTTTTTTTTTTTTTTAAGATTTATTTATTTATTTATTATATGTAAGTACACTGTAGCTGTCTTCAGACACTCCAGAAGAGGGAGTCAGATCTCATTACGGATGGTTGTGAGCCACCATGTGGTTGCTGGGATTTGAACTCCGGACCTTCATTCAGAAGAGCAGTCAGGTGCTCTTACACACTGAGCCATCTCACCAGCCCCAGGTTTGTTTTCGAGACAGGGTTTCTCTGTGCAGTCCTGGAACTCACTCTGTAGACCAGGCTGGCCTTGAACTCAGAAATTCGCCTGCCTCTGCTTCCCAAGCGATGAGATTAAAGGCATACTCCCCCACTGCCCAGCCTGGCCTTGAACTTTTGAATTCGCCTCTATGCCGTATCCCGGTGATTACAGGCATTGAGCCAATAGGCACGAGCCTGTTTATTCACAACACATGTCCCTGAGCCTCTAAGAAAAGATGAGCAAGGGACAATTATTACCAAGAACAGATTGCTTTATAATTTTGAAGCTTCTCCCAACCTATGGGTGACCCTAGATTTTAACCTCTTATGGCACACACCTATAATCACAGCACAGCAAAGGCTGAGATAAAACAGAGTCTGGCTGGGCGTGGTGTGGCACGCCTTTAATCCCAGCACTTGGGAGGCAGAGGCAGGTGAATTTCTGAGTTCAAGGCCAGCCTGGTCTACAGAGTGAGTTCCAGGACAGCCAGGACTGCACAGAGAAACCCTGTCTCGAAAACAAACCTGGGGCTGGTGAGATGGCTCAGTGTGTAAGAGCACCTGACTGCTCTTCTGAAGGCCCGGAGTTCAAATCCCAGCAACCACATGGTGGTTTACAACCATCCGTAACGAGATCTGACTCCCTCTTCTGGAGTGTCTGAAGACAGCTACAGTGTACTTACATATAATAAATAAATCTTTAAAAAAAAACAAAAACCAAACAAACCTGTTTATCACCTCAGAATAAACTCACAGCTAATTTAGATAGGATCTGTAGAGCCCAAATAGGAATAGTGGCGTAAAACCTAGCAGCCTAGGTACCCCACAGGCCAGAAGCTGCAAAACCTCCCGAGCACCCAGGCTAAATGCTGCCAAGGTATATATATATATATATATATATATATATATATATATGCACTGCCCATGAGCTGTGGTGTCTGAAGGGAAGCCAAGCCAAGACTGCACAGCAAACTTCAATGCCACTGCTGCTGGCCAACAGGAAACTCCTACAGCAAGGCATTCAGGTTCCAAAACCCAGGGCTACCTGCTGCCACCTAGTGGCCCTGTCCCTACAGATGCCAATGCTTAGATGCACTTAATACCAAATGGATCTTCTGGCCCAAAGTTCCTAAGTTCTTCCACAGTCCTCCCCAAAACATGGTCAGGTTGTCACAGGAATACCCCACTCTGCTGGTACCAACTTAGTCAGGGTTTATATTCCTGCACAAACATCATGACTAAGAAGCAAGTTGGGGAGGAAAGGGTTTATTCAGCTTACATTTCCATACTGCTGTTCATCACCAAAGGATGCAGGACTGGAACTCAAGAGATGCAGCTTGGAGTCTATACAGGGTGCTTTGCCAGTCACTCCTACTCAGCTCCAACCTTGAGTGGCCAGTGACTGACCTGTAGATAAAGGGCCAGTCCCTACACCCATCCAACACAACCAAGCTCCATTCTGGTGCCATAACCGGCTGTATGCTGTAGTCCATTGGGACACCTCTCACCTGCTACTCAGAAGTAACATTCTCATCTCTCCGCCCCTAATACCCTAGTTACCACCACTCAAGACCCAGAAAAACTGCCATTCATTTCCCCAAGGTGCCCTCAGTCAGGACTCCAGCAGCTTCCATTCCAAGCTGGAAATAGAGCAATCCAGCCTTACAAAGCTGAGAAGTTATATTCTATTAGTGCTAGGGTTTCAGTCCCAGGCCTCTCTATCCCTACTCTATTCCAGGCCATGTGTGAAAGGATCAAAAGTTCAAAGCTGCCCTGGGACTACTCCACAGGAAGGAGACCTGTCTGTGCTTAGGACCTCCCCACTCTAAGGCAGCACCCACAGCATGGCTGGTCTGAGGGAGAGGTCACAAACCCTGACAGCTGAGGCACAGCCCTGCACTGAACCCACTCTGCAGGGAGGGAGATGCTAGCCTGCCAAGGATCACCGATGATACTCCCAAAATTTCACTCCATTCACACACACACTGACCCTTGAACCAGCCCCCTTTAGGCTACAGAACATACACAAGTGGACATGTTTTTCTTTAAAGTTTATTCAATACAACATAAACTCCAACTTCACTGAGGTGGCTGACCACGTCCACGACCAAAGCCGCCTCTCTGCAAGAAAAAGCAAATGAGCATTAGCAATGGCCCAGCTCTGCCTGGAGGCATTTCTAGCTCTTAGACCTCAGCACCAGAGACACCCACAAAAGTAAACAGCCAGGAGACCATTCCACCCAGTCCCACCCCTACTGGCTGTGGAGCGGTATTTAAGTTTTGAGTCTGTTTCCCACTGTTAAACCTTTAAGGCTATGGCTGCAAAGTTGGGCACTAAAGTAGCCCCAGCCTAGGGACTCATACCCTAGAGCCTCTTCCTCAGATGAGATCTGAGAGCAGTGGTCTGTGAGGCCCTGCTACAGGGCTCCATGAGACTGCAGCCCCCCATGGCAAGCAGGCAATGAGATTAGCTGGTCTACATGTGCCTTTATCGTGGTAACTGTCACCATTTCATGGACACACCAAGGCAGAAGGGAACCAAGATCAAATGGGGACTGTAGAGCAATTCTGTTTCGGGTCCTACAGAATTCCCAGTGTTCTGTTTCAAATGTCATAAAATAAATTCAGAGGCTGGGCCCTAGCCTTCAGTTAATAGGAGCACACCACAGACACAAGATCTGCAAAGCATGTTCACACAGTTCCACTGCAAGACTGATCCCAACACAGTAGGGAAAGGACCCATCATACCCCCATAGCCCACTAACACTGGCCAGGCCCCAGTGACTGCAGAGCAGACAAGAAAGAGATACTCACAAACTGGAACTCAGTGGCTGAGCCAGCCCCAGCCTCAGCTTTCTTGTCAGCTCCAGCTGGAAAGAACAATTTACAGTCACCTAAGAGCTGACCCCTGGGTAGGAAGGCAGGCAAGTCTCCTCACTGAGCACCGGTGACGGGGAGCACGGCTTGCCTCTCCTCCCACCCCCCTCAGAGCCCCTGGTCACCTCCCAAACTCATTAACTACCATCCCCTCCTCCAGGAAAGCTGCTCTGACCTCGAGAACCAAACTGCACAAGAGGTTTAGCCAAGGAGAGAGAAACAAGTGTGGCAGATCAGATGGGAAGGGGAAGGGGGTGAGGGAGGGTGAAACACCCATGCTCTAGGTTACACGTTAAAACAACACTTTAGGACTAAATGTAAAGCTGCAGTAGCCAAATCACGTTTCCACTAAACGTAGGTTTTACACTCAAATTCAGCTCATGGGTTGGGCGAGCTGGGGCCAACAGAACGCTGCTTTATTACAATCGGAGACTACCCTGTCCCCTCAGCACCAGGCAGTTGCTGGCTCACTTCTGTCTCCAATCAGGGTGCTCACGGGCCCCACCCTCTGCACGAGGATTCCCTCAACCATAACTGTGGAAGGTGTTCATCTCCAAGTACCAAATGCAGAAAGGATGGTAAGAAAAGCTCTGCACACATCCCACACCTCAGTCTTCCCTGTATTTTCCTCAGGAGTCAAACCGGCTCTTCTAGGTGTTTGCTTGATCCTCCCTCCCATGAGCCTGCTTCTCTGACCCACCTGCAGCACTGTTGCACCAGTGACAGTGGGAACTCAATGACAAGGGCATCGTGGAGATGTTCTCAACCCCCACAGGTGCCCAGCACACCTGGCAGGCTCAGGGCAAGCATTCTTTCTCAAACACTAGGTCCCACGGGGTTGACAGAGGGATGTCGGCTGAGCCCTGCCAACACTGGCCTTCAGTGTTCCAGCACAGGCCTCCCTCTAGTTCCCACACCAGGACCTTTCCTGGCTGCCTTGGCAGCAAGGACTGCATTCCATGGAGGGCTGCTAAGAATCTGAGTTCAACCCCAGGCAGAGGAGAGGAGATACTCACGGGGCACAGCGCTCCTTCTGTAGGTGTCTCTGTCAGCCTCCCCTCTTGTGAATCTTGCAGGTCGCTCACCCTCTGGACCTACAGAAACCAAAAGATATTGTGAGTGCAGGGCAGCAAATGACTGAAGAGCAGGAGAAGCTGGCAGTGCGGTGTGCTTCCAGCTCTCTCTGGGAGCCAGACTATAAAGGAGTATCAGTCCTTCACACCCAGAACAGTGCCACAAACTTTGATGTCCCCACAGGAAATTATCACTACCAGTATTTCGGTTCCTCACATCTTGGTTAAAACAAGCTGGGTGGTGGTAACAAGCCTTTAATCCAAGCACTCAGGAGCCTGGCACAGAGTGAGTTCCAGGACAGCAAAACCAACAAAAAACCAGACCACAAGCAAGCAGCCAGTGGCAGTTCAGTCCATAAACGATGCTATGAAATCTCAGAGACCTAAACTTGACCACAGATTTCACTGGGAAAAGACACAATTTTCAAAGTTGTCTCCATACCTCCACACACCTTCCAGTTTACCCTTGCCTCCCACACACCCCACTCAGAGGGACTTACTTAGCACATATCCACCTAGAATGGTTTTAGAGGGGATCTGGCTCTATAGCCTAGCCTGCCCCTGCTTCCTGAGCGGGAGGTAGGATTAACATTTTTACCTGGAAGGTTGGGTGGGTTGGCACACACCTTTAATCTCAGCACTCAGGAAGCAGGGGCAGGCAGATCTGAGTTAAGGCCAACCTGATCTGATTTAGGACAATCAGAGAAACCCTGTCTCAAAGTGCCCAAATTATTGCCACAAATTTCTAATTTTTATTTTTTGGTTTGACTTTATGTGACTCACAAAATATCACTGTATAGTCAGTCCTAGCTGTCCTGAAACTCAACAGCGCCTCTGCCTCCCAAGTGCTGGGATCAAAGGTATGCACCACCACGGGCTCCTTAACGAACTTGGTTTCACCCAGGGTATTCATTCAGCAGAGACACAGACCCCCTAACTGCTAGGATCCCTTAGGTGTGCTCTGCACAACTTCCTGGGCTAAGCACTCTCCAGGAAAACCCAACTGTGTTCAGGAATATTTTTACCCCATCACTTCAGCCTGTAGATACTACATTAGTTCAAGGGACTGCAGGCCAGCAGTGATCTCAGGAACCAGGGACGTTCCAGACACCCCCCCCCCAAGCATACCCTCAGGTCATGCTTATACACAGCTGGCTTCTCCCTCCTCCTCCTCCTCACTTCTGTTCCCCTGGCCAAGTAAATACACAAAACCACTCTGCTTGACAGTGCTCTGCCACACCACCGGGTCACACTCAGGCATTGGGGGAGGCTGTAGCCATGAAAACTGTTCAAATTCAAGGCCATCTCACAGAATTCTGGGATATCACCTGAGATCTTGCCCTGACACCACTGTGCTCTAAGAACATGCCTAAGCAGCCGGGCGTGGTGGCACACGCCGTTAATCCCAGCACTAGGGAGGCAGAGGCAGGAGGATTTCTGAGTTCGAAGCCAGCCTGATCTACAGAGTGCGTTCCAGGACAGCCAGGGCTACACAGAGAAACCCTGTCTTGAAAAACCAGAAAAAAAAAAGTCTAAGCTGTGAGAGGTAGAACACACCTGTGACCTCCAACCCTCAGGCTGAGATGGGATCAGAGATTGTTTAAAGTTCCCAGCTATATAAGGACCTCAAGGCCCCTCTGGGTTTCATGAGACCCTATCTCAAAAGCAATTGTGCAACCAATACACCCCCAAAAAACGGTTTCTGAGGCGGCCCTTGGGGCAATCAGAATCAGTACCTTTGGGCCGAGGCCTGCCGGTCTCGGGACGGCTGCGACGCAGGGTGGCGGGCACGATCTCCGGGGGTAGGTGCAGGTAGTCTCGGAGATACTGGATGCCCTCGTTCGTAAGGTACCAGTAGAAATGTCTCCAAGCAAACTGTTCCTTCACGTAGCCTCGAGACTTGAGAGACTGCAGGACATAGACACATGTCAGTCAGCAGCTGGCTCCTCGGGAAGGGCAGACCTATTCCCACCTGTGTCCCTCTCCACACCTGCATGGCCTTCATTACATGAAGGTTGGGCACATTTTTGTCTGCCAGCTCCGGGTGCTTAGGCATGTGGACATCCTTTTTGGCGACCATCACGCCCTCCTTAAAAAGGAGTTCGTAGATGGCAATCCGATTCTTCTTAGGCATCAACATCTGCAAAAAAGACGTGACGGTTTAGCATCATGGCCAGAATCCAAATCACCACTGTCACAGGGTGAAAACGCCAGACAGGCACCATAGGGACCAGGTCCCTCCACCTCCACAGTTTGGAGGAAAGCTACCAGGAAGTTAATGCAATAGGGTCACAAAAGGCACCCATGTATCTGCTGTCACGGCTCTCACAGCCAAGTGACTGGGGGTGGGAGGTAGACACAGAACCTTGTCAACCATACTTGGGGGCCATCAGAACCAGAGGTCGTACCTAGAGCAAAATCGGGGGACTCCTTAAAGAATACAAGGAGGGGCCAGAGAAAGGGCTCCACTTCCTGCGCAGAGGGAGCACTAAAGTAACGGGCTCGGTGCTCCCCTGAAAAGTCCTCCCCAAAGGTAACGCAGAGACCGGAGGGTAGCAGGGAGGAGAGAGGGGGTCTGCCGCGAAAGGGACGCACGCAGGCGGGAGCCGAACCCCTGGCCCGGGCGCTTCCCGCCACACGTGGCCTTCAAACTCCTCTCCTCCACCCGCCGCCATCGGGACGCCGGTCTTCTTCAGTCGACTCTGAGTCGCAGAGCTGCGTCCCCCCACAAAAGCCCTCTGGGCACGGCGCGGCGAGCGGCTGGAAGGGCGAGTACGGCCTTCGCCTCCCCCGGAGGACGCGGGCCCTCAACGGCAGCGCTGCGGCCCGGATGGCGACAGATGGAGCCCGGACGCCGGAGGAACTCACCGCGGCGGCTGCAGGGTCCGAGGCGGAGGCTGGAAAGGAAGGGGCGTGCGCGGCGCAGCGTCTCTTCCGGGCTGCGCGGCTCCGCCTCCCTGCAGGACCCGCGCGCTGCCTGGGGTGCCCTCGGCAGTGCCTGAGGAGTGGGGACGGTGCTAGGACGCATGTGCGAGCCATCCCGCTACGCTTCCCGCCCCCTCCTCCACCCCGCCCCCACCTGGAGATTGCTAGCCCGTGAGTTGTGTCCGGAGCTGGGGTGCAGGCGCTTGGTGCAGAGAGGCCGGTCCGCATTGCCCGGTGGGGATGGAGGCGGAGGGCTAAGAGTTCAGGGATAGATTAGGCCAGCCTGAGCTACCTGAGACCTTGTCCCGGAAGGACAAAAAAAAAAAAAAAAAAAAAAAAAAAAAGCATACATGGCTGGTACACTTTTTACACATTCCAGACTCATTCGCAGGAAGAAACTGACATCCCCATTAACCCTGCTTATACTGGAGTAAATTTTACTTACGCTTCGTAAAGCCTCTCAAATAAGAAATGTTAGTCATGCTGGGCGTGGTGGCGCACGCCTTTGATCCCAGCACTCGGGAGGCAGAGGCAGGCGGATTTCAGAGGCCAGCCTGGTCCCCAAAGTGAGTTCCAGGACAGCCAGGGCTACACAGAGAAACCCTGCCTCGAAAAACAAACAAACAAAAAAAGAAATGTTAGTCATCAGGCAGGGTAGCGTCCAGGCGAGACACATCCAAGTAAGACCCTCCCTAAAAAAAAAAAAAAATAATAATAATAATAATAATAATAAATAATAGTAATTAATTTAAAAGGCAAGGCATGATGTGCAGTACGGATGCAGAGGCAAGCAGATCTCCCTGAGTTCAAGCCCAGCCTGGTGTAAACAGCGAGTTCCAGGCCAGCTAGAGGCACAGTCTCAAAACAAAACCAGCCATGCCCAAAGAAATGCACCCCACCTTGTTGATTTTAATTTCTAGTTCTCCTTTACCTGTCTGACTAAACGGTTTCTTTATTGTGTGTGTTCGCTTATTGCAGACAAGGTTTTGTTCTTGCCTCTGCCTCACAAATGCTGGCATTGCAGGCGTGCACCACCATGCCTGGTTGATGAGCTGTCTTCTCAACACCCCGGCCACAAGCACGAAGCCAGCATCAAATTAACTGACCATGCGTGGTGGCAGCACCGGAGGAGGTGAAGGACTGCCTCACCTCTGGTTGGGAGGACAGCTCCTGAAAATACTCCTTACAGACAATTTGTATTGTGTTGACATTTACTGTCTGTCAATCAACACGAAAGCCAAGGGGAGGAATTTTTCTCCCCTCCCCCGCCCCCATGCTGCTTTAACTTCTGTCTTTCCACCCACCGCAGGTCTACAGTTGTCTGATGGGGGACTGAGATGGGCTGCCACAGTCTGGTCCTGCTCTGTAGCCTGGGCTGCGGTCAATCTTGAGATCTCCCAGCCACAGCCTCAAGTGCTGAGAAACCAGGTGCGGCTGTAAGCATCTAAAACAAGATAGTTCCAGGCGGAGTCTCTGACTGGCCGGCTGGAGATGAGGCTGGGCTGGAACTCCTAGCTACCCTCTGCTTCTGCCTCCCACGCTGCTGTTAACTAATGGGCCCTCCAGTTAGCTCATCCCAGGAAATCCATAAAAGCCTTTTGTTCCTGAGGACTCTGCTCTCCTTTGTGACCTTTGCCGGCTCCATCTGAATCTTTCCCGACAACTGTGCTCCCCAACCCCCACGCTTGGCTTCATCTCAGTTGTATTGGTTTTGTGCCAAGAGCTCCCAAATTTCTGGTGATGTAGGATAAATATCTTGGGATTCCCTGGCTACCTTGCAACTGCCAGACACCCAGGCCCCAACACTGGGCCTAAAAGCCGTTTGGGCTGAAGTGGATAGGAGCAATGCATGCATCAAGCAATATATATTTTTTAAAGATTTATTTATTATATGTAAGTACACTGTAGCTGTCTTCAGACACACCAGAAGAGGGTGTCAGATCTCATTACAGATGGTTGTGAGCCAACATGTGGTTGCTGGGATTTGAACTCCAGAACTTTGGAAGAGCAGTCAGGTACTCTTACCCATTGAGCCATCTCACCAGCCCCAAGCAATATTTAAACCCATAATATGCCAAGAACATACAAAGAAAATGACTGGAGCCTGGTAGGAGCGAATAGCGGAGTGGGAGTGGGGAAGCCAAAGCCTACATAGAAGACTCAGAAGAGGGAGGAGGCAGAGAAGGCTCTGTGTGGTAGAGAGCCAGGGTGACAACAGCCAGGACAATGTGACCTCGGCCGGAGCGGTGAGAGTCTGTGGCTCAGCTGGCACCATCCCAGCTTAGCCCTCAGGAAGCCCTGAGTGTTGTATAAAGTATAAACCTGGTGTGCTGTGGCTAAGACCCGGTCACCGCAGCTCTTGAGAGGTGGAGGCAGGAGGCCGGCAAGTACAAGCTTATCCTCAGCTACAGGAGGTGGGGGGGTGCCGGGGTGGTTAAGAGCACTGACTGCTCTCCCAGGGGTCCTCTGGAGGATTTCAAACAACAGCAGACGTGGTGAGGTATGTTTTAAAGAGACTGCCTTTGTAAGACAAACTGTAACAGAATCCTCTAGTGGACCCAAGTCAAAACACAACAAAGCTGCCCCTGAGGTTTAGAGAAATACCAGAGTCTCCCCTCAGTCCCTATGCTAACGGCTCTAGCTCTGGGTGCAGTCAGGAGCTCTGGAGCTGGCTCTTTACTTCAGAGCCTGAAGGCTCGTCTTTTATTATTATTATTATTATTATTATTATTATTATTATTATTTTAGCCGGGTGGTGGTGGTACAAGTCTTTAGTCCCAGCACTTGGGAGGCAGAGGCAGGAGGATTTCTGAGTTCAGGACAGCCAGGGAAACCCTGTCTCATTAAGAAGAAGAAAGAAAGAAAGAAAGAAAGAAAGAAAGAAAGAAAGAAAGAAAGAAAGAAAGAAAGAAAATAAATCTTAAAAAGAGAGAGAGCTGGTTCTTTCCCTTCAGCGTGGGGGGCAAAGGGTCAAATGGTCAGGCTCAGTGGCTCAGGGGCTCAGTGGCTCAGTGGCTCAGTGGCAAGTGCCTTTACCCACACAGCTACCTCAGAGGCACAACCATTGCAGTTTTATCCAGTGCTAGAGACTGAGCCTAGGCTTTTATGCTTGCCAGGGCAGACATATCTACAGTTGGCCTGGCACTTGTCTTCCTTCCTTCGTTTCTTCCTTTCTTTTACAGACCACGGAGTTACAGACAGATGTGAGCTGTCATGTGGGTGCTGGGATTTGAACCCAGTCCTCTGGAAGAGCACTTAGTACTCTTAAACAATGAGCCATCTCTCCAGCCCTGTATTTTTTTTAAATTGGTATGCAATATACAATACACCCCAGAGAGTTGCAACCCTTTGGGGAGGAGAAGTTCACATATTAGATATCCTGTATATCAGATATTTATAGTATAATTCATAACAGTAACAAAATTACAGTTATGAAGTAGCCAAAAAAATACTTTTATGGTCGGGCCACCATAACATGAGGAGCTGTACTAAAGGGACACAGTATTAGGAAGGTTGAGAAAATCTTACTGTTGAAAGTATGTAAGCCGACCTGGTGGCCCAGATGTAGCTGAGCAGCTGAAGTCGGGAACCCAGAGCAGAAGCCGGGGTCTAGGTTCTTGGGCCTCCTAGGGTTCTCCCCAGGCGGGAAATCAATAAAGATAGTTGGTATTGGCTTAGTTCTTAGGCCTTTAAATCGGGAACAGGAGGAGGCCTGGGGGAGCAGCGCCCCCTATGGGCACAACCTTGGTAGCGCCACTGACCCCCTGGGGCTTTAGAGGCAAAGGATGCAGACAAACTCTTCCCCCTCAAACAATAACCCAGATAATGCTCTGCAGACAGCTTGTGTTTCACCTCTTCGCAATCGCCCTTCACACACCTAGAATAGCTTTCCGAGCCTGGAGCGCGGCGCCTCTTCCCACCCACACAGAGGCTCCTCGGAAGAGCCATCTGTGCTGCAAGGCCCCATTAAAGCTCTCAGCGCAGGAGGTTGTGGTTCGTAGGTAGACAGCGCCTGGTATGCTCCCAACGCAATCGCGCACCCACGCGTGCTTGCGTCGTCTACATCTGGTGCGTTGGATAAGGCTTCGACTCTTCTGCGTGGAGTCTGGTGGTCCCCTCCACACAGGAAAACCATCCAGGGTTGACCCTGTAGGGACCACACCTTTACCTGTTTTGGATAGTGCCTCTACCCCAGCCTGCCTCTGTGTCTCTCCTCCACTAGATTAAACCAGCGCCAAGGTGAGAAAAGCAGAGGCCGGGAAATGGGTACCAATTTATAGCCCATTAGATCTTTTGTCTTGTGTCCTGGATTCGTTTCGTGAATGATGATTCTGCACACTGTCTCTATGGCCTGGGACTCGTCTGGAACGCTCTTATAGTCCACAGCTGGCTTTAAAACTGTGGCAGTCCTCCCTCCTGCCTCTGCTTCCCTACTGCTGGGACACAAGGTATGTGCCACCACACCCTGAAAAGACCCTGTCTCCTCTCCCTCCTCCCCTAAACGCCTCCAGGCTGGCTTTGAACTCACAGAGATCCATCTGCTTCTGCCTCCATAGCGCTAGCATTAAAGGCTTGGGCCACCGTGCCTAGTCTGGCCTCAAACACACCATCCTCCAGCCTCTGCCTCCTGAGTGTGGGGGTATTGCAAGCACATGAGACCACTTGGCTTTAAAACTGACCGTCGGGGCTGGAGAGATGGCTCAGTGGTTAAGAGCACTGACTGCTCTTCCAAAGGTCCTGAGTTCAAATCCCAGCAACCACATGGTGGCTCACAACCAACCCTAATGAGATCTGGCGCCCTCTTCTGGAGTGTCTGAAGACAGCTACAGTGTACTTACATACAATAAATAAATAAATCTTAAAAAAAAAAAAGAATTAAAAAAATAAAACTGACCGTCATAGGACTCAGTGGGTAAAGGCTCTGACAATGGAGAACCGGCAGCAAAATGTCCGCCCACAATATGTGTGTGTGTGTGTGTGTGTGTGTGTGTGTGTGTGTGTGTGCTAGTCCACAAAGGCTATCTCTATTCCTGTTAATTTTTTTTTTTTGAGACAGGGTTTCTCTGTGTAGCCCTGGCTGTCCTGGAACTCACTTTGTAGACCAGGCTGGCCTCGAACTCAGAAATCCGCCTGCCTCTGCCTCCCGAGTGCTGGGATTAAAGGCGTGTGCCACCACGCCCAGCTCTGTTAATTTTTTAAATGACCTTTTTGAGGGGCTGAACAGATAACCTTGTTAGTTAAAGGCACCTGCTGCTCTTCCACAGGACCCAAGTTCAGTTTCCAGCACCCAGTGAGTCTACTTCCAACAGCCTGGAACTCCAGATCCAGAGGATCCAATACCCTCTGCTGGTATCCGTGGGCACCTGCACACACGTACGGTTCACACACACACACACACACACACACACACACACTGGCACACAGGTGTGCGCACACACAGATTTTAAATCACCATTTTAGATGCACAATTCAGAGGTCCTGAGACTCACCATGTAGACCAGGCTGGTCTCGAACTCACAGCAGTCCTCCTGTGTCTGCTTCCCAGGTGCTCGGATTGAGGCGGGCAAGCACTACCGTGCCTGGTGTTTATTTATAAAGTTTGACACAGGGCCTCTTGTCATTTAATTATTATTATTATCATTGTTATTATTACTATATAGCCCAGGCTGGCTCACACTTGGTATGCAGCCAAGACACCTTTGAATTTCTGAGTCTCCTGCCTCAGCTCCCAGATCCTGGGCTGCAGACATGAACCGCCACATGCTGCTGACGTGGTGCTGAGTTCTGGGTGTTTCAAACCCAGGGCCTCATGGCTGAAATCCTGATCCTCTCACCTCTACCTTCTGAGTGTTGATCTGACAGGCCTGGGCCACCTCACCATCTCTTACTCTGGCTGCCTGGTTTCCCTGTGGCTGTTACTGGTTTGTCCTCACCTTCTTGCATTGTGGGCATCACTGGTCACCCAGGGTAAACCCTGCCTGCCACATCTTGGTGACCCTACAGCTGCTCTCTGAGCTGGTGGTAGACTAGGCTAGAAGGTCCACAAAGCCTCAGCTTGGGGCCTCTCTCCCCTACTGGCAACATACTGTTCAGTGATGGGGGCTTCCTTCTAGCCCAGTAGAAGCTTCCAGACAGAAGCAAAAACAGGAGCTGTGAGCCTCATGTCAGAGCAAGCAGGAGCTGTGAGCCTCATGTTGGAGCAAGTCTGGAGACCCTCTGGGACTCAAGAGGAGGAACACAGATTGTATTCTGATGAACAGAGTGGTAGGGAGCACTGCCATTCTTGAAGATTCCAGATCAGGCTGGTGAAATGGAGAGTGGTGGAGCCTCCTGCCATACTGGGTGGGGGTAGCTTGGACACATGGTGAGGGACAAGAACACACACACACATATACATATACACACATACACACATATAGACATACAAATACACACACACACATATACATATACACACATACACACATATAGACATACAAATACACACACATACACACAAATACACACATATACATACATGCACATATATACACACACATACATACATATACACACAACACATGCATATACATACACATATACACACATACACATGCATGTACACACATACACACATATACACACATACACACATATACATACACACACAAATATACATACATGCACATATATACACACATACACACATATACATACACACACAAATACAAATACAGCCGGGCGTGGTGGTGCACGCCTTTAATCCCAGCACTTGGGAGGCAGAGGCAGGTGAATTTCTGAGTTCTAGGCCAGCCTGGTCTACAGAGAGTTCCAGGACAGCCAGGGCTACACAGAGAAACCCTGTCTCAAAAAACCAAAAAAAAAAAAAAGAAAAAACCCCACATACATGCACATATATACACACATACACACATACATAAGTAACACATATATACATCTACACACATATACACACATACACACATACCTATACATACACACATATACATATACACACATACATACATTTACACATACATACATACATATACACAAATAAACACATACCTGTGGGTGGAGTGTGGGAATAAAAAAGAAAAAAAAAATAAACACATACCTATACATGCACACACACATACACATATACACACATACACACACTCATTTACAATATATTACTTTTAAAAAAAAGATTCCAGTCTAGGCTTGTCCAATCCAGAGCCCATGCAAGTGCCATCTGCATGGTTCAGGACACTTGGCAGTGATGTCACCAAAGGGTGGGGAGGAGGAGTCCCATTGTCCCAGTCCTACCCAGGCAGGCAGTTGCTCGGTGGATCCTAGGGGCCCCAGCACAGGCAGCCAGGGCAGTGGCAAGGAACTAGCTCTCCTCTGCCTCCCACCCCCCTTGCTGTCAGGCCTCCCTGGGCTGGCAGGACATATGGCCCTGCCAGGGGAAGTCAAGCTGGGAGCTTTGCCAGTGAGGGCCAGATGGAGCATCAAGAAATCACAAATCAGCTCACGGACAGCACCATAAATAATCCGCGTGGGTGGCCGCAGCCCTGAAGACGCGTTTCACAGCCCCGGAGTGCTGGAGGCTGGCTCTCTCTGTCTTTGACCTGGAAACTCTCATCTCTCTAACATAACAGCTCCCCGCTACTCACAGAACACGAGCTGAGGGCAGATGAAGTGGGAGACGGACATGTCAGCTCACTTTAAAGGATCTGGGGATGTGGCTCGTCTGGTGGGGTGTTATGAGGCTTCTGTTGGAGGCCCCCAGAACCACAGAGCCCTATACACTTAGCATGGTGGCTCACACCTGTACCCCAGCATTTGGGTAAGATGGGGAGGGGGATCAGGAATTCTACATCTTTTTTGGCAATATATCACATTTAAAACAAACAAATAACAACAACAATAATGTAAACAACCCCCAAAGTGGTTCTTCTTCCCCACCTCGCTGTGCCCAGGGCATAGCTGTGGGGGACTAAGCCCAGCTGCCCCCTGAAGCCTTGTCACTGGATGGATAGAGAGCAGTGCGCTCTCCTTTCCTTCCTCAACTCCTCCCCCTCCCCCCCCAGCGGCAAAGCCAGCCAGGCTGTTGCCATATGGCTGCTCCACTTCCCCAGTGAAGAAGAAGAAGCTGTGTCTAAACCAGGAACGGGCTCTGAGCCTCTCCCAGATGTCTTCTGTGCCTCGTTTTATCACATCAAGGTGAAGATTAAACGGCTTTGTTTTTTTTATTTGTTTGTTTGTTTGTTTGTTTGTTTATTGAGGCAGTGTTTCAGTAGCCCTGTGTAGCCCTGGTTGGTCTGGAACTCACTCTGTAGTCTAGGTTAACTTCCAACTCCAAAAGACATTTCTTCCTCTGCCTGCCAATGCTTGAACTTACTTTGAAGACCAGGCTGACCCCAAACTCACAGAAATCTGCCTGCCTCTGCCTCCAGAGTGCTGGGATCAAGGGCGTGGGGCACTATTGCCCCTCCCCCCCCCCCCCCCCCGTTTTGAGATAGAGTCTCACTCTGTAGGTCATGCTAGCCTGAAACTCACACTATTGCCCAGGCTGTCCCTTCTCGAAGAACTCATCACACTTCTGCCTCAGCTTCCCAAGTACTAGGGCGATGGGCCCACTTCACTATGCCTGACCCTGCCTCTGGTCAGGTCCCACATGCGTCCTGGTCCCTCAGTAAGAAGGGGATTTCTGCCCCTGCGCTCACAGAGGGGAGGAGCCTCACATGAAGCCGCCTGGGAGGTATGAAGAAGCCTCTGGGAGCTTCAGAGCGCTGAGCCACCCTCCCTTCCGTGTTCATCTCCAATGACATCATTTCATTACGTTGCCCTGAACTCGGAATGTCTTCAAGCTGACCCTCAACCTGCAGCTAGAGTCTGGTGTGGTGGCACAGCCTCCATCTTAGAATTTGGGAGGCTGAGGCAGGAGGATTTTGAGTTCCAGGCCAGGGAGGGCTACACCCTAAGGCTCTGTCTCAAAACGAAATAAAACACGTGTGTGCACACGCGTGTGCACATACACACACATGCATGCACACATAGATGCACACAAGCACACACATGCACCCATACATACATGCACCCATAACTCACACACAGGCACACCTACCACCTCCACCCTATTCCCACCCCTCCAACCCCCACTACACACAAGGTGTCTTTTTAAAATGAAAGACTTAGCTAGACTTGGTGCCACATGCCTGTAATCCTCAAACTTGGGAGATGGAAGCGGGAGGGTCAAGGGGCTTGAGGCCAGCTTTCAGTACATAGCAAGCTTAAGGTCAGCCTAGACTGCACGAGACTCTGTCCTCCATTCATACAAGTATGAGCCAGGCTCTGAAATCACATGAGATCAGGTGTGTTCAGTGTGGTATGACCACAAACTCAAGAACTTGGTCTCAAAACTACAACAGAAAATTAGGGCTAGAGGGATTGCTCAACAGTTAAGATCATTGGCTGCTCTTCCAGAGAACCTGAAGTCAATAGCCAGGACACGCACAGGGTAGCTCACAGACACCTGTGATGATAGTTCCAGGCTATCTGACGCCCTCTTCTGGCCTATATGGGCACTGCATGCACATGGTGCTCATATGCACATGCAGAGAGAAAACCCATATACACAAACTAAAAATGGATACTTTTTATCTTATTTATTTATTTATTTTGGTTTTGTTTTTGAGACAGGGTTTCTCTGTATAGCCCTGGCTGTCCTGGAACTCACTTTGTAGACCAGGCTGGCCTTGAACTCAGAAATCCACCTGCCTCTGCCTCCCGAGTGCTGGGATTAAAGGCGTGTGCCACCACACCCGGCAAATGGATACTTTTTAAGAACAAGTTGTTTGCTTGTTAAGAGTGTGTTACATAGGCAGTGGGATTCCCATTTCCTTGCTGTGAGCCTTGGGGGTGGGGAGGAGCGTGGGGAAAGACTTAGGCTGGGAAACACGTGTCCCATCATGGAGGGATATAGAAGAAGCTGGGGAGGGCAGGGGCCTCCACTTCGGATGGAGGGTTGGGTCAAGATGGCTCTGCATTTAGCTGTAAATCTTCTGTTCTTGGCCTCTTGAGTCCAGATGGGGCTGGGGACTCAGCTTCAGAACATCTCTAGTTTGGCTGGGTTTGCATCAGCCAGCTCAGGGACAGACATCTTTGTGGGAAAGTACCTTGTGTTCTGAGACTCCAAACACTTGCTGTAGACCCGTCTTCCAGCACTTGGGAGATGATGGCAGGAGAATCAGGAGTTCAGAGTCATCCTTGACACTTAGACACATGAGCTGCCAAGCTCTTAGCTGGAACCAGGAGCCACAGCAATGTCTCGGGCCTGGCTTTAATGGACACTTCTTCAGGTAGCCTCACATGGTGATGCTCGCCGTTACTGCAGGTGGTTCTCATTAAGGGATACTGATTCAAGGTGTCAGGGACCAAGGTCATCTCAGGTGCTCACTTAATGTGGTTTCCTGATCTGCAGCAGTTTCTCCAAGGTCAGCGCCAACCATACCAGGCAGTAAGGCGGGGCTCAGGTGCTGGGATGTGTTACATTCTGACCAAGTCTCAGAGCTTTGGAGGGCTGTTGGGGACCCTGTTGTCCTTGAGTCTTTTGCCTTTGCCTCCGTGGCTTTTCTTCCTGGTTTGAGTTCAAGATCAGTGGGGGGCAGGGCAGGCTGTGCTCCAAAATGGGGCCCTGTTTCACTCTGTTCACTCTGCTGCAGGTAGAGTCCAATGGACAGGGCGGACTGAGGGACACAGGGCACGCTGCCACTTAGGAGCACCACAGGTATTTTGGTCAGAGACCAAGACAGATGCCAGAGATGGTGGAGGGAGTCACCCTTGGCAGAAAACACCAATCACTCCTTCCCAGCCACGCCCCCACTCCACCTCTACCAGAGAACGAGCCCCGCTCAGAGAAACCCACCCGCTCAAAGAAACCCACTGGGATCAAAGTCCTGTACCAGCATGAGTACCCTGTAGGGAGAGCTGAGCCGTCTCCACCTCTGTCTGTGAGCCGCTCTCCTGCCAGCCGTACCCACAATCCTCTGGTGACCTTCCAAGCTGCCTCTGGCTAGAACTTTTGATTGTTTACTGAGGTCATTTTTATATTGTATCGATGACATCCTGGGACATACAGTAACCTCCCTTATGAAGAACACAGTCCGTTATTCACCCTGTTTTGTCGTTGTTGGGTTTTGTTTTGTTTTGCTTCCGAGATGGAGTCTCACTACGTAGCCTTGTCTGGAACTAACTGGCTTTGTAGAATGGACTCAGAGAAACCCACCCGCTCTACCACTGGGATCAAAGTCCTGTACCAGCACAACACACCAGCTCTGCTGTGTTTTGAGATAAGCTCACATCCGAGGCACACATGGTACACAGACATACAAGCAGGCAAAGCCCCCACTCACTGGCAATAAAACACCATCCCCTCAAGACTGGAGCCTGGGGGAGGTGGTGGTGGCTCAGTCAGTAAGGCGCTTACTGTACGAGCATAAGGACCAAACCCGTGTGAAACTTCCAGGTGTGGTGGCAACATGTGTGTCATCCCTGTGCTGAGGGGACAGACAGAGTCACAAGCCAACCAACCTGGCCCAGGCAGTTAGCTCCGGAGTCAGTGAGACCCCATCACAAAGACTGAAGTGGAAAGTGACAGAGGAGGAAGTCATCCGTCATAAGTCTCTGCCCTTCACACACCGTCCACGAGTACATGGAGACTGTACTCATGTGTACACATACACACTCACCCACACTCACCCATACTCACTCACTCACCCACACTCACACATACTCACTCATATACATATATGCATACACACACATACATGAGTACATGGAGACTATATTCATATACATACACGCTCACATACACATACACACACTCTTGCACACACATACATGAATACATATAGACTGTACTCATATGCTCACACACAGACACATACCCATACATGAGTTCACAAAGACTGTACTCATGTGTATACACACACACACACACACACACACACACACACACACACACTCACACATAGACACATACACACTCTCAAACTCTCTCTCTCTCTCTCTCATGCACACTCACGCATACTTGAGAGCCAAAACAAAAGACCCAAAAGCAGTAAAAAGCAGAGAAGCAGAGAGCAACAGGCGCCGGGCGTGGTGGCGCACGCCTTTGATTCCAGCACTTGGGAAGCAGAGGCAGGCAGATTTCTGAGTTCGAGACCAGCCTGGTCTACATACAAAGTGAGTTCCAGGACAGCCAGGGCTATACAGAGAAACCCTGTCTCGGAAAAAAAAAAAAAAAAAAAAAAAAGGAGAGCAACAGACTAGAAGGTTCCATGCTGAGCCCTGAGGCAGTGTCTTCTGTGTAAACCCCATCTTTTCCCAATGGGATTTGATTCTGGAGGAAGAAGCTAGTGATAGCTGTGATTTAGAGAGAGAGAGAGAGAGCTCTACAATTAAACAGGAAAACTGGGCTTGAGACCCACTGATGTCCCCAGACATCTGGGCAAGTCACTTGTGGTGGTTTGAATATACTTGGCCCAGGGAGTGGCACTATTAGGAGGTGTGGCCTTATCAGGAGGTGTGGCCTTGTTGGAGTAGGTGTGTCTCTGTGGGCTTTGAGGTCCTCCTCCTAGTTTCCTGGAAGTCGGTCTCTCCTGGTTGCCTTCAAATCAAGATACAGAACTCTCAGCTTCTCCAGCACCATGCCTGCCTGGATGCTGCCATGTTTCTGCCTTGATGATAATGGACTGAACCTCTGAATCTGTAAGCCAGCCCCAATTAAATGTTTCCCTTTTATAAGAGTTGCCTTGGTCATGGTGTCTGTGCACAGCAGTAAAACCCTAACTAAGACATCACCCAAGCTTGTAGCCAAGAACAAGGGTGTTCGACCAAATGTGTCCTCTATGGCCATAAGATGCAGGTCTGGAGCAATGGGCTCAACATCAACCCAGACCATTTCCTTATCAAAATAAGGTGGGTTTCAAAGTAGCACTAGGTGTAATGGTTAATCTTTTTTCTGGGAGGCAGGAGATGGAGACAAGATTTCTCTGTGTAGCCCTGGTTGTCCTGGAACTTACTCTGTAGACCAGGTGGTCTTGAACTCGCAGAGATCCGCCTGCCTCTGCTTCCTGAGTGCTGAGATTACAGGCATGTGCCACCACACTTGGCAAGACCCCGTCTCAAGTATAATATTGAAAGAAAACAGCACCTGGGAGAGACTGGAGACACAGCTCTGTGGCTGGGGTAACACGGTGGGCAGGGCTCTGTGGCCAGGTTGGTAAGGCACATGCTAGCATGCAGGAGCCCTGGGCTTGATCCCAACTCAGTAGAGATGGGGCTGAGGTGTGCACAGGTGTAATCTGTGTGCTGCTGAGGAGAAGCAGGAGGGTCAGAGGGTCCTCAGCACCAGGGCATGTTCAAAGATCTCTTGTGCTACACAAAAGCCCGTGTTAAAGCAGCAAAGTTGGACGAGGAGTGAGTAGGGCAAAGCCCTGGTGGGTCTACTTCCAGGTCCCTTAACTAAAACCTGAGGACCCAGGCTGGACATGGGCGTGCCGCCCAAGAGGCATGACAACAGAATGAGGGACATTAGACAGAGACACCCGCATCAGGAATGGTGGTGCATGTCTTTGATCCCAGCACTAGGGAGGCTGAGGTAGGCAGAGCTCTGTGAGTTCAAGGCCAGCCTGGTCTATATAGTGAGTTCCAGAACAGCCAGGGCTACATAGAGAATCCCAGAAGAGGCCATCAGATCTTATTACGGATGGTTGTGAGCCACCAAATGGTTGCTGGGATTTGAACTCAGGACCTTTGGAAGAATAGTCAGTGCTCTTACCCACTGCGCCATCTCTCCAGCCCCCCCCCCCTGTTATTTTTGTTTTTAAAAGGCTCAACAGTACATAGATTTGTATCCACCCGGAGCTGGTACAACAAATGTGTTCTCACTGCCAATACACTTTGTGTGGCTTCAGGCCCAAGGCAATAGATCCAGCCGACCCTGGGTTGAAACCACGAGCCAAAAGAAACCCCTTCTCCTTTGAAATGGGTTCTCTCGGGTGTTTGTCACAGTGAGGAAAGGTTAACAAACTGTAGTAAGAGGTTAGCCGTGCACCAAAGCCTTGGAATGCGGCAGAAACAACATCCTTTCTGAACTACGACTATTTTGTTTTGTCTGATTCTTTGAGGCAAGGTGTTGCTCTATAGCCCAAACTTACTTGAAACCCTTGATCCTCCTGTCCCAGTGTCTTGAGCTCTAAGATTTCAGGTGTGCATCATCATGTCAACTCCAAGTGTTAAGGTTAAGAGCACATGAGATTGAGAGTGGAGCAGCTAAGCAGCTAAGGGTGCTTGCAGCCAAGCTTAACGACCTGAGTTTGATCCCCTGGACCCCTATGGTGGATGGTGAGACCCAATTCTCAAAAGTTGGCCTCTGAGCCCAGCAGTGGTGGCGCATGCCTTTAATCCCAGCACTTGGGAGGCAGAGGCAGGTGAATTTCTGAGTTCGAGGCCAGCCTGGTCTACAGAGTAAGTTCCAGGACAGCCAGGGCTACACAGAGAAACCCTGTCTTGAAAAACCAAAAAAAAAAAAAAGTTGGCCTCTGACCTCTATATACCCACTATCCCCTCCCTGACACAAATAAATAAATAACTTAAGGAAAGAATAAAATCAGAGGTACAAGCCTGAGGGACCTGAGTTTGAATCCAGGAGACCCCATAAAGTTAGATAGAGAACCAACTCTATGATATTGTCCTCTGACCCCGCCCCCAACACACACTGATAATAAAAAAAAAAATTAAAAAAAAACAATAGGGGCTGAAGAGCTGGTTAAGAGCACACACTGCTCTTGCAGAGGACCGGGACACAGTTCCCAGCACCAAGTGGTGGCTCACAACTGTAACAGCTCCAGTGGAGTAGAGCGCTGTCACTGGGGCAGTGGAGGCAGGAGGATGAGAGGTTTAACGCTATCCTCAGCTGCATAGTGCGTCCAGGCAGTCTAGGCTACTACCGAAGACCTTGACTAAAAAAAAAACGTAAATCTAAACCCAAACCAAACAGGAATTCCGCTTGTAGTTAAGGTACTGTACCACTAGGTGGCGAGGGCGTCCAGGCCATAGCCACAGGACCGCAGCGACGTCGAGCCCTCTGGCTTGAAGTAAGCACCTAGTCCAGTCTGCTTTTTCTTTCTGCCTCAGTCCTGCCTGGATTGGATTCACAGCTCCAAGGCTTTCCAGCTGTGTGACATCACACAGGCTACCTAACCTCTCTGGCCTCCATATCCCAGCCTGTACCATGATGGTCAGTAATTACAGCGTCCCCATGGTTCCTATGCCTCAAATTCAGAAAGAACCCGGTACAGGGACGGCTCTGTTTGTTTGTGTGTCCTGGGTAAGCTGTCTCCGGGGTCCTAAATCTGGGTACCCCTAAAGGTTAAGGGTTTCATGCAGGAGGTGTGGTTTCCAGCCATAAGTCAGTGGCAGAGAAACCATTGCAAGGCTCCTGACATCTGGTCTCAGGGTCCAAGGTGCGGCTGGCAATCGTCCCTGTCCACCAGGCAGGTGACTCACTGTCCGAGAGCTTGAAGCGAGCTGACGGCGCCATGAGGAGAGAGAGCCGGAAGGCCGTCCCTCAGCACTGCCCATTCCCACGTCAGGTTGCTGAAAGGGAGCGTAGAAAATAAAACCCTGTCCTAGGCAGCCTAGACCCAGCCAGACTCCCGGATCCATCTTGCCCAGCCTCCAAACAGGACTCAAGGTGGCAAGGACCAGATCAGAGCTCAGAGATCTGTTTATAGCCCCAGCTCTGTCACTGAAGTGCTGTGTGACTTGGAACGAGCCTCTTTCACTCTCTGGGCTTCAGAATCCCATCTACCCACAGTGGGATAGATCCCTGGCCTTCCTTTTCAAGCTGTGGAAAGAACAGGGGTGGTTGGCCTGGAGGTGTGGACAGTGCCTGTTGAGCATGCGCAGAAGGCTCGGCAAGTAAAGGTGCTTGCTGCAGATGCCTGGTGGCCTGAGTTCAATCCCGGCTCCTGGAGGAAGAACACTGGCTCCCAAAAGTTATCTTCTGACCTCCATCCACACACCGTGGCACTTGTGCTCAAACACACATATGGATGCAGGGCACACACACAATAATAATAATAATAGATAATTGTTAGCCAATATGGTGGCACATGACTTTAATGCCAGCACTTGGAAGGCAGAGGCAGGCGGATTTCTGAGTTCGAGGCCAGCCTGGTCTACAGAGTGAGTTCCAGGACAGCCAGGGCTACACAGAGAAACCCTGTCTGAAAAAATAAAAACAACAAACAAACAAACAACCCAAAAAACAAAAACCAACAACAACAAAACCGCAAACTGGGCATGGTGGTGCATGCTTGCAATCCCAGCACTGTGGAGCGAGGGTAAGGGTCAGAAGTTGGACCTCACCTGCAACGGCTCAAGACCACCATAGGAAGATACACATGACTGTCTGAGGGAGAGAAAGAGAACTCAAAACGGCTCTCCTTCCCCCCCCCCTTTTTTTTTCTATAGGAAGACAGGGCAACTGGAGTCTCCCTTCTGCCCGGCCCCCTCTTCCAGGCCTAACACGCAGTATCAATTACCAATCCATTATTCATTCATTGATTTATTTATTTCCGCGCCTTTCAGTGCTGGCCTGCCTTTCTGTCCCTACGTCTTTTGTGTTTCGCTGGCATCTGCAAACCCCTCAGGACCAGCGCTGTCTTCCTTCTGCGTGGCCCAGAGTCTGAGGGAGGATGGACCAAGGGAGGTTCAGGGCTCTGGGTGGGAAGGACAGCCCCATGGAAACATACAGGGGTCAGATCTCCACGGGGCTGAGAGAACGTGAGGCCAGGACACGAGAGACGTGGGAAATGCTCAGAAAAGGAAGAGTTGCTGTGCCGGAAACGGAGGGCATCTGTATTGAAGCAGAGGCGCAAAACGGGAGGGAGGGTGGGGGAGGTACGCGGAACAGGAAGGGGTCGGGGCGGGGCGCAAAGCAGGAAGGTGGGTTAGGTTCACCTTGGACAGGCAAGCAGAAGGTCTGCAATTAGAAAGTCTACAAGGAAGCTGGTCTAAATTGGGAAGTGTGGACATCCCGCGTCAGTTCCCGAAACATTTTATTTTAGGTTACACAGTGTGTGTGTGTGTGTGTGTGTGTGTGTGCGCATGTGTTCTGAATTCAACCCCAGCCACACCTCAGCTCTGCACAGAGAGCCCCTGGCTGCCTTCTGTCTTTACCCTCTCTCCTCTCTACTTTTGTTTGTTTGGTCTTTAAAAGAGACTGCTTTGTTTTTTAAGGCATGTGTGTCTGCTCAGGACTCTGCGCACACGCACACGGGTGCAGGTGTCTAATGAGTCCTGCAGAGGGCGTGAGGATGCTCTTGAGTTGAAGTTACAGACAGGTGTGAGCTGCCCCATGTGGGTGCTGGCAACCAAAATTAGGGCGTCTAGGAGAGCAGTAAGTTATCTTAACCACTAAGCCTCTCTTTGTTAGTTAGTTAGTTAGTTTGTTTGTTTTGTTTTGTTTTGTTTTCGAGACAGGGTTTCTCTGTGTATCCCTGGCTGTCCTGGAACTCACTCTGTAGACCAGGCTGGGCTCAAACTCAGAAATCTGCCTGCCTCTGCCTCCCGAGTGCTGGAATGAAAGCTATATACCACCCTACCGACCTCCTGTTGGATTTTTCAAGAGGCCCAAGATGACCACAGACTCCTTCTGGACCACTGGGGTTACTACAGGCCTGAACCACTGTCACCAGCTATGTCACCAGCTATGTGCTGGGGGCCTAGGGCTTTGGGTGTGCTCAGCAAGCACTCAGCTAACTGAGCCATGTTCTTATGCCCTCCCAGTCTCCTGACGGACCTACAGCTCTGTGAAGGTTGTGCTTTCTCCCAGCCTCCGGCTTCTCTTCCCCACTCTATCATAGCCTTCTATTCAACCCTCCAAATGTCTGACCGTCTAGGGATATATCCTGTCTGGGAAGTTTGGGGCTGTGGACTCCACTGG
This sequence comes from Mus musculus, assembly GCF_000001635.26. Taxonomy (NCBI): domain Eukaryota; kingdom Metazoa; phylum Chordata; class Mammalia; order Rodentia; family Muridae; genus Mus; species Mus musculus. Next base: position 27,653,244 of record NC_000083.6, read on the forward strand.
CTTTTTTCTTAAAAGTATCATCATCTTCACCATCATCACCACCACCATCATCATCGATGCCTCTCTGCCTTCTCAGCCCTCACACACACACACACACACACACACACACACACACACACACACACACCCAGCCCCCCAGGGCTCCAATTTGTCTCCATGAAAATACTTTACTGTCTAGCATGACAATGACAAGGGGAGGGGCAGGCTTTTCTAGCCTTTCCCTCTTCACACCTCTGTGAGAACCTCTGTGGGGAATCAGCCTCTTGATGTGAAAACACTTCTGCCATAAGGGGTGCATTTGCACAGCCCTGGGAGAGAGCACTGGCTACTCAGACCGTTGTGGTTATAAATTCCGAGCAGCAGGTGGATACTCCACCTCCCTTGTTTGGTTCCAGCCATCATTGAAACCATGAACAGAGCCCCGTGTGTGTCCGTGGCTCCCCTACACCCCAGCCACTCCACCAACAGCTTGTCACACGGTTATCAAGATAAGGCGACTGAGTCAGGGTGTTCCCCAGACAGCTGTCCCACCCTCGTGAGCCTCACAGCCTTGCCTGGGGCTGATGGTAAACTCCAGGTTGGGGTGCGGGGAAATAGGAATCAGGGTGCTCAGGCAGGCCTGGAGGGTGGGCCTCATCAGCCCCAGGCTACTGTATCAGCCACCTGTCTAACCTGGATTTCAGCTCTCCTTCAGCACCAGGAGAAAACCTTTCCGGACAGCTCTGCCCAGAGCTCTCAACCTTCCGTGGAACACCAGCCACTGTGGTGGTTAATCTGGACTTGATTGGATCCGGAAAGAAGTAAGAGACTCCGGGTAAGCGTGGAGGGAGTGGAGGGCGTTTCAGGGAGGAACTGACTGAGGGGAAAAGAGACTCTCCCGTGGTGAGACGTGCCTCCTTGGGGTGGCGTGACGTAAGAAGTTGGGGGGTGGGGCACCGTACCCTTGCCTTGCCCACCTTGGCTTCATGCTGGTGAATGCATCTGCTCTGCTGCTGCTGCGGCCGCTGCAACCAGAACCCCACGTTTCAACCTTCCAAAGTCCCCTGAAGGCCTCTGATGACTCCGGGGCCTCTTCAGGAATCCTCCATGCATTCAGTGCCACACTGGGACTCCTGAGGAACCCGGTGTCCTGGGACAGCTTCGGGATTCTCAGCCTGTCCTGCATGCAGACGCTTGTATTGTTTAAGCCGATCTGATAAGCCCCTTCGTAAAGTAAGAGTCATCCATTCTATCCCTCGGTTCCCTGACTAATAATACTTGACTGTCTGGTCCTACCCTAGATGAGATGCTGCCTGGTGATGTCTTAGTGATGTCTTCTTCTATGCTCTAATAATATAGCTTGAGGACTAGAAAGATGGCTCAGCGGTTAAGAGCACTGACTGCTCTTCCGAAGGTCCTGAGTTCAAATCCCAGCAACCACATGATGGCTCACAACCATCATGCACCTATAACGGGATCTGATGCCTTCTTCTGGTGTATCTGAAGACAGCTACAGTGTACTTATACAAATAAATAAATCTTAAAAACAAAACAACAATATAGCTTGAAACTGTCCATGGAATTCTTAGCAAATGAACGAACACTGTATGCAGGCATTCCTCTGGGCTCCTGAACTGGTGAACTTCAGAGCTCACGGTTAGCCTCACCACCAGGGGTTCAGGAAGACTTCCTTCTTCGAACCCTGTGAACATCCAGGTCTCTCAAGGTAGGGAGGGGCAGAGGTGGGCAGTTTTCGCCTCCTGGTCTTCCTTCTCTGGTTTGTGTCACACTCTGGACACATTGAATGAATCCTCTGCTCTTCTGAGTCAGGCCCCACTCCCTGGGGCAACAGTCCGGCTCCTGGAAGCAGTTAGAATACAAGGCAGCAGCTGTGTGTCACCGTTTGGATCCCCAAGTCCCAGAGAACCTCCAAAAAGGCCTCCAGCTAGCTTTGCTGACAGCCAGCTGAGGTGAACTGGCCTGAGGATCCACACAGGCCTTCTTGGCAGAGCTGAGTGTGGGAGTGGGCCGTGGGATAGGGCAGAGGAGAGCATCCTTACTATTTGGCCAATCTTAAGTATCCTGTTCTCCATGAACCCGACACACACGGATAGGGAGGGGGTCATCACACCAGGGTTATACAGCAAACCCCTATCATGCGTGAACCCCCGCATGAGAAGCAGGTATTAGGAGCGCGCAGGAATCAAACACACCGAGCTGGGGAGCAGGCGGCCGGGCGGGCGCGGCCTCCGGGTACCGCGGTGCTGCCACCTGCGCAGCCACCGCGTCGCCATTGGCTCACGGAGAAGCCGCTCTAATCCGCGCCGCCTCCGCCCCCGCGCGGCGCTGCGCTCGGCGGAGTCTCTGACCTTCCTCCTTCCCGCAGCCCCAGAGAGACGCGCGGCGGTCGCGCCAGCCTTCTCCTCCTCCTTTTCCTCCTCCTCCCCCGGGAAGCCGGCCGGGCTTGAGGCTGGGCCGCCGCCGCCGCCCGCTTTGCCACCCGCCCCGCTGATGGTGTCCGGTGCTCCGGCGCCCAGGTAGGGGCTCTAGAGCGTGGAGAGAGCGCGGGTTTGGGGGTGGGGGTGGGGTAGTGTTGGGGGTTCGGGGAGTCCAGGGCTTCAGTGCGTGATGCAGATGCTCAGTATATGATGGCGTTGAATACAGCCGAGGGCAGGTATCTGGGGAGAGGTAGGCGCGCGCCCCCGGATGCTCTTGGCTTGACCCAGCCAGTGCCAGAATGACCCCTTGAGGATGCTAAGGGGGAGGCCTTTACCCTGGGGAAAGGGGAAGAAGCATGATCGTTGGGAAGCTGGGGCTGCCCCCCCCCCCCGGTGTTGTATGTTTTTCTGGGGCCAGCTGGGATGGGTGGGCCGATGCCAGCTTGGTGCGTATGTTATTTCTGGATCAGAGTGGGCTGGGGAGAAGCACAGGCGGCGATGTCTGGTTTAGATTACAGGTACTTCCTTCTTTGCTTCCGACCCCTCCCCCCACCAGCTGGGGGTGGGAGGTGGAAGGAAAGAGGAGGTGGCGATGCTGAGGGCCCCCGCAGATGCTGCAGAATCCTCTCTGCGCCAGCCACACCGCCTTCTCCCTCCACCAACCTCAGCCCATTTGGTCACGGTTGGGGCGCTCTCCCGGTTGTGTTCACCTTTGAGGAGGCTGTGGAAAGGTTAAAGGGTCATTAATGTGTCTGCGACACAGTGGCAAACCCCAGAGCTTGGCTAGACTCAGCTTCAAACCCCCGATTTTTAAGTTCCAGCCTTGCCCCCACCCCCACCTCCCCCAAGCACAGCTCTGCAGCCTGGGGGAACTTAAACATGAGGCACCTTCTTTTTCTAGGCACAACCAGAAATAGCCCATTGTCAGGGGCCCCAGCACAGCTGGGGTGCAGATTGCCAGTGGTCTGGGAAGCTCTGCCCGCAGCCTGGTTTTCTTATCAGATGTTTGCCCGTTACTCAGATCACTCTTTCTAAGCAGCTTCCTGACTCCCCAGGGGAGAGGTCACCTCTGGCCCCATGTTCTTGAACCCTGTCAACCCGGAGGTTACTTATGTCTGGCCTGTCCCCCTCTAGACCAAAGGGCCTTCAGGCTAAGAATCTGACTTGTCTCTGACATTGTCAGTGTCTGAGAAGGGCTCCTCACTGAAGAAATGTTTTCACTATGAACAAACGAACAAATGAACGAATGAATGAATGAATGAATGAATATGTAAACTTTGGGCAATAGCTACCAAGCTGGAAAATGGAGGGGAACCCCTTTGGTCTTTCTATTCCCCCGGACCAAAGAGCCACCAAGAAACTCCTTTAAGCCTGGGGTTGAATGTCAGCTGTGACTATTGGTGGGGCTTCTGTCCTGTTGGTTCCTGACTGACTCGTTGGCCGCCCTGTGTCCCCGGGGAGCCTGGCCCTTTGCTTAAGGTCTTCCTTTCCTCAAGCGTCTGCGGTGGTGATTTCTCCTCCAGTGCTCCATCTCAACTGTCACAAGACAATCTGGGTCAGCTTCCAGGGCTGGGACGGCCCCAGCCGGGCTCTTCTAGGTCTTTGGGGTCTTATGAGTAAACTGTGTGTGTAAAAGGTGACATGGGCCCTGGCAGAGAGCCCTTTTGGCTTGCCTTGTTCCTTTGACAGGTGCACAGCTCTCCCTGAGTAGGGCTGTACCACCCTGCCAGTCAGCTGACTCCTCTTCCTCCCTCTCTTGCTTTCCATCGCTCTGAATTCTCACTCTCGTTCGGTTCCTCAGCAAAGCCACCCTGCTCTGGCCTGCCAGTCTTCCAAAGCTTCCGTGCCCATGGCCCTTGCCCCGTCTTGCTCCTCTCCCCAGACCCGTTGCCCCAGTCTTTGAGTGACATCTTCCCTGGGTTATGGAGACAGTCGAAGGATGAAGGAGGTGTGTCTTGGTCTGGTGACCCCCCCCCCCCCAAGGCCGACACAGAGAGACCTTTACTTGTGGAAAGTGTGACGTAGTGCGTCATTTGAAAGGTTCTTCTGCAGGAGATGGTTGCATCCCTGGCAGGATTGAGTGGCAGTGGGAGACTCACGGAAGAAGAGTGGCTTCTGGGGGTCTGTCAGGGGAGGAAGGACAGGAAGGGCCAATGGGGAAGGAGCTCACTGATCGGGGGTCCTCCCCACAGAAGCAAGAAGAGGACAGGAGAGAATGACTGTGCTGAGGAGAGGAGGAACAGGCTCCAGCCAAAGGCCTGGAACATTTTATGACAAGCACTTTCTGCTGAGCCACGCCCCTAGCCCCTCACTGAGGGATTCTAGGCTAGGTTGTTTCTTCTGTGATATATGGCGCCAACCCTTAGTTTTACATTTAAATTTTTGTTTTGTTTTGTTTTTTACATTTCTACTAGTATTATTATTATTATACTGTTTTGTTTTGTCTTGTTTTGTTTGAGACAGGGTTTCTCTGTGTAGCCCTGGCTATCTTAGAACTCACTCTGTAGACCAACTTGGTCTTTTTTTTTTTTTTAAGATTTATTTATTTATTTAATGTATGTGAGTACATTGTCACTGTCTTTAGACAACCACAAGAGGGCTTTGGATCCCATTAGAAATGGTTGTGAGTCACCATGTGGGTGCTGGGATTTGAACTCAGGTCCTCTGGAAGAGCAGACAGTGCTCTTAACCACTGAGCCATCTCTCCAGCTTTCCCCCCCCCCTCCTTTTTTTTTTAAAAGACCAGCTTGGTCTTGAACTCACCAGAGTGGTGGGATCAAAGACATGTGCCACCACCACCCTGCTTAGTAGATTTTTTTTTTTTTTTTTTTTTTTTGAGACAGGGTCTCACTCACTATGTAGCTCACTGGCCTGGAATTCACTCTGTAGACCAGGGTAGCCTCAATCCCACAGAGATCCACCTGCCTCTGCCTCTGCCTCTCTGCCTCTCTGCCTCTCTGCCTCTCTGCCTCTCTGCCTCTCTGCCTCTCTGCCTCTCTGCCTCTCTGCCTCTCTGCCTCTCTGCCTCTCTGCCTCTCTGCCTCTCTGCCTCTCTGCCTCTGCTTTTTGTTACTTATTCTCATGTGTAGGTGTGCAGGTGAGTGCGTGTGCCTGTAGAGATTAATGCTGTTGCATCCCCTTGGAGCTGAGTCGATAGGCGGTAGGGAGCTGTCCACAGTGCTTGCTGGGAAGCAACTCATCCTCTGAAGAACAGGGTGAAGTCTCAACTGCTGAGCAACACCCCTCCCCCCGCCTTATATTTTTTTCTTGAAGGAAAACAAAACCAAATCAGAACAACACCACCACCTTCCAGGTTGGTGAGATGACTCAGTGGGGAAAGGCACTTGCCATTACGACAGATGATTTCAGTTCAATTTCTGGGACCCACGTGGGCGAAGGAGAGAACCAGTTCCCCCTGGTTGCCCTTTGACTTCCACTCACGCTGTGGCCAATAAATAACTATAAAATACAAGAAAAAACAAACCCAACCTTTCAAGTCAGATGTGTATGTCTATATATGTGTGTGTGTGTGTGTGTGTGTGTGTGTGTAGACATTATGATATCAGCCCTTGGGAGGTAGAAGCAGGAGGATTAAGAACCAAGTCCAGTTTTGCAGCTCATTTTGAGTCTAACCTAGACTATACGAGACTGTTTCAAAGAAAAAGCTTTCGGTTTTTCTTATTGCAAAAATAATTGGCGTTCGGTGCGAATCATTTAGCTCAGACTGGAAAGCCATTAGCTACCGTTGCGGCCCTTTGTCCGTGTACCTTGCAGTTGGTTTCCATGACCATGAAGGACTGAGACGGGGTGGCCAGGGCCCTGGGAGGTACCCAACAGGAGCCACCCACCCCCAGAAGCAAAGCTTTAGTTCAGTGACAGTGGCAATCACAGATGACCCCACAGGCTTTGCACAGCTGCCGGGTACCAGTGTGGGGTGTCTATAGATGGTACCCAGACAGCCAGGGCGATAGAGAATGCTTTGTTCTAGGAAGGGTGGACAGGAGGAACCGGAAGAGGACTTTGTGAGGCAGGAGCTTGGATGATAAGACAGAGGCTATTGGTGAGGTGCCTTGAGCCTTCAGACTGGGGCTCCTGAAGACTGGGAGGACAAGGGGCCATAAGCATCAAGAGGTGGGAGAATGCTAGTGCGAGGGTAGCTCAGTGGTTAGGAGTACTGGCTGCTCTTGCAGAGGATCAACTTGGGTTTGGTTCCCAGCATTCACAGGGTGGATCAAAACTGTTTGTAGCTTGAGCCCCTACGCATCTGGTGCCCTCTTCTGACATCGTTGGAGTACACAGGTATCCATGCAGGCAAAACACTCATACACATAAAATAAAACAAGTATATCGAAAAAAATGTAAAAGCTGGGATAAGCTGGGATAGGGGTGGTCGAATAACATCTGGGATGCCTGGCTAATGGTGAAACCTGAATTTGAGTAAGGGACGTGGCTAGTGTAGTGTGCCTGAGACCTTGGTTAAATCCCATCATTACAACAACAACAACAACTCAGGGGCTGGAGAGATGGCTCAGAGGTTAAGAGCATTGGTTGCTCTACCAGAGGTCCTGAGTTCAATTCCCGGCAACCATGTGGTGGCTCACAACCATCTGTGATGGGATCTGATGCCCTCTTCTGGCAGGAAGGTGTACATGCAGATGGAGTACTCATATATTTAAAAAAATTCAGATAAGTAAAATTTGTTTCACTCCTTTTTAGCATAAATATATCCCAAGTGTTGCATGAGCATACTTGTATTAAAAAGAGGGTTTTTTCATGATATCTCAGTAACAAAGTACATGCTGAGCGTTCTCCTGTGAAAGTCCTGGGCTTAACCCTGACAGAAACATTTTGATCTGGTGCTGATGGCTGCCAGCACTGAGGACCCCCTCACAGTGGAAGGAGGTAACAAGTTCTACAAGCCGATCTGTGACCCCCACGAGTGTACTATGGTACATGCCACGATAAGTAAACAAATAAAGGTAATGATTAAAAAAAAAAAAAAGACAAACTTGAGTTGAAATCTGAATTGCAGGGCTGGTGAGATGGCTTAGTGGGTAAGAGCACCCGACTGCTCTTCCGAAGGTCCGGAGTTCAAATCCCAGCAACCACATGGTGGCTCACAACCAGCCATAACGAGATCTGACTCCCTCTTCTGGAGTGTCTGAAGACAGCTACAGTGTACTTACATATAAATAAATAAATCTTTAAAAAAAAATCTGAATTGTATTGGTGCCCTTTGACCTCTAGGAGGCCGTGTTTAGGGATGGAGAAGGAAAGAGAGAGGAGTCTCATATTTGTTCCTTTTCTGTCCTGGGAGAGGGGTGGTGGGTACTTATTTGAAATTAACAGATCCGCACGCGCGCGTGCGCGCGCGCGCGCGCGCGTGTGTGTGTTTGTGTGTGTGTGTGTGTGTGTGTGTGTGTGTGTGTGTGTGTGTGTGTGTTCGTGTTCAGCTGTGTAAGCATGGAAGTTAGACCTCAGGGTCTCCCGCAAGGTCTTTATTCTGTGCTGCTCAGTCCAGACTTCCCTGAATTCTCCTGTCTCCTCCTCTCTGGCGGTAGGAGCGCTGAGATTACAGACACTTCTGTACCCAGCCTGGTGTGTGTTCTGGGGACTCAAACTCAGGTCCTGATGCTCACAGGGTGAGCCACTTTACCCGCCAAGCCACCGCCCCAGCCCACAGAGCAGTTTTGAATTCTGTGTCTGTAAACTGATTCTGCACGCCGCCCGGCGAGCGCTTGCCCGTTCAGATGGGGCAGAGAGGTTTACCATCAACGTGGAGCTTCTAAATATGGTTAATCCAGCACGGCACAAATCCTTGCAGTAAGCCTTTTCCTGGCCGAGGGTGTGGCAGACAAACCCATCACATCTCTGAGAGAGAGTACGTTGGCACCCCCTTTTTGGAAACATCATTTTGGGGGTGAGCCCAATAGGTGCAGTCTTAGCAAGCAGCAGTGGTGAGTGACAGGTCACCAGGAAGACGAATCTAGTGAGGACCCCCCCTCCCCCGGCCCCTCACACTCCTGCCAACCAAGGTAGTTCTTCATTCTGTTGTCATTCAGTCAGCCGCCCCAGGCACTGTTGTAGGCCTCTGGGGATACTGGAGGGAAAGGGACAACCTGAAAAGATAGTTATAACTCATGATAGGTTAAAGCAGGTGACTTTATATATGATTAGGGTTTGATTATGTTATTATTATTGGTTTTGGTTTTTTGACACAGGGTTTCTCTCTGTAGACCAGGCTGGCCTCGAACTCAGAAATCCGCCTACTTCTGCCTCCCAAGTGCTGGGATTAAAGGCATGCACCACCACTGCCTGGCTCATTTTTTTTTTAATTTAATTAGGATTTTTAAAAAATTTGTTTTATGGATACAAATGACTGTATCTATGTATGTATACCATATGCATATCTGGTTCCAGGAGAGGCCAGAAGAAGGCATTGGTTGCCCTTGGGTTGGAGTCAGTCGCACTGTGAATAGACACCGGTCTGGCTCTAGAGTTTTGTGTCCTCCCTCCGCTGACCCCTTGAGGCAGGCCGGGAGCATCACTGGTTTCAGGGATGCTTATGCAGGGATGCTGAGCATACTGGATAGCTATTGTGGAAGTAGCGGACTCAGAAGAGAGGGGTGGTGAGTTCAAAGGATGGAGGGGAGATTCCAGGCTGACTTAAAGCAGGGACAGGTATGGATTGGGGCTGGGGACGAGGTCCGGGCAAGACTGAATGGAGATACAGCCAAGAGATCGGTGAGACAACTGGTAATCGCTGACGCTGGACATTCACTTAATCAGTTGTTTGTTTGAAACAAGGTCTCATGTAGCCTGGGCTGGCCTCACTCTGACTCTAGAGCCTAGGCTGGCTTTGAACTTCTGGTCCTCCTGTTTCCACCTCCTCAGTGCAGGGATGACAGGCATGTACCAGCATACCTGGCACTCGTGATGGACATTTTAAATGACCCGCTTCGTTGGATCCTTCTAGAGCAGGTGGCTCAGGGGTGGAGCAGCCCCTTCTTCATTCCTCAGCTCCACCCTGTAGCACCTGGCCCTTCCCAAGAGCATGCCTGCCACCAAAGAGGTGGCCGTGACATAGCAGGAAGGTAGGGCTGGTCCAGGCTGAGGCCCACCCCTGAGTCACTGAGGGGCTTTGCACCACTCAGGGCCGCTCTTGGACTATTTCCTCTTCTGTCTTTAAAAAATAAATTCTTTATGTATTTTGAGACAGGGTCTTGCTGTATAACCTTGACTAGTCTAGAACTTGCTACATACACCAGGCTAGCCCTATTTTATTTTGAGACAGGCTATCACTAAATTACCTAGGCTCCCTTTGAGTTCCCTCTGTAGCTGGCTTCTACATTGGAGTCCTCCTGCCTCATCCTTCTGAATCTTCTGTCTTTTGGGGTGTGTGTGTGTGTGTGTGTGTGTGCGCATGTGTGTGTGAATGCGTGTGCATGTGTGTGTGTGGTGGTGGCGGGTAGGGATTGTCTCTAGGACTTGATATCTTCTCTGTCTTTAATTTGTAAATTTAAAAGAAAAAGATTTATTTATTAAGGGTCATGGTAGTGCACACCTTTAATCCCAGCGCTTGGAAGGCAGAGGCAGGTGGATCTCAGGGTTCAAGGCCAGCCTGGTCTACAGAGCAAGTTCTAGGACAGCCAGGGCTACACAGAGAAACCCTGTCTCAACACCCCCCCCCCAAAATGATTCACAAACTCAAAGAGAAGGAAACACATCTCAGCGGATTTGAGACCCTGCTGCAAAGAATTAGAAAATTCAGGGCCGGGGCTGGTGAGATGGCTTAGTGGGTAAGGGCACCCGACTGCTCTTCCGAAGGTCCGAAGTTCAAATCCCAGCAACCACATGGTGGTTCACAACCATCCGTAATGAGATCTGACTCCCTCTTCTGGAGTGTCTGAAGACAGCTACAGTGTACTTACATGTAATAAATAAATCTTAAAAAAAAAAAAAAAAAAAAAAAAAGAAAATTCAGGGCCAGCCTGGTCTACAGACTGAGTTCCAGGACAGCCAGGGCTACACAGAGAAACCCTGTCTCGAAAAAACAAAACAAAACATGTATGTATGTATGTATGTATGTATGTGTGTGTGTTTCATCTGCATGTGCATCTGCACCCCAGAAGAGGGCATAGGAGATCATGGGACTGAGTTATAGATGATTGTGAGCTGTCTTGTGGGAGCTGAAACTCAGGTCCTCTGAAAGAACAGCCATTCCTCTTAACAGCTTACCCATCTCTCCAGCCTTATTTGAAAATTCTTTATTGTCCAAAAATATAATTCATATACATAAAGAAAGTAGTATTTGATGTCTGCTTCTCCCTTGCCTGCAGTCTCCAGTAATGCAATCATTCTAACCAAATCTCAGGTATCGATTCACCATGCCTATCTGAAGACATGCCTCTAAAATAAGGACTTTCTTTTGTTTGTTTGTGTAAGACAAGGTCTCACTATGTAGCCTTGACTGGCCTGGAACTGGCTCTGTAGACCAGGCTGACCTCAAATTCATAGAGATCCATCTGCCTCTGCCTCCTGAGTGCTGGAGTTAAAGGCGTGCCACACCATGCCTGGGCGTAAAGACTTTCTGTTTAAAAGTTTATTGGTGGGGTCAGGGGCAATGGCTTGGTAGTTAAGAGCACTGGCTGCACTTGCAGGGGCTCACATCTATCTGGATCCCCAGTCCCTCTGGGTCCCACAGCTTCTTCTTATGGGATCCGAGGTCACTGAAAGCACGTGGTACGCATGTCCTCACTCACAGACAGACAGACAGACACACAAATAAATAAATAAATAAATAAGAATATTTTACAACTAGAAATTTTTAATCAGATTTTTGTGCACGTGAGCACACACACTCGTGTGGAGGTCGGAGGACAACTTGCAGAAGTCGGTTCTCTCCTACAGTGTGGGTCTGAGGGATCAAACTCAGGTCATCAGGCTTGGCAGCAAGCGCCTTTACACACTGAGCCATCTTGTCTATCTGAGATAAGGACTTTCTCTGGGCAACTTTCTTTCCTTTTTTTTTTAAAGATTTATTTATTTTTTTAATTATATGTAAGTACACTGTAGCTGTCTTCAGACACTCCAGAAGAGGGAGTCAGATCTCATTATGGATGGTTGTGAGCCCTAGACGGCCCCAGGCGGGCACAGCTATGCACACCTTTAGTCTCATTATGCAGGAGGCAGAGGCAGGCAGCTCTCTGTGAGTCAAAGGCCAGTCATAGTCCACAGTCAAGGGCTATATATAGAGTTCCAGGGCTGTCAGGGCTACATAGTGAGACTCTCACAACAACAACAGCAATGCCTTCAAGAAGGCTCAGGCAATTGCCAACAAGCCCAATGACTTGAGTTTGATCCCTGGCACCAACTTTCCTCTGACCTCCATATGGGTGTCGTAATAGGTACATACATATATATACATACATACATACATCACACACATACATGTGTAAATATTAGAAATGTTAAAATTAAAACAAGCCAGATTCTCACTTGGGAAATGAAATTAGGAGGGTCGGGAGTTCAAGACCACCCTCTACTCCAGAGCGAGTTTCAGGCCAGCCTGGGGTTTACGAGACCCTGTCTCAAAATACATGGTGTGGATGTGGCTCAGTTGGTGGCAGGCCCTGCGTGGTGTACAGGAAACCTTCCCAGGCTGGTGGCTTCTTGCTCCCAGCTGTGTGCTCAGCTCGCTCACTGTTCCAGAGGCTGATGAGTCAGTTTTGAGTATGGCCAGAGTGATGACCACTCAGTAGTGAAGGACACACACTCTGTCCTTGTTACCTGGCCGCTTCTGGCCAAATCCCAGTGCCCCTGAAGAGTGCTGCAGCCTCACTTCCCAATGATGGCTGTGTGCTGTACTGGGCTCCTTCACAGGCACAGTCCCTTGGTGCTTGCTTGGTGGGGTTTTATCTTGTTTTTACAGGGCTAGGATGCAGCCCAGAGTTCCAATAAGCTAGGCAAGCACTCTCCCACTGAGCTACAGCCCCGGACCTCTATTTCCGGCTGCAGATGGGTCTGTTGAGACACAGAGGGGCCTCGGGCTTCCAGCTGAGGTCCCCCAGTGAGCATGTGACTCCAATGCCAGACTGTACTGAGGCTTTTTTCTCTCTCCTGTCCCCTGCCCCTCCTCCAGCAGGGTGTCTGGTGTCCCCTTATCTTCAGCCCCATCAGGCTGGAGCCCCACCCCTGCCCCGTCCGTCTGGGTATTAGGTGTCTTGTTACCATCTCACCTGTCCTACTTGGCAGGTTCTTCTGATGGATCCCCCCTGTCTCATGGGGGTCCCATCCCCACCTTTGCCCTATTCCCAGTCCTTTGTCATTGGCCTTGAAGAAGGGGCAGACCCTGCTCAGCAGTGCATGGGGGTGTGTGTGATGACTCCCCTCCTCCCTGGTTCAGGGTACACAGTGAACTGGGCTGGATCAACCTTAGGGCTGAAAATGGGTGACAGCTGCCAGTGCCTTCAAGTCAGGCTCAGGGGAATCAAGTCTTGAGTTACTGAGGAGGGAAAGCAGGTAGGACTAGTCTGCCTGGGAGGTGGGAGTGAGCAGGAGATACAGGATGGGGGCTTCCCAAGAGGCCATCCTGCTCCATAGGCTGTGGCAGTGGAGGCTGAAGCCGCCTGAGGTCTGTGGGCTTCCTTGAGGGCTGTGCCCCTCCGCCATCCCCCCTACCTCACTTAGGGAACATTTATGTGAGGGAATTTTGTTCTTTTATTATTATTATTATTATTATTTTATTGAGACAGAGTCTCTTGTATCCTAGACTGATTTCAAACTCACTTCGTAGCCAAAGAAGACCTCGAACAACTGATCTTCCTGCCTCTAGCTGCCTCTAGCCAGTTATTAAGGTGTGAACCCCCAGGCCCAGTTTCTCTGGTGCTTGGGATAGAATCAAGGACCTCATGCATACTAGGCAAGCATTCTGCCAACTGAAATACCCTCTCCAGCCTACATTAGTGTATATGTATATGCATATGTATACAGCTATGGGTATGTATGTGTACATGTGTGTATATATGTATATGTATAGGGATATGGATATGTATACATATATATATGTATATGTGTATATTTTATGTATGTATGCTTTGTTACTTTAATTTATTTGCATGCATGTGCACATCCTATGGCGGTCAGGGGACGGCTTGCCAGAGTGAGTTTGCTCCTTCACCACGTGGGTCCAGGACTCGGGTTAGCTGCTGTATAAATTGAGTGCCTTTCCCTCCTGAGCCATGCACCTGCCCCTCCTTCACTTTAGAAACAAAGTCTCTCGTAGCTCAGGTTGGCTTCAAACTCCCCACCCTCCTGCCTCTGTCTCTCAAGTGCTGGGATTACTGGCATAGGCGGCCACACCCAGCTAAGCATTTTTTTTCACAGCCGAACTCATCAGGGCCTTAATACGCGGTGGTGCAAATATCAAGGAAGTGCCAAGCCATCAGGACTCCTTTTAAGGAGCACGTTGTGGGCAGTTTGTCTGGACAATTAGATAGCACTCAAAGACCGGAGCCCTTAATGCTTGACAAGATGAGCTGAAGCTGAAACACGTTTTAGAGTCAAAGAGCCGGTCTTGGACCCAGGCTACTTGGCTGTTGGAGGGTCAAAGGAAGACGAAATGTGCAAACACTTCCAGTGAAGGGATCTACTGTGTCAGGCGTTTAACAGTGGAACGGGACAGGATAGACAGACCTTCAGAGCATGTCAGCTGATCTGTGTGGTCCTATAATGGCAGACACCTCCAGTCGCACCTGACAGGTCCTGTAGACTCCCCAAGGCCAAGGTGAACCCCAGCGTGGACTGCAGGTGCGGGGAAGGATGGTGTATCCACGGAGAACTGTCAGTTGACAAATGTGCCTCTGGGTGCTTTTCATGGGGAGACCCCTGGTGAGGCTTTGGGGGAGCGTTCTGTGCCTTCTGGTCACTTAGCTTTGAGCCTGACAGTCTTAAAAATAAAGAAAGGCACCAGGCAGTGGTGGCGCACGCCTTTAATCCCAGCACTTGGAAGGCAGAGGCAGGCGGATTTCTGAGTTCGAGGTCAGCCCGGTCTACAGAGTGAGTTCCAGGACAGCCAGGGCTACACTGAGAAACCCTGTCTCGAAAAATAAAATAAAATAAAATAAAATAAAATAAAATAAAATAAAATAAAATAAAATAAAATAAAGGAAGACTGAAGATTTCTCAGCTCAGCGGTTTAGAGCATTTGTGACTTTTGAGTCTCAGCGCCCACAGAGAAGCTTAGAACAGTTCCCTGGCTTCAGGTCTTCTTGGGTAAAACATGTGCGCGCGTCCACGCAGCTTTGCTGGCCTGGATGGCTTGCCAGGCAGCCTAGACACTTTAGCTCCTGGGGAGTCTTGGTCCCTGGCTGCTACCCTCCTCGGTATCCTGTTAACACAGGGTAGGGGACCAGAGACACCCAAGCACAAACTTCTGCTCGATCTCAGTGGCCCTTCCTTCCTCAAATCTCTTTGTGGACAGTGAGCCTTTTGCTTAAGCCCTTTGGAGGACGGGGTTAGTTCGTCCAGCCAGCAGGGTTAGCCTTATTCAGCTTGCCTTAAACGGGCCAGCCATAGCCGAAGTGTCATGAGATTTGCTGGCTCCAGCGGAATCAGTGGAAGCCTGAGGTGTAAACCCACAGCTCTCTGGCCTGTTGCTGGGTGTGGCAGTGAGTGGAGATACCACTTCACCTGTGGTTCTGGAGGAGATGGATTCCATCTGGGGTGGGGCGGGGTGGGGCCGGGCCAGGCATCATACAGTGGCTGCTCTTAGAGTGTGTCCATTGTTCTACAGATGGCTCCGCAGCCTCAAAGGCGTCCATGTGGTACCTCAACTGCATATCTTTATTACCTTTCTTACTATTTTATTTTGGTTTTAATTAGTTAATTGAATTTAGTTAATTATTAGTTAAACAAGTTTAACTTTTTTTTTTTAAGGATTTATTTATTGTATATATGTGAGTACACTGTCGCTGTCTTCAGACACACCAGAAGAGGGCATCAGAACTCATTACAGATGGTTGTGAGCCACCATGTAGTTGCTGGGATTTGAACTCAGGACATCTGGAAGAGCAGTGCTCTTAACCACTGAGCCATCTCTCCAGCCCCTTAACTTATTTTTGAGATAGGGTCTCTTATGTTGCTCTGGCTGTCCTTGAACTCACACGGGTCTGTATGTCTTTGCTTCCCAAATAGTAGAATTAAAGGTGTACATCTTTATGGCTAGCCTTTTTATTTATTCATTTTTACTTCTTTTTTTTTTTTGTTCCTTTGCATTAGTGTTTTGCTTGTATGTATGCCTGTGGGAGGGTCTCAGTCTTGGAATTACAAACAGTTGTGAGCTGTCATATGGGTAAATTGAATCTGGACCTTCTGGAAGAGTAGCCAGTGTTCTTGACTACTGAGCCATCTCTACAGATCTCTACTTTAAATTAAAAAATAAAATAAAATTTCTTTTTTGTTTTTTGTTTTGTTTTGTTTTGTTTTTTCGAGACAGGGTTTTTCTGTGTAGCCTTGGCTGTCCTGGAACTCACTTTGTAGACCAGGCTGGCCTCGAACTCAGAAATCTGCCTGCCTCTGCCTCCCGTGTGCTGGGATTAAAGGTGTGCGCCACCACGCCCAACAAATGTTAATTTTTTAAAA
This sequence comes from Mus musculus, assembly GCF_000001635.26. Classification (NCBI taxonomy): domain Eukaryota; kingdom Metazoa; phylum Chordata; class Mammalia; order Rodentia; family Muridae; genus Mus; species Mus musculus. Next base: position 27,669,302 of record NC_000083.6, read on the forward strand.
AAAGATGTATATATTTTATGTGTATGAATGTTTTGCCTGCATGTTTTTATGCATACTGTATGCCCATGAAAGTCAGAAAACGGTGTTGGGTCCCTGGATCTGGAGTTAGGGATGATTGTGAGCTACTGAGTGGGTGCCGGGACTTGAACTCAGGTCCTCTGCAAGAGCGGCCAGTGTTCTTAACCAGTGCCAGCCATCTCTCTAGCCCCTAGTTTTCGTTTGGGGGACAGGATTTTACACAGTCTAGGTTGGCCTTGAGGTTGCTGTATAGCCCAGGATGACTGGAACTTTTCCTGGGTCTCCAGCCTGCATGCTGGGTTTCCAGGCCTGGGCCTGAGATGCAGCCTGGCTTTGTTCTGCAATTCCTCCACCAACAGAGCTGCACCCTAGCCTTACCGGTGACTTACAGGTCCCTGCCCTCAGCCACACTGTTTTTGTTAGCTGTCAGCCTGGCTGGCTTCTAGGGTCTCAGTTACTGTGGCCATGTCTGTGGATCTGCTGGGTGGCAGCTCTGATCTGTCTGCTAACTGTGACTGTTGTCCCATGCTGTGTCTCAGCTGGGGTCCAACAACCCTGGCTCCTTCAGGGGACATTATCAGGGACTTCCTTCGGGTGACAGAGTACCTGCCAGGCTTTCTTGTAGAAGCAGGACCATGGATGGAGTTCAGGTCCAAGGTGGCTTGTCCTCACTCAGCACGCCCACTATGAAAAGCAATCCTACAACAGAACCCTCAGCTCTCCTGATGTTCCCCAGGGCGCCAGAGCTGTGTCCCACTCAGGGCTTCAGAAACAGTGGCTGCGCCCCAGCCCCAAACATGAGCTGCTGTTTGGCCAGTGCCTCCTGCTGCCATCATGACTGTTCTCCCTCAGAGGAGGGCAGCTCTGGAAAAGATGAGAGAGCAGAGGGGTTGAGTCTGAGGCACAGGGATGACAGGCAAGTATCTAGTATCGAGACTGACAGCACTAAAGCTCTGCCTTCAGACCTGATGAAGCCCTCCCTGGGCCATCCCACCCACCAAGGCTTACTCTCCACACAGAGGTATTGCTGGGGGCCAGTTAGTTACTTATGCCAGTAATCCCAGCTACCTACCGGGAGTGAGACAGGAAGAACCTAAGGGCTTTTAAGGTCAGCCCTGGCAACATAATAAACTCCCTCCTATATTAAGAAAATGAAACTAACTAAAATAGATAGATACATAGATAGATAGATAGATAGATAGATACAAACAAACCATCAACAGAAGCAAAACCTATCATACCCCCCAAACCATAGCAGGGTATGGTAGTGCTGGCTATGACCACATTATTTGGGAAACAAAGGTTAAGAGGCAGGGGGATAAAAAGTTCAAGGTCATGCTCAGCTAAATAACAAGTCCAAGGGCAGCTTGGGCTATATGAGAACCTGTCTCAAAAAATAAAAACAAACTAGCTGGGCAGTGACTGACTTAAGAATTAGATGAGGCTGGAGAGATGGCTCAGCGGTTAAGAGCACTGACTGTTCTTCCAGAGGTCCTGAGTTCAATTCCCAGCAACCACATGGTGGCTCACAACCATCTGCAATGGGATCTGATGCCCTCTTCTGGTGTGTCTGAAGACAGCAACAGTGTATTCATATACATAAAATAAATAAATACAACATTTTAAAAAATTAAAAACAAGAACCGGGTGTGGTGGCGCACGCCTTTAGTCCCAGCACTCGGGAGGCAGAGGCAGGCAGATTTCTGAGTTCAAGGCCAGATTGGTCGACAAATTGAGTTCCAGGGCAGCCATGGCTATACAGAGAAACTCCCTGTGCCAGGACAATGGGCCCTGGCAGTGGGGATAGACAGGTCCCGTCCAGTCCAAATGTAGCCCCACAGTCCGTGACTTTAGTAGGGACTGCTTAGACATTTCCTGGAGGGGACTATGGTCTGGACGTTTCTGACTTTGACAAGCAACATGTTGGGGGATCCACTACCATGGGAAAGTAGAGGATCTGGGGGCCTCTGGGGAAGTATCAGTACCCGAGGTCTGATCCCAGCTCCTAACTCCGGATGACACACCATCACACAATCCGCAGCCGTAGGGTGGCCTGGTCCATCCAGGTGCCTTCAGTTGCTCCCAGGGGTGCAGGAAATGGGGTAGATCCTGCTGCCCGTGAGGCCTGGCTCCTGTAGGACTCATAGGGATACCCACTGCAGCAGTGACTCCCCATGTCATGGCCTCGGAGGGACAGCTCCCTCTGCCCTCCCAGCAGCCCCTAAGGTACAAGAGAACATAGCAGGCAGACTCACGGAGAGGGAAACTGAGGCCAGTCTCCTGTGCAAAATCACATGGTGCGTTAGGGACAGAGACACTTTGACCGAACCGTGGGTTGCAATCCAGGATTATCGGGTCTCCCTCAGCCTGCATCTTCTGGAAACAGTTCAGGACTGGCTCCACCCACTTCCGGCTCACACCCCAGTCTATTTCCTGGCTGTGCTGGATGCCTGAGTGCCTGCACTTACTTCTTCCTCTCCCTCATCTTCCTCTTCCTCCCCCTTCCTCCTGGGAGGACCCGAGTTCAGTTCCCAGCACTTACATGGCAGCTCACAACCCTCTGAAACTGCAGTTCCAGGGGATCTGACGCCCCCCTCTGGCCTCCTCAGGCACTGCACGCACACAATGTACATGCATACATTGCATCTGGGTAAAACACTCATACAAATTAAAAAAAAATTTTTTTAAATATTTTTTTAAAAATCTGGAAAATACAATCAAAGCAGAAATGGATCTGGGTGCCTGTGAGATGCTTGGGGACAAGCCTGAAGACATCGCTCTGAGACCCTCACGGTGGCAGGGAGGACACTGACTTGCGTACGTTTCCTCCTGACCCCGTGGTTGTGCTGGACACACTCAGTTATTCAGGCTGGCCTTGGATGTTCTTATTCTCCTGCCTCAGTTGTGTGCCACTGGTACAGATGCTAGCCGCCGCCACGCCCACGGATAAAGAACTTAAAGTTCACTGGGCGTGGTGGCGCACGCCTTTAATCCCAGCACCCGGGAGGCAGAGGCAGGCAGATTTCTGAGTTTGAGGCCAGCCTGGTCTACAGAGTGAGTTCCAGGACAGCCAGGGCTATGCAGAGAAACCCTGTCTCAAAAAAACAGAAAAAAAAAAAAGACTTAAAGTCCTTTAAAACTTTAAAGATCTTTAAAGGCATGTAGCTGGACTTGGGGCACAGTGGCTTCCAATTCTAATGCCAGCCCTCAGGAGGCAGAGGCAGGAGGAACTTGTGAGTTCTAGGCCATTCAGGGCAACATAGTGAGACCATGTCTCAGAAAAACCAAACCAAACCATGGAAATAGGCCAGAGAGATAACTCTTCCTAAAAGCATTGGCTACTGTTGCTCATGTTCTGTTCCCAGGACCCACATGAGATGGTTCCAACAGCCTGCCATCTGGTCTCTAGGGGGAGTCAGACACTGCCCTCTACCCTCCCTGGGCACCCATATGCACTGGATATAGGCACACAGAAACATAAATTAAAAATTGAATTAGTAATACTTTTAGCAGGGCATGGCAGCTTTAATCCTTGGGAGCCAAACACAGATAGATCTATGAGTTCAAGACCATCCTGGTCTACAGAGTGAAACCCTCTCTCTCAAGAACAAGGCTAGCGCCAGATGTGGTGGCACACGCCTTTAATCCCAGCACTCCGTAGTCAGAGTCAGGTGGATTTCTGAGTTTGAGGCCAGCCTGGTCTACAGAGTGAGTTCCAGGACAGCCAGGGCTATACAGAGAAACCCTGTCTCGAAAAACCAAAAAAAGAAAAAAAAGAAAAAAAAAAAAAAAAGAACAAGGCTAGCCTGGTGACCCTATGTGATGGTTTGTATATGCTTGGCCAAGGGAGTGGCACTATTAGAAGGTATGGCCTTGTTGGAGTGGGCATAGCTTTGGTGAAGTGGGCGTGGTCTTGGTGGAGTAGGTGTGTCACTGTGGGCCTGGACTTTAAGACCCTCACCCTAGCTGCCTGGAAACCAGTATTCTGCTAGCAGCCTACAGATGAAGATGTAGAACTCAGTTCTGCCTGCACCATGCCTGCCTGGATGCTGCTGTGTTCCTGCCTTGATGATAATGGAATGAACCTTTGAACCTGTAAGCCAGTCCCAATGAAATGCTGTCCTTATATAAGAGTTGCCTTGGGAGCCGGGCGTGGTGACTCACGCCTTTAATCCCAGCACTCGGGAGGCAGAGGCAGGAGGATTTCTGAGTTGGAGGCCAGCTTGGTCTAAAAAGTGAGTTCCAGGACAGCCAGGGCTATACAGAGAAACCCTGTCTCGAAAAAACAAAACAGCCGGGCGGGGTGGCTCACGCCTTTACTTTAATCCCAGCACTCCGGAGGCAGAGGCAGGCGATTTCTGAGTTCAAGGCTAGCCTGGTCTACAGAATGAGTTCCAGGACAGCCAGGGCTATACAGAGAAACCCTGTATCAAAAAACCAAAAAAAAAAAAAAAGAAAAAAGAAAAAACAAAACAAAACAAAACAAAAAAAAAGAGTTGCCTTGGTCATAGTGTCTGTCTGTTTGCAGCAGTAAAACCCCAGGATACCCTGTTTCAAACAACAACAACAAAAAAACGCAAGCAAGCACTGTGGCTGGGTGGTTGGGGACTTGCAAGGCCCTGGCTTCTGCCCCCAGCCCTGCACAACTAAAAACCAAAAACAAGCAGGAAAGGGCTTTGAATAGACACTTCGCCTGAGAAGACGAGAAGACACACAGATGGTCGGTGAAAACAGTATCCAACATCAGTAATCACTAACAAAATGCAAATCAAGTCCACAAAAGATGCCTCTTCGCACTTGCTGGTGACAGCCATTAGCTCCAAAATAGAAAACGGTCATTGTTGAGGAGGATGTGGGAACACTGGGACCCGTGCCTTACACAGGACTGCAAAAATCGCCCAGCCAACTGGGAGGACAGCTGGTACTCCCTGTGGTCCAGGAACTGAAATCTTTTGTTTCCAATTTTTCTGGGTACTGAGAAGTTTACCTCCAAGAAGGTTTCCAAAGGAGATACTAAGTAGATACTGGGCCTTAACCACCGTTGTTCTCAATGGCTGCAGGGCGTTCATTAGCAGAGGAATGAATAAACAAAACGCAATGTGCATGTAGATGGAATATTACCCAGCCCTGACAAGGACTGAAATTCTGATGTGGGCTGCTGCACGGGTGACATTGAAGATGAGTAAAAGAAGCGTGACATCCTGAGTTCAAGTCCCCAGCACCCACCTTCAGAGACCAGGTGTGGTTATAGGTACATAGTGAGACTTTGGCTCAAAAACACTTGAGGGGAGGGGGCTGGAGAGATGGCTCAGCGGTTAAGAGCACCTACTGCTCTTCCAGAGGTCCTGAGTTCAATTCCCAGCAACCATATGGTGACTCACAGCCATCTGTAATGAGATCTGATGCCCTCTTCTGGTGTGTCTGAAGACAGCCACAGTGTACTCATAAAAATAAAAATAAATATTTTTTAAAAAATTTGGGGGTCTGTGTAGCCCTGGCTGTCCTATAACTCCATCTGTAGACCAGGCTGGGGTCCAACTCAAGATAACCATTTGCTCCTACTTCCTCAGTGCTGGGATTAAAGGCGAGCACCACCACTGATGGGCTAAGCTTGTGTTTTTACCTTTTGTTTTGAGGCAGGGTCTCATTGAGTTAATCCCGTTTCACCTTGATCACTTTGTAGCTCAGGCAGACCTTGAATTAGACATCCTCCTGCCTCAGCCTCCCAAGTTGGGATAACAGGCCTGAACCACCACAGAAGCCTGCAATCTGTGCTTTAACAAGTACCCACTCTGCTGAAAAGCTCCTTAGTCTGGGGTCACTTGCTCCCAGGAGACACCTGGCAATGTCTGCATGTTTTAACATGTCTTGGGGAACGGTGCCCGTTGGGCCTGGTGGAGTCAGACCCAGAATGCTGCTCTGGCCCCACAGAGCCCAGGAAAGCCTCATATGTCAGCCAGTGCTGAGTTGAGGAAATCGTGGTGGACACCAGTCTGTGTGTGTGTTTCTGTACTCCTCTCCACTCTGTGTGTGTGTGTGTGTGTGTGTGTGTGTGTGTGTGTGTCTGTATGTATGTGCCTCTGTGTGTGTGTGTGCACAACTCTGTATGTGTGTGCCTCTGTGTGCCTGTGTGTGTGCGGGTGTGCTGGAGATGGAACCCAGGGCCTCCCTTACACAAGTAAGCACACGCATACGATTGAGCCACACCCTGTACCCTCCCCCACGTGCATCTGAGACCAGTCAGGAAGGCAGAGGAGGAAGGGCTATGGAGCACAGACATTTACTTCCACACTTGACTTCCACACTTCAGTTGGATGTCCCCACTGCCCCCTGCAGGTTGAAATAGCAGAAATAGAGGAGGGACTCGCCGGCCCAGAGTGCCTGGGTGTTGTCCTGAGGGAAGGCATAGCTCCTGGTCGTCTCCTCCTGGGGGCTGGCTGGGCTCCATTTGCCTCATGCTATTGCTAGTGCTGTTTAATGGAGGGCCGGAGCGTCATTTCTAATTATAGTGCATGACTGTGGATGCTGCACCCCTAAGTGTGAGCTGTACACTGTTGGGGGTCACAACAGAGGAGGCTAGAGTATGAGGTGCAGGAGCACGCCTTGGGTTCCATGAGGCCTGGCATTGCACTGGCTTGTGCTTTCCTCCCCCTCCCCTCACCTCGTCTCCTTCCTTCTTCCTCTTCCCTCCCTTCCTTTTCTTCTTTTTTACTGGATGAGGCAGCTCCCCAACCTTTTTTTAAGACAGGGTTTCTCTGTGTAGCCCTGGCTGTCCCGGAACTCACTCTGTAGACCAGGCTGGCTTCGAACTCATGGAGATCCGCCTACCTGTGCCCTCTAAGCACTACTTGTTTTATGTGGTGTAGGATATAGAAGCCAGGGCTTCATGTATGCTAGCAAACATTTCAGCAATCGAGTCACATGCCCAGCCCTGCATTATGTGTTTCGGTGGCCCCCTTAGTGTCTGTTGTCCCTTGGACTTCTTGCTTCAGGAATGTCCAGTTGGTGGCCGAGGCTGTGTTATTAATTAATGAAACAAGGGAATTGACTTGAGACAGAGTTTCACTGTGTAGTCCTGGCTGTTCTAGATCCCACTATGTAGTCCCAGATGGTCTGAGCTCACATAGGTTCTCCCACTTCTGCCTCCCCAGGGACAGGATTAAAGGCGTGCTCCACCATACCCGACTTAAATGTATATTTTAATATGTATCTGAGTCACACTTTGATGTTGTTTTATTCTTTGAGGAGGATTAGAAAAGCCTACCCTCAGTGGAAAGTCCTTTAAGCTGATTTAAATTGGGAGAGCACCGAGACAAAGCGATAACGGCGTGATAATTGTTACTTTGCTATGCTGTTACTTCAGCTCACACTATAGTGAACTCCAGAGAACTGGAGCCTGTCAGCCTGTCATCTGCCAGGCTTCATTACTTATCCACCTTACTCTCCTGCTCTCGGAGTCCTTCCCTGAGACCTGACCCCAAGTCACCCACACGAGTAGCCTCTCAGGACCAGGGTGGGGATGGGGGTGGGGGTGAGGGGTCTGGGTGGGACAGCTCTTTTCTCACCAGCCCAGCCTCCATCTTCTGAGCAAGCCACTGTGGTCTGCTTTCCCCTGGACCAAGGGCTGCTTCTCCGCCAATGGCTTCTGGTTCTTGAGAACCCAGTGTTGTTTTTGCCTTGGTGTTGCTGGTTTGCATTTTTTATCTATCTGGGTGTTTTTGTTTGTTTGTTTTTCTGCCCTCTCTTTGAATGCCCTTTTAGGTCTTGTTTTCTCCTCCTCTCTCTGGCCTCAGACAAGTGAGCATGCTCCATCTTCCAGTGCCAGCAAGCCTCTGGCCGTTCCTCCTCTCAAATACCCATCTTCCCATGGTTCAGACTGAATAGTCTCTGAGCTCTGTGCGATTTCCCTCTCTCTCTCTCTCTCTCTCTCTCTCTCTAGACTTCACTGCTCCCCTCCCCCCCCCTGTTGTTTTTATTATGCTGTTGAGTCCTTCCAAGGAACCAACAAGAAAGGCTCCTTCCCTCATTGTAGAGTACGTTTGGATGTTCAATATGGCTGACAAAGTCCTATAGCATTGGAGTCCCACTTCCCTCTCTGTTACCCTGGCCTTGTTCTCTGTCTGGGTAATTCTTCTCGACACCCAACCACCTCACCTACCCCATCTCCACCCATCATCATCTCCTCATCCACTCCCCCCCCCCCATCCACTGATCCATGATCTAGCTACCTACTCGCCCACTCACTCACCTGTCTACCCACTCACCCATCCATCCCCATCCACCTGACCATCTACCTACTATTGTTTCTTGAGACAGGGTCTCACTTTATAGCCCTGCCTGGCTTGGAACTCACCATATAGAGCAGGCTGGCTTTGAACTCACCTGCCTCTGCTTCACTAGTGCTGAGATTAAAGGTGTGCACATCACACCTGGCCCATCCATCCGTCCATCCACCTGCCCACCCTACACCCATCCACCCATCCAGTAGTTCTGGGTCCCATCCTCCTCCTCCCCCACCCCCTCCTCCAACTTCAGGACACTCGCCTTTTCTGTTTTCTCTGCCAGAAATGCTCTGCCCACAGATCATCACACATCTCCCTCTCTCCCTCTATTTAGGTCTGTTCAAATGTCACCTCTTCAGAGAGAGGCTGTAGCCCGGGGGTGTAGCTCAGTGGTAGAGCACATCCCTGGGCCCCATCCCCGAGCACCACAAGCTCTAAAATGGCTTCACACTCACCGTCTTTCCTTTTAGCCAGCTTCATTTTCCCAGATAACAGGGGCTAGCATTTGAAATTGCATAATCTATCATGTAAATCCCCTTTTGGCATGAAATGACCCTGATTTTATGGATGGTGTAAGGCTTGTTATCTGCTGTGTGCCCCACCCTTCTCTGAAGGGTAGCACTGCACATAGTAGGTGTTCAGGAAATACTGGCTGAACATACTCAAGACTCTAGCGTGGGATTTATCTAGACACAGCACAGTGTTGGTGCCGGCTTCATCTTCCAGCTGTGCATTGGACGAGGGTCTCTGTAGACCAGGCTTGGCCTTGAACTCAGAAATCCGCCTGCCTCTGCCTCCCAAGTGCTGGGATTAAAGGTGTGTGCCACCACGGCCCAGCGGACGAGGATCTCATACACAGAGCCCCAGGCTTGTGAGGTGCATATTCTGAAGCAGGATGCCTGTGGTGAAGCCAGAGTTCTACTTGTCTGATGGGCAATACAGATTGTACCTGCTCCCTGTCTCTGTCTCTGCTGTCTCTGTCTCTTTTCTCTGTTTCTCTGTCTCTTTGTGTCTCTCTGTCTCCTTCTGTGTGTGTGTGTGTGTATCTGAGTGTGTATCTGTGTGTGTATATCTGTGTGTCATCTCTATGTGTGTGTATCTGTGTGTGTATGTGTGTATGTATATGTATCTGTGTGTATCCGTGTGTGTATGTGTGTGTGTGTGTGTAACCCTTACCCATCCACCTGCTTAGGTCTGTCCTCTCCCTCTGACCTTCATCCCCAGCCTTGGACCCAGGTTTTGAGCAGTGGAGCCTTAGCTGTCCCAAGACTCCTGTTTTCATAGCTACCAAGCCCTGTGCCTGCTGCCTGGACTCAGCAGGCTGCTCAGTCATCGTCCAGTGCCCTCCTCTAGGCCTGAGGGCTCTGATACTGCTTCTGCCTGTTCACCTCCCAGCGCCCATGTGTTCAGCCTCCTATACAGACCCTCAGTGGAGCCTTGTCTGTCATATTTCTGCAAAGCTGCTCAGGGGTTGGGGAGGATTCTGGCATTTTGCAGTCAAGAGAACATTATGCAAATGACATGCAAATCAACAGCTAATGAGCCCTGATTGCATTGGTCTTGGTGCTGGGGAACACGTGGATAATTGTGCCAGGGTGGGGGCAGGGGCGGTGAGTGTTTTGGGGGCTGGGCAAGAAGCCACAGCAGGGGTGACAGAAGTGGGTGTCATAGGGGAGGACTTGAGAGCAGCTGCTGTGTGGGCCTCTGCGTCACACTGGCCTTGTCTAGGCTGTCCTGGTTAAAGGGTGGGAACAAGGGCAAAGGTCAGTCATGGGAGAACTGGAGCTACACTTGGGGGAGCAGAAGACTGTGACTGGGTCACGGGGTCGGGGGAGGAGCTTCCCTGATGTAGGTGGGCCAGATTAGGCTAATGGTATGGGTGATGTAGAGAGTACACTCTCTCTATAGAGAGAAGGGAAGGGTCTGCTCCTCCCACAGGGTCCGTCTGGTATCAGAGTGTGGGATGGCAGGACTCTGGTCTGCCAGGAAGCAGATGGGCTAGGTTAAACTCACTGGGAGGGGCAGCTGTCATCGTCTTGGGTGGAACCTCTCTTTGGAGGAAAGATGAACTTGGCTTGGGGGCTGGTGTGTGTGTGTGTGTGTGTGTGACAGCACCTTGGAAAACAGCCCCTCCCCACCCCAGCTGTGACCCTCTCCAGAGCGCCTCTGCTCTGGAGCCCTCTCTGCCGGAGGAAAACTGGCAGCCAACTCCTAGATGTTGGCCCTGGTCCTCACCTCATGCTTCCGATACAATTTGACTGTTTTACCTTTGATCTGCTGAGGGTGAGGACCAACCTTGGCTCTAAGCCTTACAGACTTCAAGTGGCTCTTTGCCATGTGTTCCAGCTAAGTCTTTCTTAATGCAGTCACAAAGATCATAAAGATTGACGCAGAGAGGCCCAGTCAGGCCCTTTCTTGACTTTCTCACCATGGGAAGATGGCTTAGTCTCAGAGTCTGTTTCCTAGTAGGTGCTGAGGCCTTCTCTTGCCTGGCAGGGCAACTGAGTCCTCTAGCTCACTGCGGGGTGGGGGCAGGCTAGCCACCTTGCACCAACATCTCCAGTGTTGTGGTATTTCCTGTAGTCTGTGGCTGGCTTAGTTCGACTGGCAGCAGTCTTCTGGTTGACAGGGACTTGTGTGGTGAATGTGGACTAGGATCTTGGCATTACTAAGAACCAGGGCCTGGTGGTGTATACCTGTGGTACACACCACGATGGAAGGTGACAGCCAGCCTGGGCTGCAGAATGAGGTCAAAACCAGACTGGGCAACCTCTCATGACCCTGTCCCCACATGAGAAATAGAGACTTGTTGGGGGTGCTGGTGACATGGCTCAGCAGATAAAGGTTTGTGTGGTGAACTCTGGCCACCTGAGCTCAACCCTGGAACCCCTGTGGTGAAATGAGAGAACTGTGTCCCGTGGGCTCTCCTCTAACTTCCAGAAGTTCACCACCTCATAGGGGTGGGCATATGTGCACACACGTGTGCACACACGCTCACATAAGAAAAAAAATTGTGAGACTGGAGAGACGGCTCAGCAAACAGTCATAGACATAAAAAAAAAATCTTAAAAGATTAAAAGAGATGTTAAAAAGATTCTTGTCTTAGGTTTCCATTGCTGTGAAGAGACAGCATGACCATGGCAGCTTGTATAAAGGCAAACATTTCAACAGGGCTGGCGCACAGGTTCAGAGGTTTGGGCCATTATCATCATGGGGGCGGGGGGGGGGGGGAAGCAAGGCAGCATCCAGAAAGACATGGTGCTGGAGGAGCCAAGAGTTCTATGTTTTATTCTGAAGGCACCCAGGAGAGGGTCTCCTTCTACACTAGGAAGAGCGTGAACAGTAGGAGGGCTAAAAGCCCACCCCACAGTTACACACTTCCTCCAACAAGGCCACGCCTATTCCAACAAAGCCATGCCTCCTAATAGTTCCACTTCCCATGGGGCCAAGCATATTCGAACCACCACAGTTGTGGTGTCCTGGAGCTCACTGTGTAGATTAGGGGGCCTTGAATTCACAGAGATCTGCCTGCCTCTGCCTACTTAGTACTGGATGAAAGGTTTGTACCCCAACACCTGGCCCACACACACACACACACACAATATCCTATGTCCTTTATAAGTAAATTTATTGTCTTTATAAAACTCATCATAAAGCCAAACTCTTATTCCTATTGATCCCATGTTGTTCCTTTTAAAATTGCCTTTCCCCTGTTAACTACAATCTCACAGTCCACCACCGGACTCACTTTTCTCATATTTATTTATATGAACATGCGATTTGCATGCGTGCCGTGCCTGCATGATAGACGAGTGCACCAGACAGAGGAGGGCATCAGATCCCATTACGGGTGGTTGTGAGCCACTGTGTTTCTGCTGGGATTTGAACTCAGGACCTCTGGATGAGCAGTTGGTACTCTTTTTTTGGGCCAAGAGGGTCTCCCACTCTCTTTGGGAGACCAGGCTGGCCTCGAACTCAGAAATCCGCCTGCTTCTGCCTCCCGAGTTCTGGGATTAAAGGTGTGTGCCACCACGGCCGTCCCACAGTTGGTGCTCTTAACCACTGAGTCATCTCTCCAGCCTCTATGGACTCTTTTTAATGCTGTTCTTGTTGTCTTCCACTTGCCTCGTTTCTCCTTTTGAAAAACACTCAATCAGATGCTGTTCAGTGAGGGAGATACACGTGTGAATCTAAAGTGGGCCATTTTGTATTTCAACCTCTGCAGAATTTTAGATTCAGTTTTTATTTTATGAGTGTTCTTCTTGCTTGTATGTATGTCTTGCACCCCATGCATGCCTGGTACTCTTGGAGGCCAGAAGAAGGTGTCAGAGCTCCTGGAACTGAAGTTTCAGAGTGTCTTAGTTAGGGTGTTACTGCTGTGCACAGACACTATGACCAAGGCAACTCTTTTTTTTTTTTAGATTTATTTATTATTATATGTAAGCACACTGTAGTGGTCTTCAGACACCCCAGAAGAGGGTGTCAGATCTCATCACGGATGGTTGTGAGCCACCATGTGGTTGCTGGGTTTTGAACTCAGGACCTTTGGAAGAGCAGTCAGTGCTCTTAACCACTGAGCCATCTCTCCAGCTCCCCAAGGCAACTCTTAAAAGGACATTTAACTGGGGCTGACTTATGGGTTGAGAGGTTCAGTCCGCTATCATCAAGGCAGGAACATGGCAACATCCAGGCAGGCATGGTGCAGGAGGAGATGAGACTTCTACATCTTCATTTGAAGGCTGCTAATGGAAGACTGGCTTCCAGGCAGCTAGGGTGAGGGTCTTAAAACCCACAATGACACACCTACTCCACCAGGGCCACACCCACTCCACCAGGGCCACACCTTCTAGTTGTGCCACTTCCTGGGCAGAGCATATACAAACCATCACACAGACAGTCATAAGCTATCATATAGGTTCTAGGAACTGAACTCTCCGGTCCTCCGAAAGAGCAGCCAAGGCGCTTAACCCAAGTGCTTTCTTGCCCCAAGATTATACATTGTTTTCTTTGTTTCCTTTCTTTTTTCTTTTTTAGAAAGATGGTTGGGGGTGCCGCATGTTGGTAGAACACCTTCATCCGAGTGAAGCCCTGCTTCAGTGCCCAGGACCAAAAAAAGGAAAAACAAAACTAAACAGACCTCCCCCCCATTTTGTTTTATCAAAACAGGTTTTGTCTTCTTTTTTTATCTGCCCTCTCTGGGGGGCAGTGCTGGGGTGGGGTGGAACTCGGCCCATGAAACAAGACTGGAGCGTGAATCTTAGCAGGGGAGGCTGGGGACCCCCTGAACGTGTGAGGAACTCTGTGACCCCAGAGTGTGTCTTGCACGGATCTTGTTCTAGGAACAACTGTGTGCAAAGATACCATAGGCACAGGGAACCGTACTTCTGGGGAATAGGAGGCTCTGCCTAATCTATCACCAGGGAGGACGAGGAGATGCAGATGGGGAAATATATGGGAAGGGAACCTTGAGTCATAAGTAATAGCACAACCCTGTCCTTGTGAGTCAGAGTGGTCTCAGCCACAGAATGTGTGCGTGCACGAGTGTGTGTGTGTTTTCTCAGACAAGGCTGTCGGCAGCAGAGAAGGGTCCCTGACAGACAGACGCTACAGGGACCCTTGTCTCAGGCCTCATTGTAGTGTCAGCTGGGGACAGATGTCCTGTAAGTCATGCTGTGTATCCTGGACCCTGGTCCTCTTGTCTCTGGCCACCACTTCTCCTGTGTCCATCCACAGGGCTGTGTGGACTCTGGAGTTCAGAAGGTGGCTTGGTCAGCATTAGGGGTGAGTGAGCCCAGGGCCAGGAGCTCCATGTAGCATCAAGTTTGGCTCACAAAGAAGAGTTACAGGGTGGGGCAGCGGTGACCTGACTCTGCCCTACGGGTTCTCCTTCAGCAGCACACAGCTGAGCCAAATGGTCCAGCTCATTAGCATCGGGTGCACCCCATGGCTACACCCTATCTGTGGAGCAGTTCCTGGTTCAAGCCTAGCTCAGGGCACTTTGCTGTGTTCAGGGAGCATCCTCACACCCAGGCTGAGGGCTCAGAGGGGAAGCTGGGCTGATATAGGAAGTTTGTGTGTTGTGGATTCTGGATCCGTGTACATATGTGTGCACAAAGTCTTAAGGATGTGTGATGCTTCATGTGCACAGGTGAGCTGGTTCACAGACTTGTGGAAATGCATGCATGTGACTACATGTAATAGAGAGACATGTATGTTGTGAGTGGGAGTGTGCGCTGATGTGTGGGTGTGTGGTCAGATGGTCACTTGGGTGTGTGGGTCAGATGTGTGTGTAGTGTTGTCTAGAGGTCAGTGCTGAGGGGCCTCAGAGTTGCCAACTGGAGAGCTCTCATGACTCTGAGGCCCAGATCCAGGCTATAAAATGGAACACTCTGCAGAGATGGAGGCAGAAACATCAGGAGTTCAAGTAGCAAATTTAAGGGCAGCCTTAGACACAGCCACGGCCACACACACAGCCACACAGGGGTGGCTGGAGAGATGGCTTAGTATGTATCGCTCTTTCAGAGGACCTGACTTTGAATCCCAGAATCCAAATCTGGGAGGCCCTTCAGCTCCAGGAGAAGCAAAGGTTCCGGTGTCCATAGGCACAGGCATAAATGAAATAAATCTTAAAACAAACAAACCAACAACAAAAAACCCGGGAAGCTTGAGATGGCTCGGTCAGTGTTTTACTCAAGAGCTTAAGGACCGGACTTCAGATCCCTAGTGCTTACATAAAAACCAGAGACATAGTGGTACATGCTTATAATTCCAGTACTGCAGAGGTGGAGACAATAGGGCTCTATGGTTGGCTAGTGCAGGCCAACTGCTGAGCTCCCAAGGAACCAAACTCCAGCTTTTCCACTGGCCTCCACACACACATGCATGTACAAAATACCGTGTATGTGTGTCTGTGTGTGTGTATGCGCGCGCGCCTCTACTGTTCTGGAACTCACTCTGTAGACCAGACTAGCCCCGAACTCAAAGAGACCTGCCTGCTTCTGCACCCCGAGTGGAGTACTGAGACTGAAGGCCTTCACCACCACTGCCCAGTCAATTATTGTTAATAAAGCAGTACCAGTATGCTGGCTCTTCTCTATCCACACTCCGGATGGAGGCAGAGGCAGGAGGATCTGTGAGTCTGCGCAGTGAGGCCCCAGCTAGTCAGGACAACACAGTCTCGAATGTAAATCCATGAATCCGTATAATGGGTATGAACTCTTAAGGTACTAGATTGTGTCAGTATTTCAGTCAATATGGCAGAACTTGGGGGGCGGGGGCGGGGGCGGGGCGGGGCGGGTCTGGTCACTGATCCCCAATGATTAAGCTTAGGGTTCAGTGAAGTGTGAAGACCAGAGCATCACATGCCATGCAGCGAGGCTGGCGGCCAAGGGGGATGTCGGCAAACCCGTGCCGGCAGCGAAAATTCACGAGAGGCGCGCCTGCGCCCGGATCACCGCGGTGTGGTGCAGAAAGAGGGCGTCCCCTGCTGTCCACCCAGGGAGGACGTCTTTGCGCAGCATTGCCCGGTTGCCATAGAAACGAGCAGCGGGCGGTGGGTGGCTGGGGAAGGAGGCGGGTCGGGAGGGGGGGAGGCCGGCGCGTGGGGGCGGGGAGCTGGCTCCTGCAGTTCGGGCGCTGTCGCCTCCCGAGCCAGAGCGCGCCGGAGGGGACCCCGAGAACCGAGCCCCAATCCAGACGCCAGACGCCTCCCGCCCTGCCCGCTGCCACGGAGCAGGTGACCAGCCAGCCCGTCCGACCCTGGTTTGGCCCAGCGGGGGCAGTAAGCGCCCACCTGTCCCCTGCTTGGTGCCCAGCCCGGCTCAGGTAGGCGATGGGGGGGGGTGTGGAGAAGTCTGCGTGGAGAGTGGGGACCCAGCGCCCCTCTTCCTGCTGGCTGCACCTGGTAACTAGCGTGCAGGTCTGTGCAGGTCCGTACAGGTCCGAGGGGCTCTGGGGGCCAGGGACCTGATCTCTGCATCGCATCGGGTTTGTCTCCTGTCTGTCGTCTTGTCTCTTCTCCTCTGTATCTCCTTCCCTGTCAGTACCACAGACTTCTAGAGCTGCCCCACTCCCTGGGGACAACGGGTTTAAGGGGCTAGAGTCTTACCACTGCGCTATGTGTTTCCCCCAGGTCGGTGCCAGACAGGGAGGGGCCAGGCGTGGAGAGAGGGCGCTCATCTCCCATCCCTACTGTCGTGATGGTTTGCCTTGCCCTCTGCGGCCAGACCCACTGGCCTTGGGGCAGAGATCTGCTAGTCTGGCCATTTGTCACGAACCTCCCATTTGACACCAGAACCTCTGGGGGTGACTCCTGGGTGGGCTTGTACAGTGGGCTGAGTCAGCCCCCCCCCCGCCCCCGGTCGCCCCCCCCCCTCCGTGCTGTTCTTGCCAATGGGATGACCTGTAAGGGCTCCTGGTCCCAGGCCCCAGCCAGCCGGGGATCTCTATGTTGTGGCCTTCCTCTGCTTCTCTGCCCCTCTGCAGCGGTGCTCCTGGGGACCTGCTCCCTGCTACTTTGGGAACAGGGACACTGCAGAGACGCTACCGCTGCTGCTGCTTCGGAGGAGGGGGCACTGGGAGGAGCTGAATCGGGGTAGCCAGGAAATCCTGCTCAGAGGGCTACCTTGAGAGTGGACAGAGCCAGCACACCCACCCTGGCATAGCTTGGTCCTTCAAGAAGCGTGGGCCTCCTAACGTTCCCTGGGCGCTCTGGTCAGAGGACCCGCTGCAGGGTGGGAACCTGTTGTGGTTTGTGGTGGTGCTGATTTCTGCAAATTTCGAGTACACTGTCTGGGAGTGTGGGTACGGATTCACGCCTTAAACTCAGGGGCTTGGGAGGTGAGAGACCAGAGGTTTGCAGGCAAGAATGGGGACAGGGGTGCAGATAAACCTCTCTGAACTCCGGCTCCCCACCTCTTCCCTCCCTCACTGAAGCTTTGAGCTGCTTTGCCCTGCCTTCTGCGGTCAGACCCACTGGCCTCAGACAGTCAGCTTGGTCTCCCAGCTGGGCTTAGTGATGTCTGGAAGACAGAGGCTTTTAGCCAGCACTGCCCCTTGAGTGACCTCTGCCTCCTCCTCCCTGCCCTGTCTGCCCCCTCCCCACCCCCCTCTTCTTGGCAGAGTTCAGTTTTTGCATGATATTTGGCATGTACTCCATTGCCACTAGACTCAGGATGGGGTTCCCAGGGTACGTAATTCATCTCTGGTTGTCTGCAACCAAACCACCTGCTTGGAAACCAGGCTGAGACCCCACTTTTCCTCGGAGCTTCTTCTACTTAAGAGAGAGCCCAAGGAAGGTCCTGGTACTCAAAGGCCTGGGGCTGACGGGGTCCTGGGCTCCCAAAAGCAGCTCCATTCAGTCCATGTCAGCTGCCCAGAGCCCAATTCTGAAGTCACCCCTCCACTCCTCTTAGCAGTAGAGGTCTTCCTGACTCCAGAGGCATAGTATCTCCGCACTCGCCTTCTCTTCCTTCCTGTAACCGACTCTCCCGAGTACCCTGCCCTCCAGCCATGAGCTACAAGGCTCTGTTCTCCCTGTGGGCTTCTCAGAGAGCCTTGGAAATGAAACCTAGACCACACCTCACATCTCCTCAGTCCTGGTAGTGGCTCCCGTATCACTGGGACAGAAAAAGTCAGGTATCCTGAGCTGGAAGACCAGGATGCATCCACTCCCTGGCCCCGCCCCCGTCCCCATCCCCCCTTCCCCCCTCCATCTGCTGCAACCACCTAACCCATAGAAGCCCTGATTCCACCTCAGTGCCTTTGCACTGGCTGGGTCCTCTGGCTGAGTGCTTCTCAAAGCCCTTTCCTTTACCTCCCTCAGGTCAAATGTCACCTCAGAATGGTCTTCTCTGGCCATCTGTATTGAGTAGCGTGGTTGCTGGCCCCGGCTGCTGTTCCCTGCCCTCCTCTGTGCCGAGGTTCTCCACAGCACTTGTCAAAGCACAGCCTGCCTTGTCATTTGCTGGTCCTCCCATTTCTTGCCTGTCCAACCCCTTTAGAATTTCATCCCCAGAGGCTCAGAATTCCCCGGCTGCGCTTGGCATCCTTCCTGAGAGCCATTGCTGCCACACAGAGCCCGAGTCCCTGCCTCAGGGGTTTTGGAGCTTTGGGCTCTGGGATTTGGTCCTTGAAGTGGGAGGGCAGTGTCATAACCAGGCGCCCAGGCAGGGTTGGTGATGTGACTCCCTTTGAGAGACTGAAAAGTAGGGTGAGCAAGCTGCTACATCTGCCCTCACCACACCTGTCTTGCCACCAAAGAGAGCCAATGTTCCCGTCTCCCTGTCACCTGGATTCTATACGGTGGGGGAGCCTGATTCGTCCTTAGCAGGATGTAGTGTTACCCACGCCCACATAGCCAGCATCCCTGACTCTGCTCAGGGCAGGCATGGATGCTGTGAGCTCAGGACAGACAGCTTGTTGCCTGGAGAGGGCCATGAACTCAGACCAGAGAAAAGGTGGCTTTACTCTAAGCCAGCTCCCATGTCTGCTCCCCACCAATGGGTGCCTCACTTAGGACCACCACCCCAAACTTAGCCCCGAGGCAAGCAGGGAGGTAGAATCCCTGAAAACCTAAAAATGGAAGGTGGGAGCTAGAATCCCTCGGATCTCTGTGCCTGCCCTTCGGTCTTGGATCTAAGCCCTGGGGTGAAGCCGGAGCCTCACTCCTGCTGGGCAGTTCTAGGTTCCCAGTGCCTGGGCATTCTTTACTGTCACCAGCTACCTCATGGGATGTGTGCACCCTAAGGTGGTGGGGGCATCTTATGCATTTCCATTCAGGAACAGCTCACCCAGGGAAGCTGTGCTGATCTGTGGGGCTGGACAAGCTAGCTCCTTCGCCAGGCCAGAAGCAGGCTGAAGGTAGGGCTGTGTTTGGAGGCGACTTACAGAGGGGAGAGGGAGGAACTCAGCCTGCATGGTGCAGAGAGGATGTGGGTAAGACTGGGCTAGAGGCTGCCCCCTGATGGTCTGGGGCTCCCTCTAACCCCTTCTGCTGGCGGAGTCCACTAAGCTTCTGGCTACTCAGTCAGTGAGCACTGGGCGTTGGGTCTCCCTGTTTCTCTGCAGCAGAGGTCAGGCTGGATCCTGCCTCCTGCCTCCTGCCTCCTTTGGCAGTTAATGTCTGAGTTTATCATTTCTTAAAGAAGCCCCTTGGGGAGCTCCAGGTGTAGAAACGCAGATCAGGTGGTTAGCATTTGTTTGGTTTGTTGGGGACATGGGAGGTCTGCTATGGCTCAAACCTGTTTAAATTAGCTATAGACTAGAGGACAACTTTGAGTTCCTGATTCTCCTGCACTTTCTGAGTGCTGGGATAACAGCTGGGTATCACCGTAGCTTTCTCAGGCAGAGGTCTAAAGAGAAGGTAAGAAGAAGCAAGCCGGGAGCCTGGACTCCCGGGGAGGGGGTGTCCGAGATGAGAGCTTCCTGTGTTAGCTGAAGGTGTGGGCCATAGAACAAGGCCTACCTCTGCCCACTGCTTTCTACCTCTGCCCCAGGTTATATGGTGTGGACCTCCCCTCAACCAGCTTCCCAATGAGGAAACTGAGACACCAGTAGTTGAAGTAGCCCGCCCATAACTGGGAAGTGTCAGAGCTGGGATTTGAACCCCACCTTCAGTCCTAAATGGCATGGGCAGCTCACTGCAAAGCCGGGGTGGTACCCTGAACCTACACTGAAGAAGAGGTGTGAGGAGAGGGTGGGTGAGGGCTGGAAACTCAGGAGGAGAGGCAGAGGAGCGGCACACTTGAGGGAGAGCGACCAGAGGAGGCTCAGGGACTGGAGTGGGGGTGGGGCACATTGCTGTTCATCACCAAAGGAAGTCAGGACAGGAACTCACACAGGGCAGGAACCTGGAGGCAGGAGCTGATGCAGAGACCATGGAGGGGTGCTGCTTACTGGCTTGCTTCCCCTGGCTTGCTCAACTTGCTCTCTTATAGAACCCAGGACTACCAGCCCAGGGATGGCACCATTCACAAGGAGCCCTCCCCCCTTGATCACTAATTGAGAAAATGCCACAGCTGGACCTCATGGAGGCATTTCCTCAAGGGAGGCTCTGTTCTCTATGATAACTCCAGCCCTCGTCAAGTTGACACACAAAATCAGCCGGTACAGAGTTTGCCCTGCCATCGCTAAGGAAGGAGAGTGATGGAAGTCACTGGGCATGAGCAGAATCTGACACAGCTGTGGCTGGCCAGGAGGTCTGGAGGGACACTGCAGTGCTGGGCTGAACACCTGGGAGCAGGGACAGGGGAGGACCCTGCTAGCCCAGAGTCTCCTGCCCACTGTGACCTTGGCCTGCTGCTCTACCTGAGCCTCACCTACCCTACTATACTGAGGAGCCTATCTCCATGGGTTGTGGAGGAAGAGGGTGTGTTTAAAGAAGAGGCTAGCACACCAGGAGGGGGCCAGAACCCACAGGTGTTGTTTTGCCACCTCACACATAGGGAAATGGAGATTCTGTCCTCCATTAAGAGATGTAGCCAGGATCTCCCCAGTGGTGGCCAGTGGCTGGTGGCAGTTAGAACCCCACCAGGGGTGCACTGGCCTCACATAGAGAGGGCTCCCCTGAAAGGGCTGCCACAGTTCCCACACCAGGGGCAGCTAATGAATAATAAAGGGTGACTTCAGAAACATCATCCCCTTTTACAGATGGGACCACTGAGGTGCAGATGAGTTCAAGCCTGCTGGCTCCAGTCTGTGTTGTAAGACTATACACTGTGCAGCCCCTCTGCCAGGGTCAAGTCCTAATTGGAACACTAGGTCTCCTCATGATTGAAGTGACAACCAGTCCCTCCCCTAAGGATTTCTGGGAAGACACCTCTTAGAGCGCTCAGCAAAGCTCTAGTTCCCACACTGCCTCTGTCCTCATCCCTGTATCTGACTTCCTCCTCACCTCCCGGGGGTTGGAGTGGGGCTCAGAAGGAACCAGACCATTGGGAACTGTAGCTGTAGGCAGATCCAGTCCCACTATTTACCACCTCAGTGGCTCTGGATGTGCCACCTTACCTGCCCTGTGCTTCAGTTTCTCCATCTTTACGTGTGGACAAGCACTTAGCACACACTAGACACCCAGTAAATACTAGCTGGGGACAGCTAAGCTTGTCACCAGCAGTGGCAAGGGGCTGCAGCTCAGCCTAGCATGAGGGGAGGGCGACTTGTCAGCTCACACTGCTTCTGAGGCTGTGACATCTGAGGACACTCCATCATGAATTGGGGTGGGGGGTGGGGAGCCAGAACGTCTAGGAACCCATGCCTGGTCCAAATGCCCGAGAAAGTGGTGCATTTCCCAACCCTAGCATTAGGGGGTTCGTTAAGCAGGGCTTCCCATGATGCTGCACAGGGGAGCA
Source organism: Mus musculus (assembly GCF_000001635.26). Lineage (NCBI taxonomy): Eukaryota > Metazoa > Chordata > Mammalia > Rodentia > Muridae > Mus > Mus musculus. The sequence continues at coordinate 27,690,948 of NC_000083.6, forward strand.
GTCTGCAGCTCCCCCTTTCTTCTGCCCCCAAACTTCCTGCACCCCCCAGGGCTGGCTGTCCATGGGTGTGCACATAATGGGAGAGCTTCTTTTGCTATGCCCCCCCGCCCCGCCACTACCAAAGCCTCCACTCTGCCGAGGGATGTACAGACAGCATACAGTGCCTGCAGTGTGTCCCTTCAGTCTAACCAGGTGGGCGTGGGACATGAGCCCCAGCTGCTGCTCACCGTGCACAAAGCATAGGACAGACAACCCTGGTGCCTGCTGGCTGTTGCCATGACCCTTGTGGCCTGGAGTCATGCTGGCTCATTGGGCAGCTGGTCCCCATGGAATGATGTCACCCCCCCCTCAACCTCGTCATGTTCCCATGCCCCCTGGACACGCTCTCCACAGTTACATCCCTGAGCCTGTGCGTTTTCCGTCTCTGTGTGGCCTGGTGACCACCTGTCTTTACTGATGGTGAAAGGCTGGAGGGAAACTGGATGTGGTAGCCTCTTGTCTAGGAAGTCCAGGAGCCTGTTGGGCATGTTCCAGGAAGTGCCAGATGCCGGCCACAGCCACTTCCTGACCCCTGACAGAAAGCCCTGTCATTAAGAGGACATGGCGCTTTGTGGAGAGGAAGCTCCTCCTGCCTCTGTGTGTACGTGTGTGCTCATTTGACATCACCTCGCTTCCACTACCCCACCCTGTCTGCCTCTCTAAGCACATTCCCATGTGGGTCGGATCCTGAGGGGCTGGAATGTGGAGGGCCTAGAGCCTGCTCACTTACTTGTTTGTTTAATTAATATTGTTTTATTTTAATCATGTGTATGGTATATGTTTGTGTGTGCGGTGTTACAGCTGGTCATGGGTGCTGGGAACCGAACTTGGGTCTCCTGGAAGAGCAGCCAGTATTGCTAAAGACTAAGTCATCTCTCCAATTCCTCATCCTCTTTTTTTTTTTGTTTTGTTTTGTTTTTGTTTTGTTTTTTTTTGAGACAGGGTTTCTCTGTGTAGCCCTGGCTGTCCTGGAACTCACTCTGTAGACCAGGCTGGTCTAGAACTCAGAAATCTGCCTGCCTCTGCCTCCCAAGTACTGGGATTAAAGGCGTGTGTGCCACCATGCCCGGCTCATCCTCATTTTTTAAAAAAGATTTATTATATAGAAGTACACTGTAGCTGTTTTCAGACACACCAGAAGAGGGCATCAGATCCCATCACAGATGATTGTGAGCCACCATGGGGTTGCTGGGATTTGAACTCAGGTCCTCTGGAAGAGCAGTTAGTGCTCTTAACTGCTGAGCCATCTCTCCAGCCTCATCTAATTCTTAAGTCAGTTTCCAGCAAAGCCCAGAGGGGCACATATCTTGCCTAGAGTCACAGAGCTCATAGTGAGTGGACTTTTCACGGGCCACATGCTACCTCACCTGGGAGCCCAGGAGATTCCAGGAAGCCATGCTGCCTGTGGCCTGTGCACTACTAGCCTGGCATGGCTGGTTATAGCCACACTGCCCCTGCTGTGTGCTGAGAGCACACCCTGCAGCCAAGCACCCAGGCTGGCCATTCTTTCCTTATTAGGCCAGAGGGTGGGATTGGTTTTGGTCATTGTTTTTGAGACAGGGTAAAGCTAGATAGCCCTAGATATCCTATGTAAACTAAGGTGACCTCAAACCCAGAGATGTCCTCCTGCCTCTACTTCCTGAGTGCTGGTATTGAAGGGCTGTACCACCGCACCCTACTTCCTTTTTAAATTTCTTTTACTTTATGTGTATGAGTGTTTTGCCTGTATGTATATCTGTATGAACATTACATACAGGGCCCATGACAGCCAGAAGAGCACATTAGATCCCTGAGACTGGAGTTAGCTGGTTGTGAACCACCATGGGCCTTGGGAATTGAAGTCAGGTCCTCTGGAAGAGCAGCCAGTGCTCTTAAATACCCGCCCCCAAGCACCACCTTTGCTTTGGTTTTGACATACAATTCATGTGTTGGGGAGATGGCTCAGTGGGTAGCACACACACACGCAAACCTGCGGCCCTCAGTCTGCATCACTGAAACGTCTGTGTTCATGTTTTGTTGAGACAGGGTCAGGCTATATAGCCCTGTGTGTCCTGAAACCCACATCGTGAGGACTCCCCCATGTTCTGACTCAGGATAGGCGACACCCTAAATCACTCACGAGAAACGGTCTTGATGCAAACTGCAAGAGGTTTATTCGGGAAAGACCAGTGTACTGGGGACGACTCGTATCCCACAAGGGGGTTGAGGAGTCGACAGAGAGCTCAAGGGGTAAGGGGTTTATATAGACACAAAAACCACAAACACCTGGCATTGGGCTATAGAAAGGCAAAAACCACAAACAGCTGACATCCTGGAACAATGGGGCTATTTTGGACACAGGTCTAGGGGCTTAAATAACTTTTTACTCTCTGTCAGGATCTTTTATTCCCCACTTCTTCTAGTTACTAGTTCTAATCTTAGAACTACACTTCAATCTCTTCTTCAAGGTTCTGCAGAGACTGGTACTGTTGTCTCAGCACCAACAGCTGGACTGCACTAATCCTTTCTCATACAAAGGTCACTGACCTATTAAGAATCAGTGGGCCAGGGGCTGGAGAGATGGCTCAGAGGTTAAGAGCACTGACTGCTCTTTCAGAGGTCCTGAGTTCAAATCCCAGCAACCACATGGTAGCTTACAACCATCTGTAATGAGATCTGATGCCCTCTTCTGGGGTGTCTGAAGACAGCTACAGTGTACTTACTTAAAATAAATAAATTAAAAAAAAAAAAAAGAATCAGTGGGCCAAACGTTAGCAGCAAAAAGGTCCTATCAAAGTGGAAATGAGGGTGGTTATTAAAGAGGCCTTCGGCCACCACACCCCTGGGGGTTTCGTTTGTCACTCTTCTGAATTGCGCCGGTGGCATAGGTGCAGCAGTCTTTTCCAATTTCCAATCATCTTGGGGTTGCTCAGGAGCTCTCTTCACGTGGGAGGCGTGGATCCAAGTGGAGATGCCTTCTACTTAACAGCGGTGGGGGTGGTCAGCAGCACGATGTGGGGGCCCTTCCAGCAAGGCTCTAGATTTCCAGCTTGATGTTGTCGGACGAGAACTGCATCTCCCACCTGGAACTGGTGTGGCACCGTCAAATCTCCTTGTTCATAAGCCTTTTTGTGCTGCTCCCAGGCCGTATTTCTGACCACTTCTAGGGCTTTTATATGTGCAAACAATGAAGGACTAGGGTTAAATTCTAACCCCCCCCCCGCCTCGGTGAGTGGGGGAGGCCCTCCATAAGCTTTCCTGGGGTGTTCCTGACACGGAACAAGGCAAAGGGAAGGAGAGCTATCCAGTCATTCCCACCGGTCAATTTGGTTAAGGTCTCTTTTAAGGTTCTATTCATCCTTTCTACCTGTCCTGAACTCTAGGGTCTATAAGCACAATGTAATTTCCAATTTATCCCCGGTTGGGTGGCCAGTCCCTGACTTACCTGGGCAACAAAGGTGGGTTCGTTGTTGGACCCTATTACCTTGGGAGTTCCGAATTGTGAAAAAATTTCCTCCAGGATCTTCTTGACCATGACATTGGCAGTTTATTCCAGGGCGACTGACAAGGCACCAAAATACCTGTTGTAATAGTCTCTGATTATGTGGCCTAATTCCATCCCTAGCCTCACGGCTCATTGGATATTGCCGCACCCCTATAGGGGTAGCATCCATCTTCAGTCCCACAACCATTGGGGGGGGGGGCGTACTCTGACAGCCATCTCATGCCCTAGGAAAGGCATTCATCCAGTCTCTTAGGTCTGGTCCCTCTGCTTGCTTTGTGCATTCATACAGGCGATACTCTTCCTCAAGTTGTAGGGCCAGGATCATGGAGGCAGGAGGTTCCCAACTTACTCTCGGCCCTTTTTGAGTGAATCTGATCTGGGCCTTCAGTTTAGTCAAAAGGTCTCTCCCCAGAAGCGGTGTGGGACACTCAGGGATGACCAAGAAAGAGTGACTCACTTGTCCTTTGCCTAAGTTTACAGTACGTGCAGTGGTCCAAGGGTATTGTTTCTGGCCTGTGGTTCCAATTACTATGTTTTTTTTTTGTTTGTTTTTGAGTTTTCCCAATGGTTGTTTCAACACAGAGTGTTCTGACCCAGTGTCTACTAGAAAGTCCATAGGGGTCCCTTCCACAGTCAGGTTTACTCTAGGCTCGGGGAGGGGGTCTGAGCCTCATCTCCTCTAATCATGATCCTCTAGACCCAGGACTTTAGGGGCCTTCCCCTTCTTCTTAGGGCATTCTCACGCCCAGTGTCCTTTCTCTTTGCAGTATGCACATTGGTCTTTTTCCAAAGTTTTCTGAACAGGTCTTCTCCCATCAGGTCTAGATTCCCTGTTGCCCAGGTACCCTGTTCATCTATTTTCAGATCTACCTCTTCCCTCTCGTTCTCCTATTACTGCGGCAAGAATCCTTCTTAAGTTTCTCTCCTGCCTTCGATCTCTCCTATTTTCCCTTTCTTCTTCCTTGAACTTTTCCCTGTCTTTTCTTCCTCGGTTTCTCTCCAGTTAAACACTTTCTCTGCCCCTCAAACTAAATCCTGTAAAGCCATGGCCTGTAACCCTTCCAGTCTCTGTAACTTTCTTTTAATGTCTAATGCTAACTGCCCTATAAAAGCCATAGTGTCTTAGTCAGGGTTTCTATTCCTGCACAAACATCATGACCAAGAAGCAAGTTGGGGAGGAAAGGGTTTATTCGGCTTACACTTCCATACTGCTGTTCATCACCAAGGAAGTCAGGACTGGAACTCAAGCAGGTCAGGAAGCAGGAGCTGATGCAGAGGCCATGGAGGGATGTTCTGTACTGGCTTTCCTCCCCTGGCTTGCTCAGCCTGCTTTCTTATAGAACCAAGACTACCAGCCCTGAGATGGTCCCACCCACAAGGGCCTTTCCCCCTTGATCACTAATTGAGAAAATGCCTTACAGTTGGATCTCATGGAGGCATTTCCTCAACTGAAGCTCCTTTCTCTGTGATAACTCCAGCTGTGTCAAGTTGACACAAAACTAGCCAGTACAATTGACCCCTTGTCAACTTGACACACAAAAACATCACTAGTAAGCCTCAACCCTTACAATCTTATTCATCCCCATTCTAAATAACTTTAAAAGTCCCACAGTCTTTACATATTCTTAAAATTTCAATCTCTTTAAAATATCCATCTCTTTTAAAATCCAAAGTCTTTTTACAATTAAAAGTCTCTTAACTGTGGGCTCCACTTTTTTCTTCCTTCAAGAGGGAAAATATCAGGGCACAGTCATAATCAAAAGCAAAAGTCAATCTCCAACCGTCCAATGTCTGGAATCCAACTCACGATCTTCTGGGCTCCTCCAAGGGCTTGGGTCACTTCTCCAGCCAGGCCCTTTGTAGCACAGGCATCATCCTCTAGGCTCCAGATGCCTGTACTCAACTGCTGCTGCTGCTCTTGGTGGTCATCTCATGGTACTGGCATCTCCAAAACACTGCATGACCCCTTCAATCCTGGGCCTTCAATTGCAACTGAGGCTGCACCTTCACCAATGGCCTTCCATGGCCTCTCACAGTGCCGAGCCTCAGCTGCTTTGCGTGACCCCTTCATGCCTTCAAAACCAGTACCACCTGGGTAACCCTTACATATTACCAAGTCCTGCTGCAGCAGGAGTACAACCTTGGCCATCTCTGGAACACAGCCTCTTTGTGCTTTCAGAAAACACTTCCCAGAAGATGTCACCTCAATGATGCTGGTCTCTTCTTAATCACCGCTAATTTCTTAGCTCCAGCTAACCAGCATCAATAGTCCCAGTAATGCAAAGTTTTTGCTTTAGTAGTTCTGGTATTTTGTTAATCATAGCTGATTCTTCAGCCCCAGCTAACCAGAACTACAGAATCTTCACATTCAAAACAGCAATGGCCCTGAAAAGAGTCTTTAATTTTCCCTCTGAAATTTCACAAACCAGACCTCCATCTTCTGCAGTGTTCTCAACATTATCTTCCAAGCTCCTACACAACATCCGACAGAGCTCTTAACAACGGATGGATCTTCAAGCCCAAAGTTCCAAAGTCCTTCCACAGTCCTCCCCAAAACATGGTCAGGTTGTCACAGGAATACCCCACTCTGCTGGTACCAATTTGTCTTAGTCAGGGTTTCTATTCCTGCACAAACATCATGACCAAGAAGCAAGTTGGGGAGGAAAGGGTTTATTCGGCTTACACTTCCATACTGCTGTTCATCACCAAGGAAGTCAGGACTGGAACTCAAGCAGGTCAGGAAGCAGGAGCTGATGCAGAGGCCATGGAGGGATGTTCTGTACTGGCTTTCCTCCCCTGGCTTGCTCAGCCTGCTTTCTTATAGAACCAAGACTACCAGCCCTGAGATGGTCCCACCCACAAGGGCCTTTCCCCCTTGATCACTAATTGAGAAAATGCCTTACAGTTGGATCTCATGGAGGCATTTCCTCAACTGAAGCTCCTTTCTCTGTGATAACTCCAGCTGTGTCAAGTTGACACAAAACTAGCCAGTACACATAGCTACCGCGGCTTGTTGACCCTCAGAGGTCAGGTCAAAGGGAGTGTAGTGTCTGTAAGCCTCAATTAACCTCTCTAGGAAAACAGACGAGGGCTCGGTTGCCCCCTGTATTACTTCTCTTACCTTTGCCAAATTGGTGGGGCGTCTTGCCACTCCCTTGAGACCTGCCACCAGAGCCTGGCAGTAAACTGTCAACCTCTCCCTTCCTTGAGCCGTGTTGTAGTCCCAGTCGGGTCTGTTGAGAGGGAACCCTGCGTTTATCTCATTGGGCAAATTGGTTGGGGCCCCATTAATCCCTGGGACGTTCTTCCGGACCTCTAAGAGAATTTTTTTCCTTCTCTTCCGTGGTGAAAAGAACCTGCAAAAGCTGTTGGCAATCATCTCAAGTGGGCTGATGAGAGAACATTAATGATTCTACCAGGCTGGTTAGTCCAGCCAGATTTTCTGGAAAAGTAGGATGGTTAGATTTCCAATTATAGAGATCAGCTAACGAGAATGGCCAGTACTGAAGAGTCTGGAGAGAGTGAGGGTCTGCAAGTGGCCCCACTGTGCGCAAAGGAAAGGCAGACATAGTGTCGGGAACCTCATCTGTGAAGGGATGCTGTGCGTGCCGCTTCGGGTCCCAGCTCTGCCAGTCCTCTGACTGCGCCGCCATCGGCCCCAGGGGCGGCCTCTAGAAGTCATGGAGGCGCAGGAACCAGAGGGGGCAAGGGATAGGGAGGAAGAGGAGGTTCTGGCCACTCAGGAGGCCCTTGATCTCAGGGTAGATCTTGGGGGGAGCTGAGGGCAGAGGCAAAGGCTCCCTTTCATTTCAGGAGGAACCTTTGGTTTCACTTTTGGTCTGTGGAGAGCCAGGGCTTGGGAGCCTGGCTTCCGCTGTGGGATCCACGGTTTGACCCATGGGGGTGGATTCTGGAAGAGGTCTTGCCACACAGTTATGTAGGGCTGCTGGTCCAGGTGGGACCCCGGTTTGTCCTGAAAGACAATGGCTTTAACTTCAAAGATTACAGTCAAGTCAAAAGTCCCCTCTGGTGGCCAGCCCACATCAAGTGTTGGCCACTCAGAAGCATAAAATGTATGCCAAGGTCCCTTTCTACTGAAAGGTTGTGGGCCCTCCACCTAACTTCAGTCCAGTGATCTAATGTCAAACTTAGAGGGGTTGTCACAGCCTGTCCCATCGTCCAAGTCACAAAAAACACAAAACAGACACAAGAGATACACACACAAAGACTGACAAATATACAAAACCAATCCAAGGATGCAGAAGGTCGGGCTGGTATGTAGTCCTTCCAATCCAGGGAGACTACTGAATCCTCACCCCTGTCCCAGTTGGACTCCTGGAGTCCTTCCCCTCACTCCGAGGCGTCCCCCAGAGCGGCCGATCACACTCTGGGTCTCGTCTTGTGAGACATCGCGACTGCAAACAGAAACTTCCAAACTTTGAGGGCACACAGAAACAGTTTTAGACAAGAAATCTCACCTCAAGTGGGTCTTCAGAGACGAGGGTGGTCGCCCTACCCAGGACAAGACACAGATAAACAAACCAACACAACAAGTGCACATTCGTTTAAAACAGACACTCAGAACAGAGACACCGACCAGCACGCACACATTCCAGAGGGGATCCCATACCTCCAAGTTGATTCTTGGATGTGAGGGGTGATCGCATTTCCTGGCCAATGCACCAAATGAAAGACCCACAGCATGAGGACTCCCCCACATTCTGACTCAGGATAGGTGACACCCCAAATCACTCACAAGAAATGGTCTTGATGCAAACTGCAGGAGGTTTATTCGGGAAAGACCAGTGCACTGGGTACAACTCTTATCCCATGCAGAGGTAGAGGAGTCAACAAGGAGCTCAAGGGGTCAGGGGTTTCTATAGACACACAAACCACAAACAGCTGGCATTGGGCTTATAGAAAGGCAAAAACCCCAAACACCTGGCAAAAACCGCAAACACCTGACATCCTGGAACAATGGAGCTATTTTGGACACAGGTCTAGGGGCTTAAATAATTTTTTACTCTCTGTCAGGATCTTTTAGTCCTATGTAAACTAAGCTGATCTCAGACTCAGAGATGTCTTCCTGCTTCCTGAGAGCTGGTACTGAAGGTCTGCATCATCAAAAGCAGCCTGGGAGGAAAGGTCACATGGCTCACAGTTCCTGTGGGAGGAAAGGTCACGTGGCTTACAGTTCCTGTGGGAGGAAAGGTCACGTGGCTCACAGTTCCCCTGGGAGGAGAGGTCAAGTGGCTTACAGTTCCCCTGGGAGGAAAGGTCACGTGGCTCACAGTTTCCCCCTGGGAGGAGAGGTCACGTGGCTCACAGTTCCCTTGGGAGGAGAGGTCACATGGCTTACAGTTTCCCGTGGTAGGGAAGGTCACATGGCTTACAGTTCCCGTGGGAGGAAAGGTCGTGGCTTACAGTTTCCCGTGGTAGGGAAGGTCACATGGCTTACAGTTCCCGTGGTAGGGAAGGTCACGTGGCTTACAGTTCCCATGGGAGGAAAGGTCACGTGGCTCACAGTTCCCCTGCGAGGAAAGGTCATATGGCTTACAGTTCCCCTTCGAGGAGAGGTCACGTGACTTACAGTCCCCGTGGGAGGAAAAGTCACATGGCTCACAGTTCTCGTGGCTTACAGTTTCAGTCACAGTTGATCTGAGAGGGAAGTCAGGCAGGAGCTTATGCGGGAGCAGGGCAGGGAACATGGAGCACCATTGCTTACAGGCTGGCTCAGCCTACTTTCTCACTGGGCCCAGGACTACCTGTCCAGAGGTGGCATTGCAAAAGCAGGGCTGGGCCCTCCCACGTCAACCATCAAGCAAGAAAATTGTCTGCATTTTCTTGGTGGGCCCAGGGTAATAACAGCCTTGCTCGTTCCTCCCAGTCACGTGCATCCTTGGAGCTGACTGCCATTCCGATTATGCTTCACGGTCTTCCCCAAATAGTTCCTTTTTGATATATACTTTCCCTGCCAGGCTGAGCTGCCCACATCACTTTGGTGGCCTGTGGCTTGGGATGGGGTGGGAGCTGTGGGTCTGCACTGTACTGTACTTAGCCCCGGGGACATGGATTCGGATCACTCCCAGCCTTTGGTGTTTGCCCGACACTGTTGCAGTGGGCCAACTTGTGCATGCTCGCCTGGCACCCAGAAGGTGAAAAGGCGTTGTTGTGGGGGGAGACCTCTGTCCAGTGAGGCCGAGTATCACGTGTCATCCAATTCCGCACCTCTTTGGCTGAAGAGGCTTGTGGCCATTCTGATCTTCAGTCCTGGGTGACACAGGAAAAGCCACACTGAGGAATAGGGTACCAGGCCAGACTAATGGAGAAGCTGAGGCTGGGGGGAGGGGCATCTCTGACTGAGGATCCTCAAAGGTTCCTACCACTTGTCTGAGGGACAGTGGTTGCTAAGAGATGGGTTTTACCAGCCCTCTCTAGGAGGCTCTGAAGCCAGGCCGCCCTAACCCAGATAACTCACTGCCCACAGTACAGCTGCCACGGTGGCACTGCACAGACAAGGGAGTGTCCCAGGAGCCATGGCTGCCTCTTTGAAGGCCCTTTAGCCCTCTGTAGCAGTTTCCTGATGACTGAGGCTCAGTAGGGGAGGGGTTTGCCCCCTGGCCCCTGGGGCAGAGCATGGCCTAGTTTGGACAACTGTGATGCCTGGTGACAGATCCAGGGCAGATGCAGCACCCCAGCATGTGTAGATCACAGTGTGACCCCAGGGCCAGAGAGCCACATGCCCAGACATGTGGGGGAGAGGGCTTGTGTGAGCAGCTTAATGGGGCTGCTGAGGCAGGGCCAGGACAGTTAAAAGAGGGTGGACAGGGCTCAACAAGAAGAATCAGGGGAGCCCTTAGGTCAGGGTGTATATGACAGAGAGGCCTCCTGCCAGTTCCCAGGGAACTGCACTGCAGAAGCTGGGGCACTCAGGGCTGAGACCAGGGGCTTTGTGTTGGGGTTAGGGGGAACCCAGGACCATCTTCTGCATCTAGTGTCAGGATTCAGCTGGGTCACGGTGGGTGGGTCATGCTGAGGAAAGGGGGGTGAAGCTCAGCGAGGAAGCCCACTGGTGCTTACCGGTGCAGAGAAGGCTCGGGGAGGCGCGAGAGAGGGCTTCTGTAGGAAGATGGCATCTGAGGAGAACCATTCAGCTGAATCCCGGGAGGCAGGAGGAGCAGGTGTGGAGAGAGATGTTGAGATGTGTACCAGGATCATCCTCACAATGGTAAGCCCTGACAGGAAGCTGCCCCCTTCTCAGTTTGAGGCTCATCCCAGGGAACCTGCCTTCTCCAGGGACACAGACCGGGAGCAGGACCACTTCTCTCACCTCCGGATCTCTCCTGCTTCCGCAGCCTGTGAGCAGCAGGCCTGCTAACTGCAGATCCACAACCGCACAGCTCGCTACAGGTGCACCATGTCTGGCTCCTACGATGAGGCCTCAGAGGAGATCACAGATAGCTTCTGGGAGGTGAGTGAGGGTCTAGGCTCCCGCCTGTCTCCCTATTCAACACAGGACCTCAACCTTGCATCCAGACTCCCTTGGGCCCCTTTAAAAAACCCACAGTGTCCACCAGGTGGTGAAGCCTTGAAAGCGGGCTAGGACTAATGCCTGCAGCTTTTCCCAAGCAGCTGCCTAGCGGGTCCCACTGTGGCCCTCTGCATGGTGGGCAGGGGAGGGCTTTTGAACCAGAAAGTGGGGTTAGCCTGGAGACTCCATAGCCAGTAGAGGTAGAGGTGAGACTATTAGCCAGCATTTCAGGGGCCTCTGAGAGTCTTCAGCTCAGGCGAGGAAAAAAAAAAAAATACTGCTTTTGGCTTTGGAAAGCAAAACGGAAACTGGCAAGCCTAGATTAATAAGTGCTCAAAGAGATGCCTCACAAAACATAATATTGTGTCAAGAAACAGCAGCTCAAGCTTATATGACTCGGATAAATATTATAGAATTAGCTCACAAGGGCAAAAATGAATAATTCATTATAGCCCAAGTCTAAATTATATAAAGCCCCGTCTGTTTTTTTTTTTTTTTTTTTTTTTTTTTTTTTTTTTTTTCCGGCAGCGAGGAGGTTTCAGAGAAGGAGAGGGGAAATAGAGACCGGTCCGAAGTGGAGTTCTGGGACCCCGCAAGGTGGAGGGCGGGACGAGGCGGGAGGTGGGAGGCGGGGCGCCCCCTGCAGGCCAGGGCCGGGATCACAGGGGCTGCGCGGTCACTCGCTGTTTGGACACCAGGTGGGGAACTACAAGCGGACGGTGAAGCGCATCGACGATGGGCACCGCCTGTGCAACGACCTCATGAGCTGCGTGCAGGAGCGCGCCAAGATCGAGAAGGCATACGCGCAGCAGCTCACCGACTGGGCCAAGCGCTGGCGCCAGCTCATCGAGAAAGGTGCCCCACCCCCGGGCTCTAGCGGGTCCCCCAGGGCGGGCCCCAGGGAAAACAAACAGACCAAACTTGTTCACGACAAAAAGACCAAAGGGACCAAAGCAGGTCCTTTTATTCTCCTGCTTTGTATGACTCTAGACAACACACACACACACATACACATACCACATTTTATTTTGGAAGAGGCTTAGTTTTTTTTTTTTTGTTTTGTTTTTGTTTCTTCGAGACAGGGTTTCTCTGTGTAAACCGGCCTGTCCTGCAACTCACTTTGTAGACCAGGCTGGCCTCGAACTCAGAAATTCACCTGCCTCTGCCTCCCAAGTGCTGGGATTAAAGGCATGCGCCACCACGCCCGGCGAGGCTTAGTTTTGATACAGAAATTTATGTAGCCCAGGCTGGCTTCCAGCTCTATATTCGACAGAGAATAAACCCTGCTGTCCTGATCCTTCTACCTCCCCTCCCCAAATCCGTGATTTCAGGTGTGGACAGCCAAGCCTAGCTTCTCTTTCTCCCTCTCCCCCTTCCACCGCTATTTTGTTTCTTAGAGACAGAATCTTACTATGTAGCACTGGCTGTCTAGAACTTGCTATGTAGACCAAGCTGGCACAGAGATCCACTTGCCTCGGCCTCCTGAATGTTAGGTTTAAATTGTGAACCACCATATCTGGCTGCCCTGCCGGGTCTAATTCTTCCTTTCCTCCTCCTCCCCCTCCTCCCCCTCCTCCCCCTCCTCCCCCTCCTCCTCCTCCTTCTCCTCCTTCTCCTTCTTCTCTTTAAGGCTTTGCTGTCCGGGCCCAAGCTGGCCATAATCTTGAGATGGTCAGACAGGCTTTTTCTTATTAATATGCATACTTTTTCTGAATGATTGGAAGGGAAATTAGAGCTATCAACCTCACCCCCATTGTCCAAATATCAAGAACAGTAGCAGTTCATGCCACCTTCAAGCCCTGTCATAATCAGAACATTTATAACAGCTCATTTGCCTGGCAGTGGTGGCGCACGCCTTTAATCCCAGCACTCGGGAGGCAGAGGCAGGCAGATTTCTGAGTTTGAGGCCAGCCTGGTCTACAGAGTGAGTTCCAGGACAGCCAGGGCTACACAGAGAAACCCTGTCTCGAAAAACAAAAAAGAAAAAAGAAAGAAAATCAAAATAGCTCATACACACCTGTTTTTGTTTGTTTGTTTGTTTGTTTGTTTTGTTTTGTTTTGTTTTGTTTGAGATTGATCTCAAATTCCCTAAACAACCCAGGGTGACCTTGAACTTCTGACCCTTTGCGTTGTCAGCAGTTCCAGTTTATGCAGTGCTGGAAAACCAACAAAGGGCTTCCTGTATGGCAGGCAAGCACTCTACCTACTGAGCCACACCCCTCCTCTCATGTACACAGGGGACTGCAGCAGTGGTCTGCTGGCCCAGGGCCCACACCAAACCACACTGTGCGTCCAGTTGCCAGAACCCTGGATTCCTATAAAAGAGAAGTTTCAAGTTCAGGTTTCCTTGAACTTACTCAGAGTCTCTTCCAGTCCTCATGGGGGCAGGGCCTGCACTGCCTGGCAACAAATGAATGTGAGGTCTGCTTCCCATTGGCTCAGATCCTTGTCACTCACCACTGGTTCCCACGTTTCAGTTGAGCATCTTGCCTAGAGCTTCTGTCCTGGGCCCAGCACTCTTCTGAGCCAGCAGAGACTCCTGCCATACAAGGTGGCCCACAGGGCGTACATTGGAAAGGGAGACACTGAGTGGGAAGCAAGACAGATGCTGGAGAAGAACCCATAGGGAGCTGCAGGCTAGTGTGAGAGTGAAACAATCAGGGAAGGCTTCCTGGCAGAAGCAGTCATCCTGGGCCTTAATAGGATGGATAGAAGTTTGGGGAGAGTGGAAGAAGCTGTTTCTGTTGCCATGGGAAGAGAGGGGGAAGTGTCAGAGAGGAGAGGACTATAGGCATTGTGTGTTGGGGGTCCCTGTAACCCCCTGCCCCTAACATTTCCCCCAGGTCCTCAGTATGGCAGCCTGGAGCGGGCGTGGGGCGCCATGATGACAGAAGCAGATAAGGTCAGCGAGCTGCACCAGGAGGTGAAGAACAGCCTGCTGAATGAGGACCTGGAGAAAGTCAAGAACTGGCAGAAGGATGCCTATCACAAGCAGATCATGGGTGGCTTCAAGGAGACGAAAGAGGCCGAGGATGGCTTCCGAAAGGCCCAGAAGCCCTGGGCTAAAAAGATGAAGGAGGTACCTCAGACAGGCAGGACAGCTGGCCTGCTCAAGGGTGGCGGGTCACAGGAGGGCATCTGTGGACAGGGAGGCTACCCACAAGGGAATGCCAGCATCTTGCAGAAAGAACTGTCCGCACACGGACTCTGGTACTGTGGTACCCGATGTGCTTTGTCCAGCACGGGGACAGCTGCCTCCACAGATCCCTGTGACTGGCATGTCTGCAGTACCATGAGGGGCAGCACCCCCCCCCCCCCAAATGAGCCCAGGGACTGGAACCTCGGAGCCCCTGCCTCTTTTTTTGTTTTTTTAAGATTTACTTATTTTTATACATAAGTACACTGTAGCTGTCTTCAGACCCACCAGAAGAGGGCATCAGATCTCATGGTTGTGAACCACCATGTGGTTGCTGGGATTTGAACTCAGGACCTTTGGAAGAGCAGTCAGTGCTCTTAACCACCGAGCCATCTTGGCAGCTCCACAGTGGAAGGATGTGGAGTGAACAGGCACGTGTTGCTGACGGGTGACCACCTGTATGCCCACCCTGGCCATCTCTCCACAGCTAGAGGCGGCCAAGAAGGCCTATCACTTGGCTTGTAAGGAGGAAAGGCTGGCCATGACCCGGGAGATGAACAGTAAGACAGAGCAGTCGGTCACCCCTGAACAGCAGAAGAAACTTGTGGACAAAGTGGACAAATGCAGACAGGATGTGCAAAAGGTACCTGTGGTGGTGCCTGTGGTGGTGGTGGCGGTGGGCGTGGTGGCGGGGCGGTCAGCGGGGCGGTCCTGAGGGTGGTGGCTAGAGCTGTAGGCCTGATAAGGCCCCGCCCCATCCTCCATCCTGGTACCTGCAGACTCAGGAGAAGTATGAGAAGGTGCTGGAAGATGTGGGCAAGACCACACCACAGTACATGGAGGGCATGGAGCAGGTGTTTGAGCAGTGCCAGCAGTTTGAGGAGAAGCGGCTGGTCTTCCTGAAGGAAGTCCTGCTGGATATCAAACGGCATCTCAACCTAGCGGAGAACAGCAGGTACCGGGCACGGCCCGCTGAGTAACCTGAAAACAGCACCTCAGGCCTGGTGACCGGGGGGGGGGGGGGGGGGGGCGCGGGGGGGACGACTCACGGGGAACACTGGTAAGAGCCTGCAAATGCAGCTTCTGCACGGGTGATGCCTAGCAGCTCCCTCGGAAACACAGGCTTATGTGCCCAGAGCTGCTCCCCGGAAAGCATTCTGTTCAGGCTGGAGGGAAGATCTGAGCTCCGCTCCCAGCACCCATATCAGGCAGCTCACAGCTGCCTGTGAGGGTCTGTCTTCCTCCTGTGGCCTCGCCTCTGAGGCACACACATATAAAATAAAACTAAAGAATACATAAATCTTGCGGTGGAGAGCGCTCGCTGCTTTTACAGAGGGCCAGAGTTAGATTCCCAGCACCCACATTAGATGGCTCACCTGTGACTTCCACGGCCACAAACACACATACAGAAGAATAAAAATAAGTCTTAAAAAAAAAAAAAAAAACAAATTCCTGCTGAATGCCTTTAACTCCAGCTCTTGTTCAAAGCCAGCCTCGGCTACATAGAGAGATTCCGTATCAAAAGAAAACAAAGGTTGCAGGGAAAAAAAAGTGAAAGATCTGGAGAGATCACTCAGGGGTTACACGCTGTGATTCCCAGCACCTGCAGGGCGGCTCAAGAACACTCACTCCTAGATCCAGTTCCCGGGGATCCAGTGCCCTCTCCTGGCCTCCAAGAATACCAAGGACACACGTGGTGCACATATATGCATGCAGACAAAACACCATACACATAAAATAAATACAATTTTAAAAATAAGGGGGCGGGGAGGAGCCTTCCTGGCTGGGGCTATGCTGAGCATCTTGGTCTCTGAGTGCGCTGAGGAGAAAGCCTACCCCATGCCCCCCCTACACAGCTACATGCATGTCTACCGAGAACTGGAGCAGGCCATCCGGGGGGCCGATGCCCAGGAGGACCTCAGGTGGTTCCGCAGCACCAGTGGCCCCGGGATGCCCATGAACTGGCCGCAGTTCGAGGTGAGGATGCACACAGGGCGGTAAAGTGGGATCCTGGGCAGGTTGGGAGGGGACTGTAAGTTCAGACCCCTCAGCCTGACTCCCCCCCCCCCACCCCGTTCCAGGAGTGGAACCCAGACCTCCCGCACACCACTGCCAAGAAGGAGAAACAGCCTAAGAAGGCAGAGGGGGCCACCCTGAGCAATGCCACTGGGGCTGTAGAATCCACATCCCAGGCTGGGGACCGTGGCAGGTGAGTACCTCCCATGGAGCTCCTGGGTAGGAGAGAGAGAGAGAGACCCACTGGCTGGGCCAGATACATTTTATCCAAGAAGACAAGAAATGACCCCAGACCTTAGCTACTATGAGTCCTCTGCAAAACAGGTGGGCAACCCTTCAAGACACCTGCTGTGAGTCACAAGGTATTCTGAGCACCCTCCTTACATTAATGGATTCAGGCCTCCAGCCAGTCTGAAAAGGAATAAATGTGTGCCTTTTAAGGATAGAGAAGCTTAAGTCCAGAGAGACTAGGCAACATGTCACACTTCAAAACCAGGGAAAGCTGTCTTGTCCAAGCTGGTACCCAGTTAGGGGTAGGGTCTCTCTCACAGGCTCAGACAGTCCTTGGGTCTTCCTTCTCACTAGCTGAAACACTAATGCAAACTGTTCAAGCTATCTGAGGCTCACTGGCTGGGAGCCCGCCAGGGAGCTCTGGTTAGGAGAGGATGTTTATACAGATGGAGATGGGTTCAAGTCCGCTGATAGAGGTCTCCATTTGCACCGAAGTGTTAGCAGCTATGACCGAGGCCAAACATATGCCACCGAGTGGTCAGACGATGAGAGCGGAAACCCCTTCGGGGGCAATGAGGCCAATGGTGGCGCCAACCCCTTCGAGGATGATGCCAAGGGAGTTCGTGTACGGGCACTCTATGACTACGACGGTCAGGAGCAGGATGAGCTCAGCTTCAAGGCCGGTAGGGGGGGTAGGGAGCTGGGGCTGGGGCTGGGGCTTGGCTGAGGGTGGGGCGGGGCTGGAGGACTAGGGGGAGGAGACTGGGCTTGGATTGGGTGTAGGAAGAGAGCGGGGCCTGGGGGCGGGGCGGGGAGGCGTGGCCTGAGCTGGAGGCTTTTCAAGGATTGGTGGGGAAGGGGCCAGGGCAGAGGCCTGAGCACCCGAGAGCCAAAACCGAGAGCCAAAACCGTGTGACTGAAGGCCTGTGGTTAGCATTTGGATGTTGGGTGGGGCTGCAGCCCAGAGCTGGAGTCCAGGTATATGGGAGTGCTGAGGCAGAGAAATGCATTAACAAGGTCTCCCTGTGTCTCCCTCTCCAGGAGATGAGCTCACCAAGCTCGGAGAGGAAGACGAACAGGGTTGGTGCCGCGGGCGGCTGGACAGCGGACAGCTGGGCCTCTATCCTGCCAACTACGTTGAGGCTATATAGCTACCTTGCCCACCCGACTCCTCTCAGTCCTTGTCCACCGCCTTCCACCCTTCCCCTCCCCCTTGCCATAGAGTTCCAGACATATTTTCCGATCAAGCTTTTATTTTTTTAAAAGTCAAAACAGAACAAAAAAAAAAAAAAAGAAGAAATACGAAGAGACAGCGTTTGCAGCCTACCTGGAGGCCGGGGGGGAGGGGGCTTAGGGTGATGGCCTCCCCCACAGCGTGGGCAAGGATCTTGGGACTTAACCCAATGTCACATCTGGTCTATAGAGTCCACCAAAGAGTCTCCTGAGTCTTGAGGGAGATCTTCTGGATCCTTCTACCCTGTCTCGCTCTCCTATCCCACCACAGCTGCCAGCAGCTGCCCATGTCACCTGAGCCTGGCTTCCTAAACTCTCCTGTCCCCTCTCCTGTCCCCCTTCAACGCCCCCTTCTCTTAAAGGGCCCCCAATCTTTAGTCTTCCACTCTGCCCTGGGGGTGCTTTTCTCTTCCCAGCCCTGTCCTAGTGAGGCTGGGGGAGAAGGCTGCGGAGGGGAGGGGAGTGTCTCTTCACTCCCCCAGACATGAAGGCAGGTGAGTGGGAGGGAGTCATGGCCTCCCTGGCATACAGGAGAGGAAGAAGGAGAACAGACCATCTGACCAGGCTGTGCCAACACTCCCAATGCCAAGCCCATTTTGAGGGATGAAAACCCTAGCTGGGCCTGTGGGCAGAGGGCTCCTCCTCAGAGCCAATGAGCATTTGCAGAGACCCTACCTGTCTCTTTAGTCCTTGGCAATGGGCAAAGCCTCTTCCTTGGAAAGTCCAGGGCAAAGCCAGCAACAGTAGCAACCTCCTCTCACTCTGGGGAGGAGGCATTGGCCACCCATCCCCCTCCCTTCATGGTCATTCAGAAACGCCACAGCCCCTCCCATCCCCAATCACTGTGTCAGCATCAGCCTTTGTGAAGACGGTCTACAAGGCTCTCACCTGGCCAACCTAGGAGATTCAGGGGCTCAGGAACCTAGGAGATTCAGGGGCTTGGGGAACCTCCACCTTGGCACTGTAAGGGGAAGCCAGCAGCTCAGGCTGGTGTGAGGAAGGAACTCTGGATGGTCACTGTAGCTTTCTTCCTTGACCTTTTAGTCCCCAACATCCCCTCTGAATGCTGGCAGCACCCCCACCCCCACACACACACTCCCATTTCTCTAAGCCCGAGAGTCTTGAGTCTTCATTAAAGGATTCTGGGTGTGGGAGGGGACACAGGGCCCTTGTGGTTGGGAAGCAGGTGGCAGGCTCTCCCTTGGGAGGATGGGGTGGGAAACGAAACAGGTCAACCAAGACCTCTTACAGTGGAAAGTGGTCAGAGGCTGTTTCTTTGGACCTTTGGGAACACAGATTTGAGAAAGTCTCATATTCACAGCTGGTGTCCGCTAGGCCTCTGGCCTACGGACACCCTCTGCCTTGTGAATCAGGTGACCTTTTGGGCCTCCAGGGAAAGAACAGGACCACCATCCATGTTCTCCGGGACCCTTTAGCTCTCTGCTGCTTCTCCTGACACTCAGGTCATGGACCCAAGCTTTGGGGTCCTGACCACCGCCCCCCCCCACCCCCCTTCTCTTGACTAGGCTGCAGCAGGGCCTTCTGTTGGGTCAGTCCTCCCTCAGGGCCAGGAGCAGGAACTTAGCACTCAAGAGACAGGGCTGTAAGCACCCACTTCCCTGTCACTGTTTGCCCTTGGGGCTTCAGCTGCAGCCCAGGTTGGGCCCTGGAGCCCTCAGAACCGGAAGCAGGATTCAAACCTCCCCTTCTCCACAGCCCCCCCTGCCTCCCCAGATGGTAGACATCCCCCAGCTCTTACCTTCACCCTCATCTCAGAAAGGCAAGAAGCCGCCATGTCCGCACCTTGGGGCCTGGGCTTCCCCCTCTCTGTGCCAGCGGCTTCCCAGCACCTGGGGAGGGGCTGTGGCCCTGACCAGACCCCAGGCCCACCCCACATAGTATACTAGCTGCCCACTCTGGGGCAGGAACTGGAAAATCCATCCCTTTTGAACAACCACCTTCAATGACCCCCCCCATCTGGGACCAGACTTGGTCCTCAAGTTATTCAGCACCCCCAGTGCAGGAGGGTCCTCCCCCCACCCCCCGAAGTCCCTGGAGCCCGGAGCAGAGCCCCACCTGTGATTCCTGGTGTTAGGGCACCTCAAACCTTGGGCTGGACCACACCCCTTCCCGCCATTTCCAGACCCCTACCTGTACTCCCCAGTGCTCCCCAGGGGCCTCTTGATGCTGCACGGGACCCTGCAGGGCTCGGTCAGTGATGTGTTTTGTCCCCAGTTAACCGCCATCCAGCGACCTGGTTCCAGGAGGAGCTCAGGTCACCCCCACCACCGCCGCCACTGCGTCTGCCGCCCTAGGCTTTCAGACATCATTAGTTCCGACACTTGTGAAACTCCGAGACGTGCCGTGGTCTCAGCAATGCACCTGTTTTATACATGATTGTGTAATTTAAAGGTATATAAATACAAATATATATATTATATCTATATCTATCAGTTGTGACCGTATGGCTGTCGATAAAACCAGAATTCTGTCACCCTGGCTGGACTTGTCACCCGAGTCATTCTCAGTTGGTGGGGGGGGGGGAGGGTGTGGGGCCAGCCCTTGGAAGTGTCTTCAGAATGAAGATGTCTGTCCTGGAGTGGGCGCCGGACAAGGCTGAGTGCTGTCCAAGCTGGGCAGTTGAGGGCACAGGTCCTACCTGAGGGACGCCACTGAGGTTCTGGCCTCAGATACAATATGCGACTCTCATAGCATTGACCAGGAGAGTCAGACGTTTAAAACCCCAGACTCCTGGTTCTAAGACTGGATGTTTGGTCCATTGGTAGCACTCTTGTCTGATGGGTGAGGAAGTTGTGTTTCCATACCCGGCACAGCAACCAGCCAATAAATAAATAGCCAAACTCAGTCCAAGGGTGAACTTGATCTTTAGATAGTTCTGAGTTTTAAAGCAGAATTCTAAAAAGCCATTGCTCAGGCCTCCTGAGGAGAACACTGGATCTTCACGGCTCTCCTGGAGTTTACCCCCGCTGTGAACATGTGTCCTCGAAGGCCCCCTGGGAGTATCTGTGCTGGCAAGCTAGAGCTCAGCTCTCCACGCCCTGTCGGGCCCAGGTCTGGAACTCTGATGCCCACTTACACCTCAGCTAGGTCTTTTCTGAGACCCGAGGCCCCCTCCCAGTGTCTGTGGGGTGTCTCGAAGGTTCCTCTGACCCTGGCGGTCTCATGGGACCGCGCGCGCGCGCGCGCGCGCGCACACACACACACAGCCCCTCCGCCATCACTTTCCCGTACCCTAGGTGCAAACGGTGAGAGGGGAAGCTGGGATAGCCGTCCATCTGCCTTGATAACCTTAAGCCTATCCATGTCTGAAGCCCACTCTTATCCAGACAGGACTGGTCTCTCTTATTTATTTCATTATCTCCCTTCATCTTGAAAAACAATTTATTTACATTTCTATATAATGTGTGTGAGGGTTTGAGGGCCAAGAGCAGGTTTGAGCATGCGCACATGTGCCTCCACACAAACCCGCACAGGAGGTCAGAGGGCAACCTTGTGCTTCCTGATATGAACCATCCTCCCTTCCTTCTCCCTCCTCCTCTCTTCCCTCCCCCTTCCTTCCTTTCCTTCCTCCATCTCTCTCTTTCGTTCCTTTCTTTTTCTTGTCTTTGCTTTGCTCAAATTAGAGTCTTGGGCTGTAGAGACAGCTCAGCAATTAAGGGTACCAGCTGCTCTAGCAGAGGACTCAGGTTCAATCCTCAACACCCACATCATGTCTGCTTACAACCTTCTGTGACTCCAGTTCCAGGGAATCCAACACTCTCTTCTGACCTCTGTGGGCGGATCGTACATGTGGTATACAGGCATATACGCATACCCAAAGTAAATCTAAAATAAAGTAATAATAAAAAACAAAAGTCTTGTGTAGCTGACCTCGAAATGGCTGTGTAGCTGAGGGTGATCTCCTGCCTCCAGTTCCCAAATATTAGCATTACAGATTTAGGTCTCCTTGCCCAGCCCAGGATCTTAGAGTCCAAAGGTGGTGGCCTCTTAGTCACATAGGCTGTTCCAGTTTGTTTGGGGGAGCCCTGAAATGAAACTTCCAAAAAGGAGTCAGGAAATGTCTATGCCAGGAGAGGTTTTGGTAGGGATATGTCAACAGAGAGGAGAAAGCATGGTTTGATGCCAGCTTGAAAGCTGTCACTGGGTGGATGTAGCCTTTGGAATGTTCCTCGGTGGAAGCTGCCCTTCTGGTCCCCCACACCTCCCCTCTGTGGAGCTGTTTTTTCTCCCCAACCTAAGAATGCAATCCCCTTTCCCTTGTGAGAATTCCCCAGCCCTGCCTGAACTCTGAGCCTGGCCCAGGCACAGCTGGGACATCCAAGTGGGTGACTTAAGGGATTCCCAAGGGACAGGATGGGCTGGCTGGAAACAAAACCAGTTTAACAGAGCTGAGCCTGCCTCTGGCCAGGGTCCCAGACTGCCTCTTGCCTGGGTATAGGAGACAGCTGGGGCCTAGCAAGACAGCGGCCTGGGTAGAGCCCCCACCCCATCCCAGTCCAATCCCAGATGACAGATGCCAAGGCACTGTTTGCTAGTTGTCAGGAGTAAACATTCTTCAGGAAACAATAAAAAGTGCTGGGGGCAGAAGGTAGGAGTGCAGGGTGCCTTTAACCCTTTCTGGTCCAGACAGGTGTGGCAGCACTCTGGGGGCAGAGGCAGGCAGATCTCTGAGTTCCAGGCCAGCTCTGTCTACTGAGTGAGTTCTAGAACAGTCAGTGCTACACAGAGAAACCCTATCTCAAATAAAACAAAAACAAAACAAAACAAAACAACAAAAGCAATAACACACACACACCCCCCGGGGTGTTCTAGATGGTGCTGGCTCCCTGTCCTTTCTCAGAGAAGTCTGGCCTCAGAACGTATGAGCTGTGGGGCAAGAGATGCTGAACCATTTGGGAAGGAAAGGTAGGGCGAATCCTGTCCCTGGGGCAGGATGGGTGAGTTCCTGGTCTTGCCATCCATAGGGGTTTGACTGTGAGCTAAGTGCTCAGCCATTCTGGACCTCTGAGGTAACACATGCTGAACAGGGAGGTGGCCTGGACTTCATGATTTTGTTGAGGGCAACGACAAAGGGCAGAGGGCTGGCCATAGCACGTCCTCAGGATGCTTGATTAGGGTAAATAAACCCGGGAAGTGTGGCGCAGCTGTGTTGGGCTGGAGAATGGGCAAGCTGTCTGGGAGCTCCACACCCAGGCTCGTTCTGCTCCTCACACTCCAGCGGCTTTCTTGCCCAGGTGAGGGACTCACAAGTCTATGAATAGACCTTGTGAAGTCTTGGGGGTTGGGGAGAGGGAGGCAGAAGCTGTAAATCCTTAGAGCCTTACAACGCCACTGTCCCAAAGGCTATGAATCACCGACTATCTCCCACAATCCACTATGTGGTTCAGCTTTCTTAGATAGCTAAGCAAATCCTCTTGCAGGAGAGCCAGACCCCTGGCATACCTGGGCACACCTGGGCACACATGCCAGCAAGTGCTGTCCTCTCGCAGAGCAGACAGAGAGGCTGCCTTCCTTACTTTGGGTCTGTGTATGGACGCTCGCTCTTCAGCCTGGCCCACCTCCTATGTCAGCCATGGCTGGTGAGGAGGATGAAGCATCTATCTAGACTATCCACTTTGTCCTGGAGAACCCTCTGCCTCTTCCATGACATCTACCAGACAGCTCCTGTTTCCTCTCAGGCTTGGCTCCATGTCACTTGCCTGGGTAGGCTTCCCTGTGGTCACCACCCTAAGCACTTGGAACCCCAGCCACCCTTGACTGCTGCTGGCCTCCAGTCTGTGCCATGCATAGCCAGACACTGGAGGACCTAACAGTTATCTTACGTCTTTATTATCCATCCCCAGGGCACCCCTGGCTTCCCAACGCAGGGTACAGACATCTCTTAGCACCATGCCAGATATGGTACAGGATTGTGGCAGGAGCAGAGACCAGTGACATCACTGTCCGGTGAGCTGACTTGGTCCAGTCCCTGTGTGCTGTAGGTGGTTCCCCCAGGAATTCCACAGTCCAAGCCCGGTTCCGTTTGTGAACAATCCTAGCTCCCTCGATCTTCCTGGGGCCTGTGTATGACCCAGAGAGCTCATGTGTATCCCTAGATCAGTGGCTGTCTATCTGGGACCTTGGGTTCTGGGATACCAGCAGCCCCTGAATTCAGAGTGAGCAGAGAGGACCAGGCCAACCAGAGAGTGGCTGCCTGGGGCAGGTTGTAGGCCTCTGGTCTCTGTGGCTCTCAGACTGGATGCACAAATTGGTAGACAAGGCGCTGAGAGATGTCGGGTTTACGAATGATGCCCTTCTTGTAATACTGGCGGATGGAGCGGCTTAGTTTATCATAGTTCATGGCTGGCCGGTTCTTGCGCACACCCCACAGTCGGGCCACCTGTGCTGAGTCCTCAATTTTGAAGATGCCTGGGGAGGGGGGAAGGAAGGAGGGAGGGTGGGAGGAGAAGAAGAGAGAGGAGATCAACAGATTGGTTTGGGGGAAAGCAAAGTGACAGATGCTGGAGCAGGCAAGGGACTTAACAAACCTCTCTCTCTCTCTCTCTCTCTCTCTCTCTCTCTCTCTCTTCTTTCTCTCTCTCTCTCTCGTCTTTCTCTCTCTTTCTTTCTCTCTCATCTTTCTCTCTCCCCCTCTCTCTGTTTCTCTCTCTTTCTTCCTCTCTTTTTCTCTCTTTGTCTTTCTCTCTCGTCTTTCTTCCTCTCTCTCTCTGTCTTTCTCTCTCTTTCATCTTTCTCATCTTTCTCTCTCCCCCCTCTCTCTTTCTCTCTTTTTCTTTTTCTCTTTCTTTCTTTCTTTTTTTCTTTCTCTCTCTCTCTTTCTTTCTTTCTTTCTTTCTTTTTTCTTTCAAGACACAGTCTCTCGACATAACCTTGACTGTTCTGGAGTGCTGGGATTAAAGGCATGTGCCATCATGACACCTGATGTTAGCAAATATATTTGATTTAATTTTTCCTTTTTTTTTTTTTTCCTGGACAGGGTTTCTCTGTATAGCCCTTGCGGTCCTGGAACTCACTCTGTAAACCAGGCTGGTCTCGAACTCAGAAATTCGCCTGCCTCTGCCTCCCAAGTGGTGGGATTAAAGGCGTGAGCCACCACACCCAGCTAATTTTTACTTTTCTTACTGGTTGAAATTATAACTTGTGTACAGTCTTATATCAAAGGCAGGTTGTGCATCTCTAATCTGAAATTTTGGATCAGAACTGTGTCAGAGTTTGGAGTTTTAGGATTTGGGAATATTTGACAAGCTTTTCTGGGCCAGACATCTACAATGGTATTCTGAAGAGTTTGTATTGGGGATCGTTTGAGAAATTGGGATTAAGGTCAGGCAACCTACATCATTAAAGTGAAATCCAGTTGTTTTTAAACATTTTTGACTCCAGACCTAGAATGTTTAATCTTATAATTAGGGCTCACATATTTGTACTTCTGATGGACATGGGATTCTTTAGGTTGGAGCTCTTGTTAATTTTTTATTCTCTTTTACTTTATTCGTGGTTATGTGAATGCATGTCAGCAGATAGGTCCTGGGTGTGCATGCATGTGGAGAGCGGAGGGCAATTTGCAAGACTCGTTTCCTTTCCATCCTCCAGGAATCAACGTCAGTTCTTCATGCCTGCCTGTCTGTCCTCATAGAGCTGTCTCACTGGCCCTCAAGACACGATGTTTTCAGGGGTTTTTAAAGATGTATTTTATTATCTCATGGGTATGAGTGTTTTGTTTGCATGTCTGTAAGTGTTTGCCTGGTGCTTGCCAGGTCAAAAGATCTCTGCTGCTGGAGTCAGAGGAAGTCCTAGCAGCCACGTGGTGCTGGGAACTGAATCTTGGTCCTCTGCAAGACCAAAAATACCCTAACAACCGAGACATCTCTCCAGTCCTGTTTTTTGTTTGTTTGTTTGTTTTTGACAAGGTCTCTTTGTGTAGACTGGGGTGAGTGGCATAAAATTCACCGCCAGCCTCTGCCTCCCCAGCGCTGACCTTAAAGCCACTATGCCCTGCTTGAAGCGGAGTGTTTTCCCACTCTCAGCTAATAACCTTAAATCAGTGCTATGTTCCAGTACTGTGTGGGGCCGATGGAGTCTCACTACCAGGGCAGAGTCTGGCGCAGAGGCTGAGGAGGACACAAACAGTATCCTAAACCTCAAAAACCTTGGTGCTGAAGGAGTGTGGATCTCTTGAGTGGCACAGTTGGCACAGGGTGAAGGTGAAGTCGATCTAGGCCACACCCCTACCCTGTGCCCCCTTCCGGGTGGCGCCACTTTCCTACCCAGCCTCAGTTGTAGGTCCACCCATGCCCCCTACTCCAGCACTGCTCATGCTCCTAGCTGGATTTCTGCCCTACAGAAACCCTCCTTCGTTGCGTTTCACATGGAAACCACGCCTCCGAGTAGCCCCTCCCCTCTCGGCACTCAGAGCCCCGCCCCTACGGCCCCGAGGCCCTACCTTCTCTCTCTCTCTAATCCCTCCTAACAAAGGTCAAGTCTCCTGCCAACCCCTCCCCGCCCTGGAGAACGGAGCCCCAGCCGATTCTACCTTTCTCCTTGTTGAGCCAGCGGATGAAGCGGCCATAGCTGTGGGGCTTGAGCAGCAGTTCTTTCAGGAACTGCCACAGGTGAATGGGCTGCCCGGAGCACGACGAGTCCACCTCACCATCCGTCCAGCCCTCCTCGCTGGTGGAGGCTGGAAGCCAGAGCGGGCAGGATGTATGGCACCTGCGACTACGCACTTCTCAGGGTAGCCTCCCTCAGCCCCTCCAGGCCTTCCTGCGCTGGCCCTACTCACCGCAGTAGTGAAGGGTCCCAGGCGAGGTCCTCTCCTTCATCCAGGCCGCTGTGGAACAAAATGGGGAGGTTGGCGACCCAGCAGAGGTCCCCACCCACAGCTGTGGGGCAGACCGCTCCTCACTGTGAAATGGGCAAGGGAGCCTTGAATCTGTGGCCTGGCAGTCTCATCAGGTCTCCAACTGCCCACTGCTTCCGCCCACCCCTAGGCCATCAGCCAGGGACAGAGTCCTTCTGCTCACGTCATAACCACTGGCACGGGAGACTGACCACTCAGAGAGTCACCTGAGTGCATCTGTCTCCCATTCATCTCAGACCTCTAAGGGAAAGGGCCTCGACCCAATGAGCAAGCACAGAATCCTCCAAAATTCCAAAGAGGAAAAAAACAAGCAAAACAAAAGAAAAACCCCAAGCCATCACCAGCATCAACAGCCAAAGACAGCAACAGTGCTGTCGTGTGAAGCACAGGGGGGCCAGGACTCAGGGTCAGAAGGCAGGACAATCTGGGAGAGTCCCTTCTCTCCTCCCATGCTGCTCCACATGGGGGGAGGGGAGAGGCAGACTGACTGATGCAAATTCAAGGCTAGCCCAGTTTACCGTGTCTCACCTGACTTCCAGATGTCCAGGTGGGCATGCAGTACATCCCCACCCAAGGGTGCACGCTGACGGAACTGTTCCTCGGACATGGCGCACAGCTCCTTACCGCCCAGCTCCTGGAAGGCCTTGCCTGCTGGAGGCAGCCGGTACTGGTGTTCTGTCCATAAAAGCCACTTCTGCACGTTACCAGGGCTCCAGTCCCCAGGGTCTGGACAAGAGATACACACTAGTTCAAGGCTGCTGGTGGGCACTGCCCCAAAGGTGGCCGTCTGTGGGATGGGACACCCATGAGGTTTTGTTGCCTGGGGCCATGCACTCCTCAGGGTGGGAATGTCTAAAGCCTTGAGAAGCCCATGAAGGCACACTCCACCAAAAAGGAAGTGAGAGGGAAAGACCCTAAACCAAGCTTGTTGCCTTGGTAACCCATCACATCTCCATGTCTCTCCTGCCCCCTAATGGGCCTTTCCGGAGATCCCAGCTCTAAGGAGAACAGTTACACTCAGCCAGAAACATAAATGCTTTTTTTGCTGGACACTTTTGCTTTCCACAGACTTCTCGAGGAGAAAACCCACCCAGGAACCGCTCTGCCCTGGAATTTTAGAGAGGAAGAGACCGGAGCACACAGGAGGGGGTCCAATCCTTGCCCAGTGCTTAGGAAATAGCTAGATTCTTAGCAGCTGCCCCAGCGGTTATTGGGTCAGCTAAAGCTGGAGGAGGAAGTCACCAGTGATGTGGGCCCCTGGGAAAAAGCTCTCAGGGGAGCCTAGCAGGGCACAAGGCTAGAACCAGCCTGGGTCACAGTGGCAGTGTGGCCGCCAGGTGAAGTCTGGTTCCAGCCAGTGTCCCAGCTTAGTGACCTGCAAGCTACACTGCTCCCACATCTCGAGGCCATTTTCTTTCTTCCCGAGGTCAATTCAATTTGTTTCTGTCCCCATTGTTCAGAGAGCACACCCGCCTCACCCTGGAGCTGGAGGAAGCGCCTCTTCCTCATGGGAGAGCCTTCTGGAGTGTGGGAAAGTAGAGGAGAGATGTGGGTAGGAGCTGCCTTGAATGGGGACACCACCTGGGAACATCTAGCAGACTGGGTGGGGGGGCTTCCTCACAGGGAACTATAGGATGGAGGCCAGGACTTCCTGGCCCACAGTAATTTCACCTGCACCTCTGACCCCATGATACACCCCCCCCCCAGATCAGGCACGAATGTACATGGATACACACACACACACACATCTATTCCTTGGTGTCCCTTCCTCATCAGTTGACCACATCAGAGGGCCACATTCAGCTGCTTCTTTATGATCCAGTTGTCCCAGCTCCACACACAGAGCCTGTGTCCTGTTCATTGCTTTCTCTCCCAGTCCCTGTGCAGGGAGGGCGCCAAGCAGGTGAAGTCAGTCAGTGGCCATTTATTGAGCATCTATTATGTCCAGTGCCATCTAGGTAGGAAGTGAGGTAGGAAGAAACCAAGTCCCAGACCTCCAGATAGCAATCATACCACAAGAACAAGAAAAAGGGGGAGGCGAGAGGTGAGCCGTGGGAGCCAATCTCAGCAGCTGATCAGAGGTCTCACAGACAGGTTGCCAACTCAGACCAGAGAATGCCAGGGAAAGGCGAAATAGGTATCTATGTGTGGGAAAGCATCCTAGATTGCAGGACTAGCAGGCGCTATGGGAAAAGCAGGGAGACCACGTGGTTAGGATAGAGTGAGTGACAGAAGAGGGGAGCTGAGTCCCAGAGAAGGTGGGGAGCCAGATGGGAGCAGACACTGAGTGCCCTTTATCCACTAAGAGAGGGCCCCGGGGCAGGCGTGGTTAGGCATGGCCTCTGACTCCAGCTGTTGTGTGTCCTGGGCTATCCAAGGCGATCAGAGTCCATCTAGCAGATCTCCACCCTGCCTGTATCCCTGGGCGGGCAGAGGCCCCCGGGGCGGAGGCGGCAGGGACGGTCTCACCTGCTGTGATGTTCAGAAGCTTGCAGGCCGTCTCAATATCTTTCAGGACCTCGCCCACAACCATCGATTGCACCTGCTCTAGCGAGTGCTCATCCAACGTGCTCCCAGAGGCCTGGCTGTCAATGACGGGACACTGCTCGGGCTCCTCCGGGTGGTCCTCCCCGGCACGGGCCTCGGGGACTTTGGCGACCCAGCTGCTATCGTCGGGATACATGTTAAAGTAAGAGAGGTAGAAAGCAGACAGGCCCTGCTCAGGGGTGGCGGGTGGACTAGGACTCCATTCCTGCTTCTCAGGGCCCATTGCTCCTGATGCTGCCTTCTCCGTCCCTGTTCGTGGTGCCACATCTGGGAACAGTAGCAGGCAACCGGGGGACACGTTGCTCAGGCCTGGGCTGGCACTGCCCATGCTGCGGTGGAGGCTTGGGGCTGCTTCTGCAGAAATCAGAGAAGGAAAATAGGTCTGATGGCTGTCCCGGCTCTGTGGGGGACCACTAAGCTGGTTATAGGACTCGGGACTCAGCAGGCAATGGGTTGGAGAGAGGCCAGGGGGCTTCCGGGTCACTGGGCAGTGAATGTGGCCCTGACTGGAAAAGACAATGAGGTGGACGTGTGGGCAGGTGGGAGGCACACATTTCCTTTATAAGTCTTATGTGGGTAGCACTGGCTGGCCTGAACGATCTGGTCCTCCTGCCTCTTGCATTTCCCATCTCCAGTTACCCTGTAGGACCCACCGTGTAGCTGGCTTTTGGCACCTGGGTGGGTGTGGCAAAGGAAAAAGGCCCAGTCTGGAAAAACCCTTGTGTCTTTTCAAGGGCCACAGCTAACCTGTTGGAAAATGCCCTACAATCCAGGAAACAGCTTCCTGTTCTCTTGGACTAGCAAGACTTGATAGAGTTGAGGTGAATTTTGGCTGTCCCCACCCACTGCTTGCTCAGTCCCCACCCCCTCCTTGATCAGTGCGCGCACGCACACACATACACACACACACACACACACACACACACACACACACACACACTTGCTCAGCACCCACCTCCTCTTGCTTAGTGCCCAGTTTTTCCCACCCTTCAGCGCTGCCCAGCAGGCCCCACAGGAGAGAGAAAGCCAAATGTGTTGCCTCTAGGTCCAGCCTTTCCTTTCAAAGAACTCTAAGCGACAAGGAAGAATAGGTTTGGGTGGGTGGGGTGGACAGGGGTCGGGGTTGGGTCTGGATTGATTCAAGTCCTTTTGTGCAAATATGTGTGTGTGTGTGTGTGTGTGTGTGCACGCGCACGCACACTCCACGGGACCTTGGTATTTACCAAGGCAGCTTCCATAGCCTGTTCTGTCCCCACCCTGGCCTATGCCCACACCCTATACCCCAGGTGGTGGCCCCACCCAAGGAGAGTCTTCCCCCAGTTTCCATCCCTCCTCCTCCACCTCACAATGGCCTCCTGCCCCGTCCACATCCCCAATGGCCCCATGCCTGCCACGTTAGGACAGTCTCTGCCAGCTCCCTGGGCCCCATGCCCAGCCTCTAGCTTTTCCAAGAGGCAGGAGGACTTGATTCTCTGTGGCCTTATGTTTGCCTGGCCTTAGTCACAGGTGGGAGGGGAGACGGGTGCTGGGGTCCAGGCAATGTTGCAAGAGGGGCCATCTGGGCCAGTGCTGGCCCAGGTACTATGTAATACTTCATCCCTACCGCATTTGCTGAGTAGGCTTCACAGCCCTGGTATCCATGCGCTCCCTAGGGAAGGCATCCCAAACTTTCTTCTTACCCCTATTTTACCAATGGGGCAGTCAAAACGTAAAGAAGTCTTCTGGACCCTTCCCCTGCAGAAACACCTGTCCCCCTTCCCAGCTCCCCCTTGCTCTGCTTCCCAGTGCCCAGAGCTCCCTTGACTGAATAACTATGCAGCAGACACAAAGGCTGCTCCCTGGGACCTGGTGGCTGGACTGGGGATGGGGGGCTGGCTGCACCTCTGGTCTCTCACAGCAGCAGCTGGACTAGGGCAGGAGAAGAGGGTGTCACAGAGAGTGCAGACTCTGTCATGCCAGGATGCCCACACATACACTGTGCCAGATGGTCATGTCGAGCTGACACAAGCTGAAGTCACTGAGAGGAGGAATCTTCAAGTGAGAAAATGCCTGTAGCCTGAAGAGGTTTTCTGTTTCCTTTTGGTTTTTTGTTTTGGTATTTCAAGACAGGGTTTCTCGGGGCTGGTGAGATGGCTCAGCAGTTAAGAGCACAGGCTGTTCTTCCAGTGGTCATGAGTTCAATTCTCAGCCACCACATGGTGGCTCGCAACCATCTATAGGGGGATATATGATGCCCTCTTCAGTCGGGCGGATGCATATGCAGCAGAGCACTCATACATTAAATAAATAAAGTTTAAAAAAAAAAAAAGAAAAGAAAAGAAAAAGGATTTCGCTGTATAAAGTCCTGACTGTCTTGGAACTCTCTTCGTAGACCAGGTTGACCTCGAACTCAGAGATCTGTCTGCTTCTGCCTCCTGAGTGCTGGGACTAAAGGCATCACCACCACATCTGGTTGAGTATTTTCTGAACTAGTGATTAATAGGGGAGGGCCCAGCTGATTGTGGGTGGTGCCACCCCTGGGCTGGTAGTCTTGGGTTCTGTAAGAATGCAGGCTGAGCAAGCCATGAGGAGCAAGCTGGTAAGCCCCACCCTTCCATGGCCTCTACATCAGCTCCTGCCTCTAGGTTCCTGCCCTGTTTGAGTTCCTGTCCTGACTTTTTTGATGAACAGCTAGGTGGAAGTGGAAGCCAATAAACACTTCTCTCCAGGTTGCTTTGGTCATGGTGTTTCCTCATAGCAGTAGTAACTCTAGCTAGGACAGCTACCCACAGCCTGAGCTACGTGAACTCGAGTGTCTCATCTCAGAGATGCAGATGGCCAGGCTCAGGAGACTGTAACCTGGCTGTGTGTAGACTCTGTTCCTTGGACCGCCATCTTGTTAAGGCACCTGCTCTGGCCACTTTTCTCCTTTTAGGTGTCTAGCCCACCTCATGACTGGGTCCCTTCATCTTCCAAGGTTCATCTTCTGCTTCTGGCTGCTCACTCCAAGCACTACCACGTTTGTCTCCTCTCATCAACTTTTTACCCGACTCCTCTGCTCAAGAACCTGGCACGCATGGCTCCCACTGCCTGCCTTGTCCGTGGGCTGGGATGTGGCTCAGTTGGTAGTGTTCGCTCAGTGTGCACACACACAGAGCCCTGGGTTTCATCCTCGGTCTTGCATAGGAGCTATGCGGTGATTAGTGGTAGGGTTTGAACCAGGACTACCAGTCAGCATGGTCTCCTCATATCCAGGTTTTGATAAAGCTGGGATCTCTTGCCTTGTTCCTTGCAGGGAGGCATAATCACAGCTTTCTCCCTTGTGTTATTGTCCTCTTTCCCAAGATGCCTTTCTTCCTCATCCCAGGTTCCCTAAGCCCCACCCCAAAGATCCCTTCTGCTGTCTCCCTTTCTGATGACCCACCGGTGACTGGCAGCTTAGTCTGACTACATCCTCAAAAAGCCATCAGCCAGGGGTCTCCGAGGACGTGGGTAAGGCTGAAGCTCAGGGCGTGGCTGAGAAGGACCCAGAGACACACCGAAGAGCCAGGACCTAGCCAGAGATCTCCTGACATTGAAGTCACTACTCTGTAGTGAGCCTAAGGTCTTCAAGGACCTCATGTGTTGGCCACAGGCCACCATCCCTGTCCCTCTCAACTGCCCAATGGCTGCAGTCTCCCGAGTGATGCCTGCGGTCTCCAAACTTCGAGCTGATCTCAGGGGTAAAGCCACATGTCTGGATTAAGTCTCAGTGGGGTCTGTCTTGCTCTTGCCCCAGCAGCCCTGGTTACCTCTCCAGACAAAAGGCTTGGTAACAGCTGGTGCAGGGCAAGCCAGGGGGCAGAGCCACATCAGAGAGTTAGTGGATAGGGCTTCATAGCTTGGAGTCAATCTCTCAGTCCCTTCTGTCCCCCAGGGAGGTAAGTGAGTAGAGAGCACAGAGGGACCAATGGTGGAGACTGGGTACAGCTGTTTCTTGATACTCTGTTCCCTCCAGGGTCACCTTTGTCTCCTGTGTCCTTTGTTTACAGCCAGCACTTCATCCTCAGCGAGTGAAGTTGCCCATGAGGCACTCATGAAATGTCTGGCAGCCGTGTGTTGTGAGCCCCGTCCTCTGTATCCTATTGGGTTCCTTCTTCCAGACCCCAACTTCCTAGGGATAGTGGGGTAGCATATAAAATGCCTTAGCTCCTGTCCCCAATCTTGAGGCCCAATATCAGTGGCCCAGAGTCCAGGGTCCAGCTTCAGACCCAGTGGAAGTAGCACTAAAGGACATCAAGTATGGAAGGGTGACAGAATCAGCTCCTGTAACCCCCACCCCCTGCCAGTCTCTAGTGGCCTTGGCCACTGGCTACTCCTAAGCCCTCCCAACCTCTGCATCCCTTAAATAGGCTAGAGACAGAATATGGGGCAAGGCTAGACCTGGTGAAGAGCCCTGCAAGAATGGGTATGTCCTTTCCACCTGCACCCCAATACCCACCAGCTGGTCAGCACCTTGGAGAGAGCCAGGCCAGTCTAGGTTCTAGGGAGCCCCAAGGTTACAGCTTCCTCGCCATCTCTTCAGGCCCCGCCTTCCTGGGATCCAGTAGCCTCACCCCTCACATCAGTCTTCAGGAGAACTAGACTCAGGCCTCCTCACTGCCGGCCATTCAGTGCTCAGAGTCCCAGCCTCACTTCACAACCAACCACCTACTCCCCCCAGTGTAGCCTGTGGCTGGCTTGGGCTACGCGGGACTTTGTCTTTTTAAAACAAATGAGAGAGAAGTGGGTGAGTGGAGAGACACAGCTGAGGGTCTCCAATTGTCCCCAGAATTTGTATCCACAGGTTCTGAAAGGCTCCCCTCTGATGGCAGTTACTGCCAGCAAACCCCCAGCCTGGGTGAGCCTGGGGCTTAACGAGAATCTATAGCCACCCTATCAATTTTGCCTGGCTTTCAGAACTTTCCAGAAGCTGCAGTTTACATATTCACTTGGTCTCCTGTGTGTGAGGCCCCGCCTCCCCGGGAAGCCCCTTTACTCAGGGAATTCTTGGGGTCTATGTGGCCACACTCCCGGTCTAGCAGACACACCTTCCACATCTGACCGCAGGCTCAGGATTCAATGGCCTCTCACTGTCCAGGGAGCCTAGGACAGGAGGAATGAGGAGGCAGGGACTCAAGACCCATTCCAAGACAGGAAGTGCCCTTAGAGATGTGCACTCATGCGGGGCCGGGAGGCGGGCCTCTTGCTGCCCGTGAGAAGAGACCCCCCCCATCCTGACCTCTGTCACAGCCACATCCTGAACCCCAGCTAGGAAGTTCCTTTGCGACATCTCAGCCTTGGGTGGGAGGCTAGGGGTGCCTCCAATTTGGAAGAGCCCGGGGCAGGGGAGGGTGTCTCATTGGTTTTTTGTTTTGTGCTGGGAGAGCATTGTCCCAGGGCCCCTGCTGCTGGTGATGTCACTGGCTGGCCAGGAGTGATCAGAATGAACGGTGGGAGAGCTCTAGCGGGTGGTTGGAGCCCAAGAGCTTTAAATGTCAGCAAGGGCCCAGGGCTATGGTGCCAGGATTTGCTCTGAGAAGAGCTGTTCTACCTGCTCAGCTGCCTGTGGGGGCTCTGGGGCAGGCGAGGGGAACGTCCCAGGCCAGAGCTAAGCCCCGCCTCCTGGTCGCAGCTCAAGGTTTCTTCTGGGACAGTTTGTGCTGTTTGTTAAACTGTGGTGGGTGGCCTGGCTCAAAGGGCCTGGAGTACTGAGCGGAGACATCAGCTCCCAGAGTAGTGGCGGAGCGTGCTTGAATGTGCACCGGGAACCCGTGAAGGGGGAAACTGGAGAGAGAAGAGGAAAGGAGAGGAGGGAAGGATGAGGGGGGAAAGGCAGTGGTTCTGACCAAGTGAAAGAGGTTTGAGGGGGGACGCTAGGCTCCCTGCCCCTCCCCCATCCTATCCAGGTCTATCCTGGTTACTGGCCTCCTCCACAGCTCCATACTTTCTGTTGGAAGCCAGAGGCAGGGATTCCTGCTCAGTGTGTGCCCTCACAAGCCTAGGAAACAAGCTGTTACATCCAACCAGCATTCAACCAACTCCTCCACAATGTCTCATCCCCGCGTGTCCCCGTTGTGATGCCTCCCTCGACTGAGGAGACAATCTCTGCTAACCTTCTCATTCAACAGACCAGGAGCTACAAATTCACCCCATCTTGCTCTGTAGGCCCAGCTCGGGTCTTCTGGCCAGCTGAAACTGACCCTTTCTGAGTTCTGCCCAGGCCACAGTAAGCCAGTCAGCATAGATTCGCCTGTGTCTGTTTCCTGCCGGGCCTATCGCTTAGAAGCCACTGGACATCCATAGGGTGTAGCCCCTTTGTTTCAGGTCAGGGTGACAGGGAAGTCCCACCTGACTCACAAGGTCCTTTGGAGCATAGGTGACAGGTAAAACTTGCATGAACAGAGTGTTCATCTCTGGGCATGCAACATACCTGGACAACTCACAGCCTGGCTCCCAGACCCATCCCTGCCCTTCCTCAGCCTCCCAGCCCTGTACGCTGGGACGGAATGGGGTACTCCTCCTGAGGCAGAAGAAGCTCAGCTTACCAGAACTGTCCACACGTTGGGCAGTACCTGCATGCTGTGCCCTCTACCTGAGGGGAGGGGGGTGAGGGGGGAGATCCCTGGGGCCTGTTTACCTTGTTACTCAGGGGAACAGCTGGTATGGAGTGCTGCACCTTTATTGGGGGTTGTCTGGAAGCTGTTTGCTTGGGGATGGGGGTGGGGACAGGAAATGAGCTGAGTCTGTCTCGGCCAGGGAGAAGGGGTCAGCTATGGAGGGCTGTGCCTGTATCGGGGCTTCTGGATCCTTCTGGGAGTAGAGGCAGGGAGGTCTGCCCCTGCCCCCCCATAGCTCAGGCAGCCTCGGGGGCACCCACCCTATCGTCCCTCCCCACTCCCCTTGCATCTTTCCTCACTACAGGAATCTGACAAGCCTTGGAAATGAGAGCCTTGGTGGCCAGTGCCTTTGCTCAGCAGGTGAAGGCAGTTGTCACCAAGCCTGAGCCTGCGCTCAGTGCCCAGGACCTTCATGAGAGAAAGCAAGGAACAGCAACTGGGCATGTTCAGGGGGCAGAGGCAGGTGGGTCTCCGAAGGACTCCAGGCAACAAGCTGTCCTCTAACCTCTACGTAAACAGCCCTAGCCCTGCACACACACTCTCAATGCAGATTTTGTTGTTGTTGTTTTGTTTTGTTCTTTTTTGTTTTTTTCGAGACAGGGTTTCTCTGTAGCCCTGGCTGTCCTGGAACTCACTTTGTAGACCAGGCTGGCCTCGAACTCAGAAATCTCCCTGCCTCTGCCTCCCAAGTGCTGGGATTAAAGGCATGCGCCACCACACCCTGCTTGATGCAGATTTTAAAGACCCAAATAAGCAGAAATGGTCCCTTCTGGGTGAGGGATAATGTGAATTTAAGACCAGCATGGACCATGAGACTAAGTGCTGGGCCTCAAACACCTCAGAGACACACAACCTGTCTCAAAGGCCAGCCACTATGGCATATACCTTTAATCCCAGCAACCAAGACAGAGTCAGGCAGATCTGTGAGCTGGAGACTAGCCTGGTTTACATAATGAGCTAGAGGCCAGTCTGGTCTACATAGTGAATAAGACCATCCTCTGAATAAACACCCCCCCCAAAATAAAATAAAAATAGACAAAAGAAGAGAACTGAGTGCCTCATGACACCACCCCATACATATGCACACACATATATACATACACACATATATACACACATATACACAAGAACACATGTACACACACATACACACATATACACATACAAACACACACATACACACATACATACACATACATACATTCACACACATTCACACACATACACATTCATGCATACACACACATACACACATTCACACACATACACACATTCACACACACACATACACACACACATTCACACACACATGGTTTTCTTTGTGTGTCCAGACAAAAGATATGGCCCCTCTTGCTTATCCAGTGCCTATGTTTACTCTGTGGTGCCCCCCCTCCAGACTGCTAGTCTGTGCTACCCTGCTCTGCCACTTTCCTGGGCTCTCCACCTGTCTCTCTTGCTTTTGTCCATGTCGTGAGCCTCTGTCTGTCCATGGAGGCCAAGCCAGAAGACACTTGCTCCTTCCCTCTGGCAGAGCAGCCCAGGTGGCAGTGGCCTGTGGTCTGCCTGGGTTTCACCTTCAGGGCAGAGCTGACCCGGCCCCAGGGGAGCTAGCTAGACATCCACATGGCTATTTTCCCCTCAACCTGTGTAGGAGGGGCTCTGTGCCAGGCCCATGGACATGGGGCCCCCAGAAAGAAGGGGTGTCCCATAGGCTCTGGATCTGACCCAACAAGGGATCTGGCAGCATATGGAAAGAACAGGACTCAAGTGTCAGAGTTCCTGGTGTCGGGAACACAAGCTTGCAAAGCACGTCTCCACTCTGTGTCAGCCACCAGCCTCCCACAGGTGACAGGGAACCCCACGGAAGGGCGTGCTGGCTCCTACCACACTCACCCGTTAGCCGCCTGCTGTCAGAAGAGTCGTCCGTCCTCGGCAGAGCCAACCTCAGGGACCAGGAGGAGGCAGTGGGCAGGCAGCTCAGGGTCACTGCTGGGTCTCAGTCAGACATCAGTGGGGCCAGCAGGGCTGGGGACAGAGGTGGCTCTTAGGTGGGCCACCAGGGCCTCTTGCCCCTTGAGTGTGAGTCTGAGGCCTCAGGCCTGCAGGTCTATAGGCAGGCCCCTGTCAGAAGCTCAGGGCCACCTGCTGGCACCATGACAAGGCCCAAGCTGGGGGTTCTCACCGGGGCAGCAGCGGGCTGGGGTGCTAGGTGTGGGAGGCAGAGCGGACAGATGGACGGAAGGCAGAGGGACTGCAGGAATGTGCTGGAAGGAAGTCAGGGGTAAGATGCAGAGTTAGCCCGCCAGCTTTCCCATTATAAGTAATCCTTCCTTATTTACCTGAACAAATACGCTCCTTCCCTGCCTACCTCAGACCGCAGGCAGCTCCTGGTTAACCCTTGAGGGCCTTGCCTCCTGAGGGAAGGAGGATTCGGGCCCTCCCTCCTTTAAATGACCATTGCCAGCACGCTCATAAGGCATAAAGAACACGTCAGTGAGACCAGGATCTGGACTCAGAGGGATCATCCCAGGACGGGACCAAATTAGCAGTAGCAGTGACAGTTCAGGGCCACTCGCTCCTTTGGAGATCAAGACAGGCCAAGGGAGTCAGTGAGGCTTCCTGGAGGTGGTGCAGGGCAATCAGTGAGGGCTTCCTGGAGGTGGTGCAGGGGAATCAGTGAGGGCTTCCTGGAGGTGGTGCAGGGGAATCAGTGAGGGCTTCCTGGAGGTGGTGCAGGGGAATCAGTGAGGGCTTCCTGGAGGTGGTGCAGGGGAATCAGTGAGGGCTTCCTGGAGGTGGTGCAGGGGAATCAGTGAAGACTTCCTGGAGGTGGCATTGTCCATTGGCCCAGGTCCCCAGGCTCCTTCACGTACTCAGGAAGCAACAAACAGAATGCTCTGGCTTCTTCTCAGGTCCCAGAGCAGAGCTGAATGCACCCTGACATAATCACCCCCGAATGCAGCTCTCGTCCTGTCAGCTGAATCACGGGGGGGTCTCACCATGGAGTCTGGGATGGCCCAGAAGGCATAGAGCCCCACTTGCCTCTGCCTTCCTAAGTGCTGGGATTACAGACAGGTGTCACCACACCTGACTATCATAGGTTTTAAATTTTAAAAAGTATTTTAGTGTGTGTGTGTGTGTGTGTGTGTTTCAGAAGAGAAGGCATTGGATTCCCCTGGAAGTGGAATTATAGGCAGTTGTGAGCTGCCTTGTGGGTGCTGGGAACTGAACCTTGGTCCTCTGCAAGAGCAGCCAGAGCTCTTAACTGCTGAGTTCTCTCTCCAGCCCCCAAAGTGTTCACTGCAGCCTTCCAACTCCAAAAGTAATCACGTGACCTCCCATAGCATGGGCTTGGGGAAAGCCACCTGACATTCAGGGTTATCCTCTTACCTTGACCCACATTAATGTCTTCCCACAGCAGGCTGGGCTGACTACGCAGCCCAGGACACATCTGTTGCGTTCACTAGTCATTTGATGAAGAGTTTTCAGACTCAGCCTATGAGAAAGGCAGCAGAGATGCCGTGAGGCAGTAATTCAGTTTAGAAATGGCGGCAACTAACCACTTGATCCCTAGAACATTGGTCCTCCAAGGCCAGGAAGCAAAAGGCTTCTATGTTTCCCGTAACTCCTTAACCTTCCTGTCCCCTGCTCTACATTCTCTCTTGTCTCCACTCTCCCAGACAATGGTGTTCCCAGCTCAGTGCTCTGATACATTAGTACTCAGCTGCTGCCCAAATGTGCCTTCCTGGATGTGTGCTAGGGAAAGCTAGTGGCCCCAGGCCCATTCCCTTCCTTTTCTGAATAAACAGTTCTGGGTTGCTTTTGATGTCTGTTTTGAGAGGCTAGGGATAAAAGCTGGAGCTTACTGCATGTTCCAAAGTGTCCTGAAATAGAGCTTGTGTGTACACACCCTGCCTCCCTAGCTGGTGATTTTTAGCTGGGCATGTGGCTGCCTGGAGTGAATACTATCCAGACTCCCTTGCAGCTAGGTACGATCATGATGCCAGGGGTGCCAGGGACTCTTCTTCTATCTTGATTGCCCAGTGTGATGTCCAGGCACCTATTTTGGGTTTAATACATCCAAAAATACATGCAGGGATGTGGCTCAGTTGAGCTCCCTTAACATGAGCGAGTATTCAGGAGGTGGAGTAGTCCGAGGTCAACCTTGCCTACATATCCAGGTGAAGGCCAGCCTGAACTACATAAAACCCTGTTTTAAAGGACCCCATTCCGGTGGTGGCACACACTTTTAATCCCAGCACTCGGGAGGCAGAGGCAGGTGGATTTCTGAGTTTGAGGCCAGCCTGGTCTACAGAGTGAGTTCCAGGACAGCCAGGGCCACACAGAGAAACCCTGTCTCAAAAAAAAAAAAAAAAAAAAAAAAAAAAAGAACAAAACAAAAAAAACACCAAAAAACAACAACAAAAAAAGGACCCCATTCATTTTGAGTCACTGGGAAACAGAAATTAATGATCACTACCCCACCCCCCAAAGCAGGACCCTCTTCTTTCCCCTCCAGGAAAGACAGTGCTATGCCCACTTCTTAGGAACACTTAAAATGTCAATCAAGGACACGGCTATGGTAGATTCAAATTCAAATGCTCAGTTTCCTGACCATCCGTGGCCCTCCACCCACTGAGACCTATTCTCAGGTCCCTTTCCCGGGCCTTTGAGGGCATCAGGCCTGCTGGCCCTGCTCACTGAGACAGGTCCCTCTCTGACCTTTGGCCACTGCAGCAGAGGAACCATGGTGCTAGAGCCTACCCTCTCTGTCCATCCCTCGGGGCTGCTGGAGGTCATACTTGACCCTTCTACCCCTGCACATGTAGGACCCAGGATGTCCCGCTGTGGGACTGTCTTAGAACTATTATTCAGTCCCTTGAAGGCCCTGCGAGCCTTCATGATGTTGAAGAACAAGGGGCTGGAGAGATGGCTTAGCGGTTAAGACACTGCCTGCTCTTCCAGAGGTCCTGAGTTCAATTCCCAGCAACCACATTGTGGCTCACAACCATCTGTAATGGGATCCAATGCCCTCTTCTGGGGTGTCTAAAGACAGTGACAGTGTACTCACAAACATAAAATAGATAAATCTTAAAAAAAAAAAATCAAGAAGAACAGAGACAAATGGAAGGTACACTCCTTGATCTTTGTTTTTGTGAGATGCGGGTGGCGGATCTCATTGTGCAGCTGGTTTCCTGAAACTCTATGTAGACCAGGCTGCCCTCGAACTCACAGAGAGCTGCTTGCTCCTGCCTCCTGAGTGCTGAGATTAAAGGCGTGCACTAGAATCCCTGGTTTATTATTACAATTGTGTGTGTGCACTCGCATGTGTATGTGTGTTTGTGTGTATGGGGGGGGGGTTCAGGAGGAGACCCACATGTGCCATGGAACATGTGTGAAAGTCAGTGGGAGCCTGTCCTCTCCGTCCACTGTGTGGAAGCCTGGGACTTACTCTGAGCCACCACAAGGCCTCTTCATTCTATTTTATTGTTTTGGGTTTTGTCTGTCTGTTTTGCTTTGTTTGTTTGAGGCAGGGATTCTCTGTGTAGCCCTGGCTGTCCTAGAACTCTTCCCAGTATAGCCACCCGCTGCTGACTCCCCTTGGGCAACTGGAGCATCATCAAACCCAGAATGGCAAGGTCTAGGGCAGCTGGCTGGCACACCTTCCTCACCGTGACACTCTGGCTGCCAGCCAGCCAAGGCATGGAGGTCCAGAGCTGGTGTCAGCAATGCTGCTCAAATGGCGGTGGGTCCCAGGTGCTCTGTGAGTGAAGGTTGTGTACACATCGGGGGAAGGTCTGCCTGTCTGTCTGTTAGAGGACAGCTGCCTTCCTGGCTTGTTTTCTGTCTTATCTCATAGAATTTCATCGCTTCTATGTTTGGTTTTCTGAGGAACTTCAGGTTGTGATAACCTGGGTTTATTCCAACCCTTGAGGGATGGGATTGCCACATCCCCCAGTCCCAGGCTCTGGTTTCAAGAAGGCAGAACACTGGAGGTGTGGGGCTCCTTCTGTCGACATGTGAGGAGCCGAGGTCTTTACCTGGTTGGGATCATGAGGGAAGACAGGGATGATCGATGATTGGGAAGCCTAGTTGAGACTCTAGACACTATCCAGTGGATGCAGGAGATACAGATATCCTGGTCCCAGAGAGGCTGGGCAATAGGCCTAAGAACGCACAGAGAGCCTGAGATCTGAACCCAGACCCTAGCTTGTGCTCCCAGGAGTGCTGACTCAGCACATCAGGCAACTGATGCCAGTAAGCCTGTCACACAGTGCGTGTGTGTGTGTGTGTGTGTGTGTGTGTGTGTGTGTGTGTGTCACTGTCCATGTGGCTCATTCACAGGTGCCAGACAGAGGTTACTGGCTGGCCCAGGGTCAAGGCTGAGAAGTGGCAGGGCAAGCCTTAGGCTGTGCCTGGGTAGGGGACCAGGAATGGCCCCGAAAGTAGCTGTTTTAGTACCTGGGGCATGTCCCCTCCCGTCCTAGGTATTCTGGTCCCTTGCTTATTCCAGATTGCCATGTGTTCCTCTGTGCCTGGCCTAGCAGCAAAATCTGTCTGTGTTTGCCTCAGAGGGCACAAAACAGTCCTCAGTAACTGGTCCAAGGGTAGCCATTTTGGGGACTCCTGGTTCTGTGACCAGTTACAAGACACCATAATGCCTGTCCTTGTCCTGTCCAGGATCCAGGTCCCCAGGCCCATCATCTCTCTAACACGTGGACACCCTTCTTTAGTCTTCAAGCACACCTTGAGACATCCCATGGGGACGGCTACTGTTCCCTGTGTCTAGGCTTGGCCATCCACCCTGTGCTTTGTGTGTCTTCTCCCACACAACCAGTAGCACTGCCTACTTCACCTAAGGTGGCATCTGACAGGGTGATCCTCAGGGGTCCTCGCCCGGCAAGCCTGCAGTCAGAGATGAGCTCTAAGCCAAGGGAAGCTTATGGACCTGTTGGGACTGGGGGCAAACAAACAGGACATTTGCACACATGTGCATACAGACACACAGACAGCATCCTTGTCTCTTGGTAACCCGTGTTAGGAAGCACAGCTGCCCCAGACCTGACTTGGTCCTCCATGAATCTCTTCACTCCACACAGGGCATCGAGCTCCCTCAGCCCAGGCATTGCCTCCAGGTCCTGGCTGCTCACAGGCACTGCCTCCAAGTCCTGGATGCTAACAGCAAAGAAGAATATCCACAGGGAGTTTTGTTTGTGCCTGAATATGCGGGGTAGGCAAGCCAGGGAGTAGCGGGCTGAGGAGGTAGGGACCTGCTTGGGTCTCTGAGGTTGAGCATCAAAGGGTTAGTCAGCATTTGCAGGTGACTTCAAGCACCCAAATGGAGAAGACAGGGTGAGAGCTCATTGTACCACCTTGCCCCGGCCACTGGTGAACCAGGTTGTCCAGGCTAGACCATGGCTGTGGGCTAGCTGCTGCATCAATACCTCCGAGCACTTAGATAAGCATCTTCAACGGTCTCCAGGGTCCCTTTGAAGTGATGCTACTGTCACAGGCTTCCTATTGATCTTCAGAGAGGAAACTGAGGCAGGGAGCTGGGTAGCTAAGAGATGGAGAGGCTGGCATGGAACAGAGCCAACTCTTAGCCACCTCCAGGGCCTCCCTGCTTGCGATGGGTATCAGTTGCTCCCCCTTCCCTGCCCCAGCACCAGGGAGACCCCAGGCCTCCGCAGGGGGTGGAGGTGGTGGCCTGCTTCACGCCCTCACTGGGAGAGCTGGCTACTGCCTTTCCCCTACTGACGCAGGGCCAGCCCGCCTGCTGGGCCTTACAAAACCACAGGGCCGATAAGAATACAATCAAGCCTGTTTTGCTCCTTTAGAGGGGCTGGGCCAGGAGGCCACCACTGCGGTGGAAGGACTGCTGGCAGCTAAGGTACTGCTATCAGTAGCCCTGCCCCCACCTCCAGCAGCCCCTTTGAAATTTACCCACCTTATCAAAGCCCCAAGCTTCCCCCTAAACTCCAGGGACAGCTGCCCTTTGTGTGAGCTCAGCCTTCCACCTGGGCCCAGGGACTACCTAGGGTGTGTGTGTGTGTGTGTGTGTGTGTGTGTGTGTGTGTGTGTGTTGGGGGCGGGGTGGGTTCCTGGGAAAGAGCACCTGGGCTGTCCACCCCGAAAGGCTCCCAATCTCACACACACACACAAACCTTGTTTGTCACTGCCAGGTACACACCCCTGTACCTGTACATCTACTTCCACCGCTGTCTCTAGCATCCCTCTGCTCCACCCCCAACCCCACTCCCTCTGGCCAGGGTTCCTCCACAGGTGCCAGGTGGGGAGAACAACTTCCTTCCTCCTCGGAACTTCCTCAGCCACAGAGACCTGCTTCGTGCCTGGTCCCCCAGCCGCACCTTCT
Source organism: Mus musculus (assembly GCF_000001635.26). Lineage (NCBI taxonomy): Eukaryota > Metazoa > Chordata > Mammalia > Rodentia > Muridae > Mus > Mus musculus. The sequence goes on from NC_000083.6 coordinate 27,735,034, forward strand.
GCAAATGTTTATTGAGCATCTACTACACGCCAAGTTCCAGGGGCCGCAGCAGTGAGGAAGGACCCCAGCCTCGCTCTCCCGGGGAGCTGGTGTTCTTGCTGTGGAAACAGATGATAAACACTGGCACTCTGCGTCAAAGGGTGCGGGCGGGCTGCTGCCTAGGGGTAGAAATAAGACAGGGAGTGGGAGACTGGAGGTATGGAGACTTGTTTACACCTATGGGGTTGAAGGACATGCTTTGCAGGGGTCGTTGGAATAGCGATTCAAGGCTGGCCTCCTCCTCTGCACACTCAGAACTACAACACAGGAAGGGAAAGCCAGGAGAGAGTCAAACCGGGTGTGGAGAACGCGCAGTGATCTCAGCACTGGGGAGGCACACATAGGCAGATTGCCAGTTTAAGGCCACCCTGGGCTACATAGGGAGTTCCTGTCTTATCACAAAGTAAAAGGGGCTCTGGGATGGAAAATACGAAAAGGGCTGGGATTTAATTCCTGTGGCAGTCCAAACAGAACCAGGTGCTAACCCATGAGTGTGTCATATTCTTATTTTAGTAAGACCGCATAGCATGGATAACGGCTACGCGGTCTTACTAAAGGGTTAGAGTCCAGGACAGTCCTGGCCAGAGTTGGGGCACTGGGCAAGGAGCCTAAGCTCGGATGTGAATGTGGGATGCACGGCCTGTCACGGCCATCCCTGTCTGGAGTAGAGGCTTGGAAACTACAGAGTGGTATAGGTAGCATTTGACTCTAGAGATCCGAGTCACCAACTCGCACCCTGAGAGAATCCTTCCCAGGTCACTGCCCTTGGGGCTGCACAGGAAGGTCACTTGGGAGGTGGAGGCAGGAGGCCCAGAAGTTCAAGGTCAGCTTCAGCTATCTAGAGAATTCAAGGCCAGCCTGGGTTAATGAACCCCAATCTCAGAAACACAAAAGCAACAAAACATCACAAAAGGGGGACATTGTCTGAGCTGCGAGGCTGCTTGTGCCTGGCATGCTTCGGTTCGGTGCAGCCTGTGCCAAGCACTGGAGAGGCTTGCCTTAGGTCCTTGTGACCATGGCAGAATAAGTCCGTACCATCCTTTTAGGACACATGCTCATGGGGCGGGGGGGGGGGGGTAGAATTTAATATTTCTTTCTCTGTCTCTCTCTGTCTCTCTCATTTTATTTATTTATTTAAAAGATTTATTTATTATTATACATAAGTACACTGTCGCTGTCTTCAGACACACCAGAAGAGGGCATCAGATCTCATTACAGATGGTTGTGAGCCACCATGTGGTTGCTGGGAATTGAACTCAGGACCTCTGAAGAGCAGTCAGTGCTCTTAACCTCTGAGCCATCTCTCCAGCCCCCTCTTGTTATTATTATTATTTTTAAACCTTCTTTTGGTGGCTGTTTCTTTGAGACAGGGCCTTGCTAGGTGCCTGGGGCTTGCGTGTTGGGATGACGCCCTTGAGTCACCATGCTCCGGCCTTCTTAGGTTTGTCACCAGGTTCAGTAGCACAATGAACCCCACTTCCAACCCAGTCTAAAGGTCATCTCATGCAACACTGCGTGTTAGTGCCCCTGCTGCCCACGTGACTCCTCTGGTCGGCTACAAATGGTGCCAGTGGCACGGATGTAGGAATGGAAACCCATCACCTGGAGGCTTCAGCATCCTTGTCCATGGGTAACGCTGGCAACACCGGGGAGATTCCCCCTTTCCTAGGCAATGGTGTCACCGCACAAACTTAGGGAGGCCCTGGCTAAGTTCTGTGACTTAGGGGTCTGAGCCACATGCTCAGTCTCTCAACCCCATGGTCATCCCTCTCATGCAGGGGCCATGACCTACAGCCCTCCACCAGGGGGCTCATGGATTATACCCTGGATCCCCTCAGTGCAAGACACAAACAGTGAGGCACCCCATCCACTGTCCAGTGAAGAAAAGGAGGGCACAAGGCTGCATGGTAGAACGCTTGCTTAGCATGCTTGAGGCCACGAGGCCATGTATGTGATCCGCTGCATCACAGGAGAAAAGCAAGAGCCGGCGGTTTGTGCTGGATTCGGTGACGTACCTGTAGTCTCAGACATCACTCTCCATGTTCTCTTGAATCTGTCTGCAGCACCTGACGCAGACAACAAATCAAAGAGCCTTCTAGATCCCACCATTCTCTGGACATTGATAACCACACACAGTATATGGTTCTCCCGGCCTGTCTACCTGAGGCCAGGAGCCCATGGAGATGGGCTGTGTGTCACAGTTGCCTTAGGCTCAGGGTGACCTGGCAAAAGATGAGGAGAATGGATGGGTGTGTTCTTATGAGGGAGGCTGGATGGCATGTGGAGTGGGTGGGTGGATGAGGGGTGAGAGGGTAGACGTAGATGAGTGAATGTGAATCTGTAGATGGATTGCTAGGAATGGTAGGTGGGTCCATGGGTCCATGGGTAGGTGGATACTTGGGTAGGTGAGTAGATGGGCTGATGGACAGGTAGATGGCTGAGTCAAGGAATGAGTGGGTGGATGGATAAGGGATGGGAGGAGCAGTGGATGGGCAGCAGTGGGTAGTGGGTGTGAATGAGCGGAGGCTGGCTGGATGATACGTAGGCATGAATGACTGGCTGAGCCAGGGGCTGGGTGGATAGTAGTGGATTGGCTGGAAGGACAGGATTGGGCAGTGGGAAAGGGGAGGGTAGTAGAGCTGAGGCAGGTGTAGGCTTTCCTCTGGATGGACAGACAGGGTTATGGGGTGAGACCTGACTGTGTGGCCAGGGCCATGGGTGTGTGGGAAGAGGAGGGTCAGGGCACGGTGACAGGAATAGGAGCTGCTTCCTGGTGTGGGGTTCTCACCTCTCACCACACCCTGGGGCTCCCCAGAAGTGACTCAAGTCCTATCAGGTGTAGGGGTGCAGGACAGGTCACTCAGACCCCCCAGCCAGGTCCCTTGATGGTGGTGGTGGTGGAACTTCCTCACTAGCTCAAGACGGGTTACGACATACCTGGCCCCGTGCTCAGGGACAGGAAAGGTAGGCCTGAAGTCCTGCATGGCGTGTCAGGCCCTAATTCATGATTCCGCTGTCCTCTTTCTTACAGGGCCTGGCCATGGAGGGACTTAAGCTTCTCTGGGGAGGGGACAGAATGGCTGCCTCTCAAGACACAAGCCTGAAGGTCCAGCGTCAGGGCTGAGCATCCTAGTGGGCAGGGCACTCAGTGGGAGGCTGGCTGGAGGGAGCAGAGCCCATCTCCTTCCCTGCAGCTGTCTTCTGCTCCTTCACATCTAGAGGGGCAGTGTGCTCTATCCCTCAGCTTAATGAGGGGAAAGAGGGGTGGAGGGAAGGACTAGGCAAGAGCCCTTAGGAGTGTGGGGTTGTCAAAAGGTAGGAACTTAGCCGGGCGTGGTGGCACATGCCTTTAATCCCAGCACTTGGGAGACAGAGGCAGGCGAATTTCTAAGTTTGAGGCCAGCCTGGTCTATAGTGTGAGTTCCAGGACAGCCAGGGCTACACAGAGAAACCCTGTCTCGGAAAAAAAAAAAAAAAGGTAGGAACTTCCTAGAATGGTGGGAGGAGCTACCAGTTGGGCTAGTCTTATGATGCCTTTTGTAAGGCTATGGAGGAGGGCTCAGAGAGGGAAAGAGCTTGCTCAAAGTCACACAGCACTGCTTCCCAGGCACTCTTGCAGGCGTTCTTCAGTCCCTACAGCAGCCCTCTGAGGCTGGGGAGCTATGGTAATCCATAGAATGTAGAAGGAGACATCGTGGGCCCTGGATGGTAAGGAAGTTGCCGATGGCTGTGTTGGTTGTGAGCGGCAGCCCAGGTGGCCTGGCTCCAGAGCCGTGTGCAAATTTTGGAGCCCGTTAGCTGTGCAGCATCTGTTCCTTCTCCCAGTCTCTGTGCCTTGGTAACATCCCACTGGAGAATGATGTCACTAGTTGAACGTACTGACCCTTCTGGTCACCGTGGACTGAAACTTTCCTATATAACCTCTCACTTACATACTCAATAACTCTGTGGGGTAGATGAGAAACCAGAGCACAGAGATGCTTAGCAACTGACCCTGAGACTAACAGCTAGGAGAGAATAGCCAGAATGGATAGTACTCTAAGTCTCTAGAGCCTGTCCTCTTGTATCGGGGCTGATCAAGGAGCTGCAGGACGAGTGGGTGTTGGAGGAGTTTTACCCATCTCTCCCTCAACTTCTTGTTGACTAGTGACCCTTGCTCTCTTCTGCTCGGCAATGCTCCCACGTCACATCAGAGAAGCTAGGATCCCTGTATCCTGTCTACACACACTTGGCAGCTGCTTCAGGAAGCGGTACCCACCCAGCTTCTCGGGTGTCATTGCCCAGAGGGCAAGGAGACCCACACCGGCCAGCTTCCCTGTTGCCGGTTCAGGCCTTCAGAGCTCATGGGAGCCCCAAACCACCACCTGGGACTGTGGATCACTGGGTGTCAGGATAAGGACACCAGGCCTGTAGAGGCAGTGAGGGCTGATGTGGCATGGGGGCCCTGTGGTGCAGGGACCCTGTGGTGTGGGGGTTCGATTCCCCTCACTTGTGAGCAGGTATGAGTGGGAACAGGTTCGGGTCATTTACCTGGCCCTGAACAGTGCCCACCTTGTAAGTGGAGGGAGAGACAACATTTGGGGGGGGGGGGTGAGGATTCACTGTGTATGCCTGACTGGCCTAGAATTGGCTATTTACACCAGACTCTTCAAACTCAAAGAGATGCACTTGCCTCTGCCTCCTGGGTGCTGGGGTTAAACGTGTTGCCACTAACACTTAGGTGGTTGAGTCTGTGTAGTATGGCTTTGGGGCTTGGATCACCTTCCAGCCCATTTTAGAGACATGCAAACTGAGGCAGGCAGCAGCGGGAGGCAACATCACAGACAGTAGCAGAGCTGATCAGGGTGGTCCCACATGGTCCCAGGAATGTGGCAGCCAGGACCAGATGAAGATTTTTCTCCTGGCAACCTTCACTGAGGATGGACTCACAACCTGAACCAGCGAGTTTAGGACCAGGCTCTTTCCCTGACTTGCAGTGCAATACCCACTAAGTTCCTTGGTCTCTCTGGGCCTTCGCCTGATGTAAAAGCTGAGAGGAGCCAGTCATGGTGGACAGACAGTATCTGAACATGGGAGACTGAGGTGGCAGGATCCTTGAGCCATGAGTTCAAACCAAGGTCAGCCCGGGCAACATAGCACGACCCCACCTCAAAAAAAACAAAAAAAAAACCAAAAAAAAAACCAAAACAAACAAAACAAAAAAACCTGGCATGGAGCTGAGGGAGCTGAGGGGTTAGCCTGTGTCACCGGCCCTTGGTTGGCTCTCCTGGGAATGTATGCAGACATTTATCCTGGTCCTCTCAGCATCTGCCTCACATGATGCCCCAGCAGCATCTTGCTTGGGGTGGCTCTTCTTCACACGAGTTCATCTCCACAGTTCCCTGGGAGGGAGGTCTCTGTCATTTATAGATGGGAAAACTGAGACCCCATGGATGACAAACAGTAACCTCGGCCTATCGCAGGGTAGATGTCTGTCAAGTCCAACCCGCCATGCCTCTGCCTCTCCCTCAGGCTAGGCCATCGCTGGGCTCAGAGGACATCACAGCTGGCTTCTCCAGTCCTGGACTCCCAGGAGACGGCTTCAGAATGGTCGCCTCTCAGCCTGTCTGGCCCCACGCACTGCCTGGAGAGATCAGCCCACTGCTGGCTGGATCCAGAGGTGACCTGGTACCTCCTCCTTCCTCCACAGCCTGCCTTCTTTTTCTCAAAAGGTAGTGTAGTCCATTGGTCCCTGGCAGCCTTTTTCTTGGCTAGGCTCCTCCTTCCTGGGTGGGCCTTGCTCTCACTTCGACCCCATGTGGCTGGTACCACCCCATTTTACAGGTCAGGAAACTGAGGCAGGGGAGCCAGGCAGGAAGTGTCAGATGAGAGCTTTGGCTTAGCTTAAGTCAACTCCCCATGTGTGTGACTCCCTTCCGCAGCCATGAAAAAGGAGATAATGGAGATGAATCATCTGGCTTCGGGCGGAACAAACAGGCTGTCTGTGACCAGGAGCCCAGGATGGAAACCCTAGCCTCTACCTGACGGAGGGGTTGGCAAGAGTGGGGCAGAGCTGAGTACCAGGCTCCGGTCCAGATGCCTTGTGAGCTGGCATACCTCACTGCCTGCCTTTCTCCCTGCCCAGGTTGGAAACCTGGGGGGCCAGGCTCCTAGGCAAGGCCTTTGAAGGGACACCTGACTCAGCGGGACCTCAGCTTGCCATTACCCCTTGATGTCACCCCCTCCTTGCTCATGCTATAGAGGGACTGGGGAGAGGACAGAGGGGTCTATCTGCACTGGGCCTTCTCTGGTGAACTTTAAGAAAGCTCAGAGGTGAACTGGCCCAAGGCCCAGGGGCTGATGGGAGGTGGTTTGGCAGCTGTCTTCAGAAGAGGAGATCGGAGAGCGGAAGGGAAAAAAGAGGACTCTAGTGTCCCCCACCCCACCCAGGCCTGACGTATGTCCTGCACCCTCACCTCACACCAGAGCTACTCATTTGGTCTCTCCTGGGTGAGGCCTCCAAGGAGGGACTGTTTGCTCTCAGGGCCCAGGTCCCAAGATGGCTTTATGGTGCCATCTGGAAGATGTGGCATGGGCGGACCTGGCTGGCCCAAGGCCAGGGCAGAGAGGGGACCTGTGTCATGTGAGGTCCTGCCCCCCAGCTGTTGCCTGGCCCCAGAAGAGGTGGGGCTGGGTGAGTGGGGGTCCAGCCGAGTGATTCCGAAGGTCAGTGTGTAGCCCAGGTACGAGGGACACTGGAGCCAGGGCAAGAGAGGAACAGAAGACACGGGCCAACCACCTCAAACCTGCGGCAGGACCTTCCTGGAACTCACCATCTTGTGCTGTGAAGTGGGAAGAACTTATACCTTCTTTCTGCGTGTGGGTGCTCATAAGGCCAGGGGCCAGGCATCCTCCTCAGGCCAGCAAGCCCTGGGGATCCACCTGTTCCCACCTTCCCTGTGCCCATGCGTGTGGGTGCTCTGCAGAGCTCAGGGGTCCATGTCGGCTGTTTTCTTTCACCTTACTTTCTCTTTTTAAAGATTTATTTATTTTATGTATGTGAGTAGACACTGTAGCTGTATAGATGGTTGAGAGCCTTCATGTGATTGTTTGGAATTGAATTTTAGGACCTCTGCTTGCTCTGGTCGACCCACTTGCTCAGTCCCTGCTTGCTCCCCGCTTGTTCAGGTCCAAAAGATTTATTATTGTAAATAGGTACACTGTAGCTGTCTTCAGACGTACCAGAAGAGGGCATCAGATCCCATCACAGATGGTTGTGAGCCACCATATGGTTGCTGGGATTTGAACTCAGGACCTTCGGAAGAGCAGTCAGTGCTCTTAGCCGCTGAGCCATCTTTCCAGCCCTTCTACCTTACATTTTTGAGACAGGGTCTCATCTGCAACCTGGGACCTCCCAGTTCAGTTAGACTGGCTCACCAGTCTCCATATGCCAGTGCTGGGTTCCAGGGTCTCCCGCTTGATCAACAAGCACTTTGCCTACTGAACCATCTCTCCAATCCTTGATTGATTTTTAGATAGGCTCTCACGTAGCTCAGGATGGCCTCAAACTCACTATGTAATTAAGGATGACCTTCAGCCGGGCAGTGGTGGTGCATGCCTTTAAGCCCAGCACTTGAGAGGCAGAGGCAGGCAGATTTCTGAGTTCGAGGCCAGCCTGGTCTACAGAGTGAGTTCCAGGACAGCCAGGGCTATACAGAGAAACCCTGTCTAAAAAAACCAAAGGGAAAAACAATGACCTTCAACTCCTGATCCTCCTGCCTCTAGCTGGGATTCTGGGTGTGCTCCAGCACGCCCGGCTGGTTCGCGTGGTTCTGGAGGTCACCCCAAGGCTGCTAGGTGAACACCACATTCTCAGCTCCCTACAACCCCCAGAATTGTTTGAATAGCTTCCTTTCAGAACACCAGCTTCCCATGGGCTAATTCTGTCTGAGGCGTGCATGTGTGAGGCTGCAGGGAGCTCCGAGGGGAATCTGTCTCAGCCCTCCTGGCTATTCTTCAGAACTGGAGGGAACCTCAGTGCTCCCCCATAACACAGAGGGTCCTTCTTGATCTTTCCCGGTCTCAGGGACATCAAAGCCAAAGTAGGCTTCCTTCCCATCAAGGGAACCAGGACTTAGACACACCCCTGTTAGAGTTGGGCTACTCCTCCCACCTGGTACTCTGATGCAAGGCTGAACTCCCTCCAGAACTTGCTGGCCCTGGAGATTTCCTCTGCTGCAACTTGGAGTCCACAGACCCAGGACCCCAGGGCCCAGCCCTAGGAGGAGGAACACAGAGCTGGATGGGGCACCATGCAGGCCCCAGCAGCAATTCTGAGCCATCTCAGGACTGGGGCATCCCTCGCCCCATGTCAGCAGCACTTGAATCCTGCCTTGGAGCTTTCTCCTACAGTTGCCCTTCAGGGTCTGAGTCCTGGGATGGAGACCCTCTCCCAAGGCTCAGCAACCCTCATGGCTCCAGAGCTAGATGTTTGATCTCTCTCCTGCTGACTTATCTTCTAGCCATGCTGTGTGTTCAAGGGCATCTTCTTTTGGTGTGGGTCTGTGTGAAGATGTCTCTGTCCCCACTCAGACACTGAGGCAGGGGCAGGTCCAGGAGTGCTTCCTGCAGGGTCTCAGGGTCTGGGGAGTTACATCAGCATCCTGGGGTGTCCAGCAGCTCTGGGCCAGCCTGAGCCTGCCATCCTTCCTGCTGGACACCAAGGGCTGGTTTGGTTGGATGCTGGACTTGATTTGCCAGAGCGACACTGAAGCTGAGAAGCCTCAGGATTTTGCTATCGAGCTCATAGATAAGCTGGACTGTAGGAGGGGAGGGTCCCACAGAGGGAGCAGTGCACTGCAGTGTGGGAGGGGAGGGTCCCACAGAGGGAGCAGTGCACTGGAGTGTGGGAGGGGAGGGTCCCACAGAGGGAGCAGTGCTCTGGAGTGTGGGAGGGGGAGGGTCCCACAGAGAGAGCAGTGCACTGCAGTGTGGGAGGGGGCAGGGTCCCACAGAGGGAGCAGTGCTCTGGAGTGTGTGTGTGTGTGTGTGTGTGTGTGTGTGTAGGGTCCCACAGAGGGAGCAGTGCACTGGTGTGTGTGTGTGTGTGTGTGTGTGTAGGGTCCCACAGAGGGAGCAGTGCACTGGAGTGTGGGAGGGGGCAGGGTCCCACAGAGGGTGCAGTGCACTGGAGTGTGGGAGGGGGCAGGGTCCCACAGAGGGTGCAGTGCACTGGAGTGTGGGAGAGGAGGGTCCCACAGAGGGAGCAGTGCTCTGGAGTGTGGGAGGGGGCAGGGTCCCACAGAGGGAGCAGTGCACAGGGCTTCAATGGAGAGAAGACTGAGGGGTTTCCCTACCCTCTGCTTCCACCTTCTTCCTTCCAATGTTTTATTTTATGTGAGCACACTGTAGCTGACTTCAGACACACCAAAAGAGGGCATCAGAATCCATTACAGATGGTTGTGAGCCACCATGCGGTTACTGGGAATTGAACTCAGGACCTCTGAAAGAACAGTCAGTGCTCTTAACCACTGAGCCATCTCATCAGCCCGTCGATTTATTTTTTCTTTCTTTAAGGTGTGTGTGTGTGTGTGTGTGTGTGTGTGTGTGTGTGCAGATTCCAGAGGCAATGGATCCCTTGGAGCTGTAGTCAAAGGTGGTAGAGCGTGCTGGGGACTGAACTCAGGTCCTCTCCAAGTGCAGTGTGCTTTTAACTGCTGAGCTGTCTCTCCATCCCCTCTAGGAATCCAGACTTTCTTGGAGTCTTCCTATGCAGCCTTGGGCAGCCAAGATCTGATCAGGTGGATGGCTACATGTGTTGTTGGGTGAGGGCTTCAAGCAGGAGCCTGAGTTAAGTCTGGTGGTCATCCATTCTGACATGATTGACAACAGCTTCAGGTGTCTATAGTGCTATCATTTAGGTAAGAATCAGCCTGCCCTCTGACCCCTACCCTCTGACCCTTTGTGAATGTGTTTTGTTCTCAGGGTGAGAATGGCTGCAGAGATGGTCCCGGGGACACTGTGTGATGTGGCTGCTTGGGAGTCTTAGAGCTTCCAGGTTGAGCCTTGGTAGGAGAGATGGCTCAATGGTTAGGAGCACTGGCTGCCCTTCCAGAGGACCCAGGTTCAAGTCTCAGCACCCACAAGATGGCTCACAACCATTTGTAACTCCAGTTCCAGGGAATCTGACACCCTCGAAGACATGTATGTGGGCAAAACACCAATATACATAAAATAAATTACAAAGTTTTAAAAAAGTTATTTTCTGGGGACTGGAGAGATGGCTCAGCGGTTAAGAATGCTGACTGTTCTTATGAAGGTTCTGAGTTCAAATCCCAACAACCACATGGTGGCTCACAACCATCTGTAATGACATCTGACATCCTCTGGTGTGTCTGAAGCTACAGTGTACTTACATATAAATAATAAATAAATCTTTTTAAAAAGTTAATTTTTCATATTAAATAAAAAGGGACATTTACCTGTTCTGAACAGCGGCTCTCGTGAGCTTCCCTAGGAAGGCAGAGAAGGCACACGTGGGAGCTATTGGGGTGCTGGCCATGTCTGCGTCCTTCCTGGGGTAATGGTCTCCCATGTGCACGGAGCAAGCGGAAACAGCGACTTGGATTTTTTTTTTTTAATAAAGATTTATTTATGTATTTATTTTATGTGAGTACACTGTAGCTGTCTTCAGACACACCAAAAGAGGGTGTCAGATCCCATTACAGATGGTTGTGAGCCACCATGTGGTTGCTGGGATTTGAACTCAGGACCTCTGAAAGAGCAGTCAGTGCTCTTAACCGCTGAGTCATCTCTCCAGCCCTGAGACTGACTTTGCCTTCTTAACATGTGACATCTGAGCAACAAATTTAGCCTGTGGGAGGTTGTCCTAAAGAAGCAGAACTCAGATAGGACCCAGCTTAGGGAAAACTGAAATGACGGTCATTATGAAGCCTGTGTGTGCACATATGAATGCAGGGTTATGAGGAGGAGGAGGATTTGAGACAGGGTCTCTGTGACTCATGCTTGAACTCATTACTTAGTCACAGATCACTTCTGCCTCCACCTCCCAACAGCTGCATGCGATCACAGGCACATGCCACCATGCCTTGTACCGTATCTACCACCTTAGCTGAACGATGTTGATTTCTGTTATGTTTTAGTGCTAGGGACTGAACCTGGGAAACACACACACACACACACACACACACACACACACACACACACTTGCTTGATCACTACATTCTCCTGTCTGAAGTGTGAGCTTTGGTGTAGACATGTGCTGAGCTCACACTCCCAAGGGGTTGTGTGTGTGTGTGTGTGTGTGTGTGTGTGTGCGTGAGTGCGTGTGCGCGTGTAGGTATGCAGAAGGCTCTGCGTGTTCTACACAGGACAAACCCTGAACCTGGAGACCTGGTGTTCTTCACTGAATTACTGAGGGGCTGGCTGGATGCAGGTAGGGACTGCTCCTATGCCTCCTACTCAGTTGTTTCCAGCAGCTGCAAACTCTCAAAGATGCAAATTCCTTCTGCTCCATGCAAACCAGTCCCGAGAACTTGAGAAGCCAGGCTGCCTCCCCTCGGGGCCCAACTGCCAGTGTGATCATCTTCTGCCAACCCCTGTACAGCAACCCCTCAGCTTGGCTGAGGGATTCTAGTCAGGGCACAACTGCCAACGGCTGATTCTTCTTCCCTGGGGGCCTTGGCGTTCCTGGCTGGCTCTGGTATCAGGAAGGGAGTCTGGGCAGGAGGGGTCCACACAGTGGACAGTGACTTTGGGGAACCTTGAATGCTCAGTGCCACCTCCCATGGTGCTGGAGAGGCTGGCTCTGCATGCATCTTCATGGTACGTTGAATGTGTCCCCACAGATGCTTATGCGACACTCCCACCAGGGGGTATTTCTAGCCCTGGAGGACCAATGGAGAGAAGGGGAACTAGACAGGGGCTCACTACACAGAACTCCTTTTAAATTAGCTGTGGTAACAACTGTTCCAAACCTACCAGCTCTTCTTCAAAGGTGCTGCAGCCCCACGTCTTCATCCCTGCACCCGAGGCTGGCGGCATGTGCTCAGCCATCAGTGGTAGAAGGCAGACAGGAAGATCCACAGTGAGGCAGGTGAGGCTGGCTGCTGCCCACCTGGCCCTGGCCTCCAGGCCTAGCCCTGACTCTGATACTGTTCCTGTGGACACCTGGATTCAGACGAGTCGGCCCTTGTATATTCCACCCCCGTAAGTGGTGAAGCACAGTGGACAAACCAGTTGCTAACTAAGGAGAGGTTTCCTGTCTGTCATTCTCAACCTGGGGCTCCCAGGAGTCCTTGCCGGTGCCTGATGTCTGAACCAGGCTGGTGTTTGAGCTGGCTTGGGCAGTGTCTTCTCCAAGAGAACAGGACAACATTATACTGGGAAGCCCCTTGTCACTACAACCCCTATATGATGCCCACTGTATGCTCTGCCAATCTTTCTGAATGTCCAAGGCTTCTATTGGGCATTCCCTACCCTCCACCTGAAACCAAGAAATGTGCATGAGTCTGCTGGAAATAAGAGCTGTGGCCTAGGGGATGGGGACAGCATGTTTCCCGAACAGGCTCTCAAATGCCCAGTGTTCCAGTCTCTCCTATGGACCCAGACCTGGTCACAGCTACCAAATTGCCATGATACAACAGTGGTCACTCACTGGATACCTGGCCAAGGACCTGGTGATAAGGCTGACCATTTTCATTCTTGTGATACTTCTGGATTTAGGAACTATTTAGGACACACATGGCTGGGTGTGACCATCTGATCCTAACCCCTGTCACTAAGCAGTGCTCAGACTCCAGCTGCCTGGAAGCTGGGAGCTGAGGCAGTATCTGTCCTGGAGGTGTGTGTGTGTGGGGGGGTGGTGGTCACGCTTTCTGGGAAGGCCCAGTCACAGCAGAGCTTTCCTGAGGAGGGCTGGCTCACATGCCTGCTACAGTATGCCCTGCACCAGGGGAGATGGCTCACTTTTGTCCCCCACCCCTGCACCTGTCAGGGCTGCCTCGTGAGAATGATCATCTCCTACTCTTCTTTCTTGGGAACAGTGACAGTCTAGTGGGACAGGGATGGTGGGTATGTTGGTCATTGGTACAGGTGAGAATGGCCCCAAGTCACACACAGCACCTGTCATCCGCCAGGTGGCCTGGGGGACTCAGGAACTGAGGTCTCCATTCTTCACTGGCAGCCCCTGGGCAGCAACACCCTCATCCACTGTCCAACCTGCTGAGATGACAGCTGCTGTGGCATCAGGGACCACGGCAGGGACAAGGCCAGCTGTCACCAATGGCAGAGAGGGCTTCAAGCAGGCTTGTGACAGGTGAGGGCCCACCTCACTCCTGTTATGAGCTCAGCTGGTCCCAAGGTGTAAAACTTCCTAGCTTCCCCTGGACTGCAGATTCAAATCCACCTATGGGTCTCATATAGTAGGCCTTAACTTCAGGAATCCAATCTCTAAGGCCTGATCCTCCTGCCTCTACCTCCCAAATGCTGGCCACTACACCCAGCTCTGACTCATTTCTGTGGGAGCCTGACTTTCCCACAGTTCTCAAGGCGTTATCTGGAGGAAGGCAGGGATCCTTGAGGGCTTTTCTGGGTGGCTCGTACCTCACCCTGAATGGACATTCCAGTCGTATCATTGAGCCCACCTTCCTTAGCACAATGTTATTCTGTCTTGTCATCACTGCAGGGATTCACAAAGCTTCACCAAGCATCTTTGACAATCTTGTTTCTCTCTTCTTCTCTGGTCACCTCTTGACACATGACATCTGTGCCTGCCTGCAAGGACTGCTGTCTCACCTGCACCCCGAGGCTGCCTGGGGATGGTTGTGGTGGTTGGGAGGGGTGTAGAAATAGCTCAGTTGATAAGGTGCTGAGCCTGGATCCCTAGCATCCTGCAGCTGCAATCTCAGCACTGGGAGGATGGGGGGTGGGAGGGCAGAGGTGAGTGGGTCCCCAGGGCTCACTGAATATCCAGGTTACCTAAATGTCAGCTCCCCCGACCCTGGCCCCCCAAATAAGGAAGACACGTGCTCTCGCCTTTTGGCCTCTGCACCCACATGTGCCCTGGATCTCTTCATCTCTGGACTAAGGGGTCAGAGACACAAAACGCATGGTCCTCGTCTTGAAAGCATCATGTCCATCTCAGAGATCTGTCACCTTGTCTGGACACCTCACACCTACGCTCAGTCCTAGCTCTAAGCGGTCTTGTCTGTCCCTTTACCATCGGTGGGCCTGGGGCTGTCTTGAGAGCATTCAGTGCTTGCTCTCTTGGCAGCCGGTCGAGCCTGGACTCCAGGTGATATCTGGGAAACAGCTGGGTCACAGGGGCCAGGTCGGGAGGGACCTTCTCAGGAACAGAGTGGGAGGTCCAAGTACAACCTGAGCTGGGCAGGGAGGTGACTGGAATGCTTGTTTTGCAGCGAGGGCTGGGTCCCAGACCACTGTAGCTGCCTGCCCCCACCCCCAAACTCAGCCAAGAGCCCCCTCCCTGTCACCCAGCCCGCGTGGGAATGGCTCAGGCCAGGAGCTACCACTGAACTTGCTCTTCTCTCTCAGGGCCCAGTGACTTCTTGACAGGTTACAGCCCCAAAGATAAACAGATTCTGCCAAGCAAATAACTGTTCAGGAGCAGAGGTGTTGGGGGGGGGGGGGAACCTGGGTGACAGGGTGGGGTTCTTCCCCTGCGGAGAGCAAACAGCTGTAGGCACCTGGAAGGAAGCAGGGTACAGGTGCACTGTCATGGATGAGGACACTTGGGGTTCCTGGGGAGTACTGCGTCAGCGCTTGGCACAGGGCATCAGCTATTTATGAGACCTTGTCTCTTCCACCAAGTCTGTGTCTTGAAGTTCCTGGAGCTGCCTATGGGGACATTACTACGATCTCTGTTTCATAAATTCCCAGGCTCATGAGATATACTTGAATACATACAACTTTGCCAGGCACAGGGGAGGTCCATGCATGGTCTGCAGCTCCGAATTGGCTCTTCAGTTAGTGAAAATGCCCAAGAGGCCTGGGAGGCCCCAGTGCAAGGACCTGGGGTCCCAGCTTGCCTCATCCAGGGCTATGAGACATGGGAAGTGCCTTCCCGAGTGTGCTCAATGATAGCATGGGCAATGATGGGGGGGGGGGAACTTTGAGACAGGGTCTCACATATCTAAGAATGACCCAGAAGCCCTCATCCTCTGGCTTCCACTTCCTAAGTAATGGGGTTCCAGGTCTGGAGCATTGGGCCAGCCTCCAGCTCTGACCTCTGAAGATCTGCACAATTAAGCCCATCTGCTTTGATTGGCCACTGAAACCTTTCAGGCTGCCCCTGTGCTCTCGAACCGCTGTGAGCCCCAAGGACACAGGATCCCAAGGAGGCCGACTGCTAGTTCATCTGCCAACTGCTTGCTGTGTGTTCCTAACTCTCAGGTTTCCTGTCCATCCCAGAAACCTGTAAGCAGTGAGGAGCACCCAGGAAGATAACCAACCACCAAGGAAACCAAGTAAGATGTATAGGCGGCCAGCAGCTCAGTGGGAGAGGACTCGCTAACTGACCCTGGCTTGTCTGTCTCCCAAGAGGACAGAAGGCCAAGCTGCTCTGTCTTTTAGCGCTGTTCTTCCGCTGTGCGGGACACACACTAAGGGCCAAACAGTGCAGTGGGTGGTCAACATGGTCTTGGCTGTCATTTCTTCCACTCTGGGATGGCAGTGATCAACAGGTGTGATATGTGAGGACACACAGACCATTTGGAGGCAGTTTCTTTACCTCTTCATCATTGGGTCCCTCTAGATACCAGTGTAACCCAAGGTTGACTCCCTGCTGAGACCTTGGTTCTGGCGAGCCCTGGCCATGGCACTATTTTGAGAGGCTGTGGAATCAGGGGTCAAGTTAGCTGAAACATCTCACCAGCCATGAGCCCGTGAAAGGGACAGCTTGGCCCTGGTCTGCCTGTCACCATCAGATACAAAGCATCTCTCTCTGTCCAGGGGTCAGGTCCTCAGCCATCAAAGGAACTCTCTCCTCCCTTGTTGGACACTGTCATGGCTATCCTACAGAGACTAATATACTTTCCAAAATATGTTTCTCAGGATCGCAGTTCTCTCTCTCCCACAGGCACTGTGGGTGACACAGGCTGCAGGCAGCAGCTCGAGGATGCAACAGAATCACACGCACACAGGATAAAGGCGGGGTTTTTTTTTTTGTGTGTGTTAATTTAATCATACAAATATTCATTTACACGGTAAGGAAAACCTCATCTTCATCTCCTAGGCACCACGAGGCCCCACCAGACAGCATCACTGTGCAGGTGGGAGGGACAGCAGGCTGCCCCCCACACTCACCCAAGGAAACAAGGGGAAGAGGGCAGGCGGAGAAGCACTCAGTCTGCACCTGTAAGCCTGCCTACTCTCTTGTCCTTTCCTGCTGGAAGCTCATGCCTACTGCCCACCTTGGCCACCAGCCATCTTGGTGAAAGCGCCTGGCTTATGGTTATAGCCAGTCCATACAGGGGGAGAGGAGGCTGTGTTTGTAGAAAAATGCCCCAAATTCAGTTGTCTCCCTGGCAAAAAGAAACAGGCATGCACATGTGCACACATCCAAACATGTGCACACACACCCACACATGTGCACACACACACACCCACACTCCCATGTGCACACATACTTACACACACCCACATGCACATGTGCACACACACACCCACATGCACATGTGCACACATACCCACACACCCAGATTCTTCTCAAGCCTGCACCCGCCTCCCCCCAATCCTCCTGAAACTTGGCATGTGCTGCCAGATGGGGGTTCTGCTAAGATGGCCTAGTGCTCACGTGTGAAGGCTCTAAGGGCTGCAGAACGGGTCAAGGCTTGTCCCAGCTCTGGCCTTCTGAAGGACCTAACTCTCCAGGATGCACAGGCAAGGCTTGTTTCTGGGAAGGAAGCCAGGGTACCTGAGCCGTTACATTTGCCAAGTGAGGCTGCTACAAGCAGAAAGGGGAACAAGAGGAGATCAAGGACACTGGGTGACAGTGTGGTACCTGGTGGGGTCAGATGGGGAAGCCAGTGAGGCAAGGCTGAAGCTTCTCATGGTTTCAGGAGGGCATCTGGAGACAAGCAGCTCCGAGGCCAGAAGCAGGAAGAATGGCTGGGCATGCATGTGCTCTAGGGTGGCAGCGTCCTCAGAGACTGGCCCCAAGAAGGTCCTCAGACAAAAGCCCCCTGAGACTTGCGGCTTGGGCACCTGGTAGGGACTGCCCTTGGCTCAAGGGTCCCAGTGTGCAGAGGAAGTAAGGGTCACACAGAAGCCCCGTCTCACGGGGCTCCACCATCTTCTCCACCCGCCCCAGGGACTTGTGTTGGTTTTTGGGACATGGAAAGGTGAGGGTTTTCATAGAAGCTCTTCGTTCACAATCAAGTGTTTAAAATCAACAGTCTCAGAAGAGGATGAGGAGGAACAAACACCACACACTTTTTGGAACTCAAACACCCAGACAGAGACAGAAGCAGGCAGAGCAGACCCGTTCCACACACCCACGCACCTGTGCACCCACGCACCCGGGCTGGAGGACCTCCTACAGCCACTCTCACCTGACCTTCCTGCTCTGCTCACAACCCTGGAGCACACGGAGGCTGGAGGCAGGCAGGGGACCCTGTAACCACACCAAATCCACATCCCCGGCTCTCAAGCCACCGACTTAGAGGGAAGGAGGGTTAGGAGGAGGGACTTTGCATATTCTTGTATCTTTGGCAGACAGCTGTTCTAGCCTGGTTAAAGAGTCCCATGGAGAGATCCACATTTCAACCCGAGTGGATTCCATGGGACACCAGTGGGCACCTGCCCAGGGAGCAAAGGCCTGTCCTCCAGCTGGGCTACAACTTGCCACCCACACTGAGCAGCCTGCCCCGCTGGAGGAGGCCTTTTCATTCCCACCTGATTGCGGCCTCTCAGGGAGTGGTCACTAGTGGGGCTCCCACATGGGGTTGCACCTTCACTCTGTAATGGCTGGAGCCACAGGACACGTGGGGAAGGGGCACTGTGTGACAAGAGAAGCAAGGGACAGCTCACACCTGCTGACGCCATACAACCCGGTGTGCACGCAGCACATGCACACACCAACAAGAGCCGAGGGAAGACGGCCACTGTGTTCCAGCTGTTACACACGTGACAGAGGACACCTCTGCAACGGAATGCCCCCAGGTTTCTGTGGCCACACAGGAAAGTCCTTACCTCAGAGAGGTCCTGATACTAAGAAGCCCCAACGCTGACAGACACCAATATCAAAGGGGTAATTTAACAAGAGATTAAAGAGGAGAGGGGGAAGGTGATATCTCATTGGCAGATGCCACTAAGAACAGGGCCAGACTGCAGTCGGTGGTACACAGCATGTGCCCAGCAACTCCGACTGGCAGAGTCCCCAAACGTGCCACGCCAGCCTTACTATGACAGGCTTCCAGAGCAGGTCTGTCCTGTAGCATGCTGTCCCTTACTTAGAAGATGAACATCGGGAAGAGGGAGGAACTAACATGTGCTCAAAACTACAACCTCTCTGTAGGTAAAATAATTTTTGTTTAAAAAGATGGCTTATTTTCCCCCATTTAAATTTCTTCCCCTTCCCAAGTGACCTAACAACTCATTAGACTGACGTCATCACCAAAACCCAAGATGGCTGCGTGGATCTTCTCGGTCGCCTCAACACCACTCCTGCAGTTCAGCATTCACACATGCATACTGAGTTCACTCAAAACTAGTCTCTTTCTTCCTCTTCTTCTGTGATTGGGGGGTAGGTGGGGGTCTGAGCCAGGGGTCCGTGCGATGTGGTCTGCAATCCAGAGGAACCCCTTGCCCTCTCCCCCCAAAGTCAGGCCTTCTGTCTTTTGTTAGTTTTTCTTCTTGCTGACACCCGTTTAAGACTGGCCGAAGGGGTAAGGCCCGTGGAGCCCCTGGAAGAGAGTGAAGACAGTCAGTGATGGAGTCTCCCAGTGCTGCCTGACAAGCAAAGCCAGCCCCAGGCAGAGGCACGAGGGTCACTGCCCCAGGCCTGAGCATCTCATCAGACCCAGGACCAGGATGGGAACAGCTGTTCAGTTTCCCACTGAACCCCACAGCAAGCGGCAGAGACACTGCCTGCCTTGTGATAGGCAGTTCACCGGTGCCCACTTTCTTCCGGCTGGGCTGCATACCTTTCAAGTAGCCTGACATCGAGCTCTCACGGTTCTGCTTTCCACTGCAACATGGTGGATGCAGTGGAGGAAGCTGCCTACGGCCCTGAGCTAAGTTCCCGGAATCCACATGGTGGAAGGAGAACTGACCCTACAAGTTGTCCTCTGGCTCTAACATGCAGGCTGTGGCACACACAAAATGAATACATGTAAAAGCAGCACACACAGTACCAGAACCTGCCCCACACTGTCCTTAATCCTCACTTGCATCCTGAGAGTAAGGTGGCAAGTGCCTGCCTGGCCTCGGGGCTGCTACTTTCCCAGACTGAGGCCAGCGAGGGGACAACTGCTAGGAGAGACAGGAGCACATCTGAGGACAGCACTGTCCCTCCCGCCACATTTCACATCACGAGATGCTTCCTTTCCTTGACCTTTTTTGTCTTGCTTACGACAGGGTCTCACTATGTAACCTGGTGTAGACTGGGATTCTTTTAAAGACGGACATTATTACATATATGTGCATATGTGAGTTAATGTATACATGCATGCAGACCCATGGAGGCCAGGAGCAGGTGTTGGGTCCCTAGGAGCTTAGGTTACAGGTAAGTGCTCAGAAGCAACCTACACCCTTGGCAGGAGCACCAAGTGCTCTGAACACCGAGTCCCCTGGCCAGCCCCATCCGAAAGGCTCTTCCTATTTTCCTTGCTGGGTGGTGAAGACATTCATCCTGTCTGCCTGATACTAACAACGAAGCTCCACAGGGCAGTGATGGTGCACACCTTTAATCCCAGCACTGGGAGGCAAAGGCAGGATCCTCACTCTGCATGCTCACCACACAACCCAGATGGATGGACAACACTTCCCTCACACACACTGATTCCTCCACATAGCTACCTATTTTCCAGGTAGCTGTATAACATACAGTGCCTGGCTCAGGACACTGAAAGCCAGAATGTCAAGGAAAATGCCATCAGATAGCAAAGCTACTAAGGATGAGAAGTACTAGTATGTCTCTCTCTAGCTGCTCAGTGGTGTGTGTGTCTCTGTGTGTGTGTGTGCATGTGTGTAATCAACAGAGGAGGAGAACTGGGAGGGAGTCGAGGAGGGAGGAGGGAGAGTGAGAAAGGGAAGGGCAGAGGAAGGGAGGGAGGGAGTCAACTCTCCACCAGGTGCTGCAAAAGCATCAACATGCTCTATAGTCTGAGATCTAGAGACAAGTGATGCTCCATCCCATAATGGGGGTTAACTTGTCCTAGGGAGCCAAGAAGTTGATGTTTAGGGTGACAGGATGCCACAGGCGCAGCCCTTGGAGGCTCTCATGCGCCAGCAGTCAGAACACAGCAGCTGAAGGCAAGCTGCCCTGAATCAGCACTTCCCAGCAGCAGAACTCACCAGAACGACCTGTAGGGGAACTTAGAGTCTCTCCATACATAACAAGATGCTCAGATGTCTGAGCAGGAAGAAAACCACAGAGCAAGCTGGGTTTGTTTTCAGATGAAGGACCCACCCTGCCCCGCCCCCACCATGACTGCTGCATCCCCAGGCCTGTGGCTTGTCTGTGAATGCTTACATAAGAGTGTATGTGACTTCCAAACAGCTGACCTCTCCTATTCCCCAATTAACAGTCATGATGAGATGCATGCCCTGGGCAGGGGCAGGGACACGGATGTGTGCTCTCAGAATGACGCCTGATGTTGGACCCTCAGACCTACCAGTGTGTCTTACTGGCTTAGCTTGTGGTTATCTTTGATTCTCTTATAACTGAGGTTCTAGGTCTTCTGGAAAGACAAAGCCTATGTAATTCTCTTTCAAATCAAGAGCAGCATAGCTAAAGAGCTGATGTCTAACTGTGCAAAGGTGATCCAGGGACAATATAACTGCTGTCACTTCAAGAAAAGGAGGGAGGAGCGAGCCATCTGTTTGGAAACCACCTCGTGACCTAGAGGTCCTACATGCAGAATCTTGTGTGTCATAAGGAGACCATAGGACACAGGCAACATGGTGCCTGCTGTAGAAGAGAGACTGCTGAAGGTTCCAAAATCAGCATGTTGGGCGTCCTGTGTGGCACAACTGAGGCATGGGAAAGTCAGCAGGCAGGACACACACACGGCCCATCCACATTTCAGACTCTGCCACAGTCCTACAAACCAGTGGACAGTCGAGTGACGGCTTTGAGTGACGGCTTTGCATGCACCTGCCATGGATGTGGAGATGGTCGCTCTGAACCTCAATCTAGCCAGACTGACCAGGGAGCCCTAAGGTCCAGGTGTCTCCACCTCCCCTGCACTGGACTCGGGGACAGAGCACTGCACCCTGCTCAGCTCCTCGAGCTCCTGCGGCACCCACTTTACCCACTGAACTGCCTCCCTAGCACTGACTCTCACTCCCTATCTTCTGTAGCAGTGTGCTGTGGTAAGGGAAGCAGATGGAGGGATGTAGCCCCAGACGGTACCAGAGAGCTCCGAATTCAATTCTGACCCACACAGAAGTCAACTCATCAGCATGGTAGAGAGCCACCCTCCTTTATCAGTCCCATTAGCCATGCCAACCATGATGTGAGGACACCAATCCAGTAAAGAACTGTCCTAGCACCTCTGCCAGAGGAGGAGGAGCACCTCAGGCCTGCAGAGGCTGTCAAGCTTACAGTCAGTCCAGCAGCCAGTGTGCAGGCAGTGAGGCCCTCCAGCAGGGCCTACATGAACACAAGCTCCACATGCAGTCAACAGATGTCTGCTGTTTGCCCCTGAGAGATCACGCTGCTTTGAGCCAGGCGAACAGTCAGGGCAGCTGGGTCAGGTCCTGAATGGTCTGAAGTGCAATATTAACTACAGCAAGCCACAAGCGGACTGCCTTTCTAAAATATTTTGTTATGTATGAATGGAAGTTCACATAAACCCATCCTTATTTTCCTCAAGAACAATTTAAGATCTAGCCCTTGTATGCTGAAGATGTGGGCGGGGCTCGGTGGTAACATGCCCAGCAGGTGCTGCCCAGGGTCAAGCCTTATTACTTGTGGAGAAAAGACCTGGACTTCTTATACAGTCTGCAAAGCAAACCCAACACCAACAACTGCCTGAACCGGTCCTCACGATGCTAACCCTGTGCAGCAGCGAGAGGCATGGCTAGTCTATGAGCTTCTGCGAGGGGGGGCCTGTTAATACACGAGTCCTAAACTGCGGTGCCAGCATAAGCCTCCCCAAAGAGGGGTGCACACTGACTGTCTGAATATGAAACACTTCTGTTGGAGGTGTTTGGGATTGTTCCCCCAGCTTTTGGAATATCTGCACATAATAAGCTGACTGAGGGATGGGACCCAAGACTAAACAGTTTATTAGTATCTCGTATATAGCGTACCATTTTTATATGAAACAGAGGTTCTTAGTATAGTTTTCCACTTGACGAATCCTATTGGTATTTAAAATTTTCATATTTTGTATTTCTAGATGTAAAATGTTTGAACTTAAACTAACAGTCATCAAAGAAGCAAACACCCACATTAACTTCATTGCAACATAGTCAAACGAGCAAGCAAATCACTGAGAACTAGCTTTGCCTCAGTCACATCTCCTTTCTCTCCTAAGTCCCCGTTTGACAGCCAGCTGCTTCTGCGCACGGACCATTCCACCAATCCTTCCATACTGTGCTAAAAATGAAGGAAGGGACTTGCTCTGCTGGGGACTGAGTTCTTATCTATTATCTTGGGGGAAGGTGCCAAAAAGAAGCTGAAATTTCTTCAAAAAGGACATTTCCCAGAGACCATTTGGGTTAATCTTTTCCCCTCTATTTGAAAACTTGCTTAGACAAACCACAACATGGAAACTTTCGTATACCTGTCTTTATTTCACTTTTGTGACTTGGTTTAAATAAATAAAAAGGTTCACACAGGCTAATAAAGAGGACGGTTTGCTACATGCAGGGAACCGCTCCCCCCCCCCCCCCAGGCCTGCTCATCCTCTTCCTAGCTTTGCTTGCCCAATGCAAACATAGATAAGTACAAGGTTTTGCAGGAAGTGCTGTCTTGACACTGGACTGCACGTATCAAGTGCTGCAGCCCTGCTGGAGGGACTGGCCATCTAGGGCTGGAGACCGACCAACGTGATGGGATCCAAGGCTCTCACTAACAGGAAATGGACAAATCAGCAAAATCAAACTAGTCAAACTCATCCCCCACCTGCTGGGTGACGGTGTGCCAGGCGTTGCCACTTTCCTGGGAAAATACTCTAAAGTTCAAAGACATATTTATTTCTGTGCTGCCAGAGGTGAGTGTGGGCACCTATTTCAGGCCTGAGGACCTATCAGGGTAGACGGGAGTCATAGCCTTCCGATTCTGTCAAACTACTTAAAGGTTCTGAGTGCCTTGTAAACCATTCTATTCCAATCTCTGTGGCAGTTCCCCAGATGGTCTAAACTACTCCTGTCTGTGCACTGTCCCAGCCTATCCATCCTGTCAGCCACTCGCTTCTGTCCACCCTCCTCAGCATCCACACACCTAACTTCTCTCCCCTCCCCATCCCAGGTACCCATACGCAGCAAGCGTTGCCAGCCTTCAACCTTTCCCTGACCCAACTAAGAAACCTGCCTCGAGGAGCCAATCCAACCGAAGCTTCGAAAGTATCTGAGGGCCAGAGAGTAGGTTCAGTTGCTAGAGGGCTTATGTAGCCTATACAAAGCAGTCTTCCGCTAGAACAGTATGCTAGAACCTAGATGAGATGCTGTGGACAGGGTTCTCTCTGGCCTCTCCTAGGGCAAGGAGATCTCTAAAAAAGAAGGAAATCAGCCAGGCATGGTGGCATATGCCTTCAATCCCAGCACTCGGGAGGCAGAGGCGTAAGCAGGAAGGCTTCTGCTTGTGCCAGGCCAACCACAGCTATGCAGTTAAGACCCTGTCTCAAACCCCTCCCATCATCCATCCAAAGAAGCTGACGGAAGCACAAACAGCTTCTACCCCAGTGTTCAGGAGGCGGAAATACAAGAATTGGGCTAATGTGGGCTCCCTGCAACAACAGAGACTGAAAACTGTTCAATGGGCCCCGCACTGTAGACAAGTCACCCCAACTTTCACATGAGCTGTGGCATGCACAACCACATTCACACCCACAAAAGCAATGTTAAAATTTAAAAATTTTTAAAAAATCTCAAAAGGAAGAGGGACTGGAGAGGTGGCTCAGCAGTTTGGATGCCGGATGCTTTCCCAGGGCCAGAACTCAGCTCCCGGCTGCCTCTGACTAACACTTACACTCCAGAGGCCCTGAGGCCCTGTGAGGGCACTGATGGGCACTCCCCACACACACACATACACACAGAGTTAAAAATTATATTAACATTTTAAAAATTGATTGTAGCACAATACATTTTTTTTTTGAAAGCAAAGAGAAAAGCTGGAAAAATCCAATTTTTCCACATTCTATTTCTCTTGTCTGGCTTATGTCCCTGTCATGGTGAGGCACACTGGTGACACTTTAAAGACAGGGATCAGCAGAGGCTGTGCAGAGGAGACGCATGACTGACCACACACCATGAAGCTGCCTCTGTACAGAGCAGACAGTTGTGACTGGTCCTTAGGAACCCACTACCAGCAAAAATCCCCAGTCCCTCAGGGCTCTGCAGGGAGGGAAGCTATTCTTTCACTCTGGGATAAGCATGGGTTCTCACACGCTGAACATCTCTGTTGGAGTCGCCAGAGAAGCCTGGGTACTACTGAGTGGTGAAATGCTGTCCACAGACCCTACCTTAGAACCCCAGCAGAAATCAATGCAGAGGGGAGAGGAAAAGGGAGAGATAGTTGTGACATGACCAGTGTGACAAGCTGGCAATCCTGAGAACACAGCTGTCTTGTGCTACAAGCCTGACCAGTGTCAGCAATCTGAAACAATGCCCAGAGCCCCAAAACAAACACAGAGGAGCTTGATGGCTTTGAAACTGCTGAGGTACAAAGGAGAGTTCCTGGACATACTTCTCAGCTTCAGTCAATCAGCAATGCTACCTAACAAAAGACATTTTCTAGGTCCACACTGTTTGCTTAAATTATTTTGAAGTGCACATACAGTCCATGCCAATGCAAACACCTAGTTCTTCTGGGCCTTCAGGAGATGCAGTCATCGCACTGCATCAAACCCAGAGTCCCCTGCCTGACAAACGTTTTCTGTACAGAATGTGCCAGGCTGCCGGGTGGGCGGGGCTCATGCTCCTCCCTCTTGCTTCTTCCTCCTTGGTCATGGGTTCTCAACTGCTACAGGTGAGTGAGGAGTCTCCCTCCACACCTGACACAAATGTACATACAGACCGTGTGCACAGGACAACCAATACCATTCATCAAAATGTGCTAGAAACACCCGACTCTAACTGGGTTCTGGCCACGGCCTACTATTAAGTGCCGTGGAAAGGTGGCAGGCACTGGTGACTACTGTATTATTCTCTGCAACTATGGAAGTCCTAGAGCAGGGATGGGATGGGGGGTGCTGAGAAGGACTGAAGTTTGATTCCAAGCCCGCCCATGGTGGCTCACAGACATCTCTAACCCAGGGCCTTGGCTGTCTCCCTTGGATTTTGGGTTGCTAGTGGTTGTCACCCAAACTCTTGTCCTGCCTCAGCTTCTAGGCCTGTGTGGCTTTAGATGGGTTTCTCTTGTAGGTGACAGGGTCTGTCTGCGTGGCCTCCCTGGCCTGGAACGTGCTGCATATCTCAGGCTGTCTGCCTGCTTCTGCCTCCTCAGAATTGGAGGTGTGAGCTACATAACAAGCCTTTGTCTTTCTTCTTAAAGGTTTTTCTTTGTGGGTGGGGGTGGGAAAAGGGTTAACTCTGCAGAGTTGGCTAGACGAGGCTGGCCTCCAGTTCAGAGATCCATCTACCTCTGCTGAGACTAAAGATCTGCAACCACGATGCCTGGCCGCCGCACATCCTTTTTTCTTTCCGTCCTTCCTTTTGGTTTGCTTGCTTGCTTGGCTGACTGGTTTGTAATTTCTATGTATGAGTTTTTGCCTGAGTTGGAGTCTATGCAAACTGCAGCAATGATGCTCTAGGTGTGTTTGAGAGCACAGCTTAGGCTCTGGACTTTCTTACACACACCAACAGCTTCGAGTCAGCCATCATCTAGAGAATGACAACCGCGATACAAGGTTAGACGCCATTCGTGTGACGCAACACTCAGACGTACAACTCTGATCCTATCCTATCCTTCTCTCTTAACCTTCCTATCTAGTGTGAGGCTGCTCTTCCCTCTATGGAACGCACGGCTCCTGACCCCACCCTTCTAACCTCTCTGTCTTTTCTCCTCACACCCCACATCCGTTGTGCGCTCTTGCTGAGGAGGCCTCTCTGCTTCCACTGCTCTCTGTTCTATGCAGGGCAGAGTGACCATGGCGTCCTTCACGACATCCCTAAAGCTTTGCCACCTGATTTCTGCCCTGACTTCACACTGTACTCAGCCTCGCCTCCCCTGCAGCACCCCCACCTTGTTCTCACTCCTTGAACCCACCAGGCACATCTCTACCTCGGGGCTTGAACTGGCTGTCTCTGAGCCTAGCATCCTACACAGCCTCTGTAGAACAGAGCCTGCCAAAATTAGCAGGCCGGCCGCTGAGACTGTCCCCACTCTATAGAGCATGCTCAGGAAAAAGTAGAGCCAGAGACTGCACCCTCTGCAGGACAATCAGGGAATGGAGGACAGCTGCTTCAGTGACTACAGAGACTGCACCCTCTGCAGGACAATTGGGGGACGGAAGACAGCTGCTTCTGTGACTTCAGGGACTATACAAGCTTTTGTCACAGTAGCAATTTCAATGCCAACAAAATCTGAACCCAGGAGATCAGAGACGTTCTTCAGGAATCTCCTCCCTCCCTGACGACGGAGAGAAAGCTTACCAGGCCAAGGTGTTTACTGGGGCAGGAGTAGCACCTGCCTGGCTCCTCCTCTAAAATGCTGAGGAGCCTGAACAGGGCAGTCATAAATCCCTAGAACTACTTGGTTACTAAGACTACCCAGGAGAGCTGCAGAGGGGCCCTTTCATGAAATCATTAGCCAGCTAGTGACACTAACTGTCTCTGGTAAACTGTCACACGCTGGGCCTACTTCAACTGGCCCTCCCCTGACTGCTCCTTATTACTATGCTAACCTTCCTTTTTGATATAGGGTCTCTCTCCCTATCTCTGGCTGTCCTTGAACCTTTACTCACACTCACACACACTCACACTCTCTCTATATATGTGTGTGTGTGTGTGTGTGTGTGTGTGTGTATAAAATCAGGTTGGTCTCGAACTCACAGAGATCTTCTTGCTTCTGCCTCCAGAGAGCTGGGATTAAAAGTGTACATCGCTATTCCAGGCTAGTACGTTAAATCTGTGGCTGCTTCAAAGCAGATAAGAAGATTTGAGTCGTGGCCGCTGTACCCACAGAGTAAAAGACCGGCTCAGCCCCAACAGTGCAGACAGCATGAGCACATTGTGGGTCACACCGACCCTTCCAGTGCTTCGTCCGAGATTAATGCTTGTATGCTTTAGCTAGCCCCAGGGTACACCAAAAGGCTCATCAGGTAAGACTGCTTACTGCCAACTGCAGGTTCATTTATGGGGCCCAAATGATTAAGATAGAACCAACTTTGCAGGGCTGACCTCTGACCTTCAGACAAGCACTATGGTGCATAAGTGCACATATACACATGTGCATGTTTGTATTTTCAAAAATGCTGGGCAGAGGCGCATGAGCGTGCGCGCACGTGGATGCACACACACGCACACACTCCCTCTCTCTGGTACACACACATTTGTATTCCTAAAAATACAGGGTAGAGGTGGGATTGTGGGCACGAAAGGCAGACGGCACTTGGCTGTGGCTATGGCAAAGTGGAAGGAGGAACGAGCAGAAGGCTGCAGAGACAATCACATGTTCTCCTTCTGAACCAGGGCTTGGCAGAAATACTAAGAGGCTCCGGCTGTGATCCAGTTTAAGGTGGAAGCACACAACAAACAGCAGCCTGCTTCTTCCCAGAGCTGAGACAAAATGGCCGTACTTGCCCTGGGGTTTAGCTTGCCTGGTGTATGTAAAAGGCTCTTTGCTGCAGACAGGAAGGACAGACAGCACCTGCTGCCCCACAGCCTCACACTTATTCCCACCTGTCCTGAATCACTTGGTCTTACTGTTCTGGAAGGTCTCAGAAAGCACACAGAGATGCGGGTCACGAGACCACCTTTTTGACTTCAGTAGGTCTACTCTTTCCACACACCTGTCTGTACAGCTCCCATTAGCCAGACTCCATCTCCAGAGACCTCGCATGGAGATGGGCTTCCAAGAGCATCTTGTTCTTCTCTGGCCTACCAGCCTAGGTGATTCCAATCTCTTGCCAACTGCTGATGCCCACAGCTGCCCATCCGACACAGCCCCCCTCAGGCCCCCCACCACTGAGGACAGCAGCAGGTGAAGCACATGCCCTCCGCACTCTGCAGTCCCTTCTATCATAAACGGCACTTGGCTTGTTTGCCCTCAGAGTTCAAATGTGAAGAGGACACTCTCAACCCTCAGCAAGTGGAATGCTGTCTAAGGAGACACCACAGGCAGCTCCATACCACAGCGTCTCAGCACACCTCAATGCTGCCTCCCTCCGGCCCTGATGGCACCCAGTCACCTCAGTCCTTGCTGGTCCACAACACAGTTCATTCAGCCAATGAGAGGGCCTAGGGAAGCAAGCACAGCAACCCAGAGGGGGCAGAGACCTCTCAGCCATAGGGCACCCACACCTGCAGTGTGCTACCTGTTTCCTGCTGTGACACTCAGCAAGGCACGCAGCCCCTCAGAACGTTTGTTTCCTCATCTACAGGCAAAGTATGCCTGAGCATTTAGGAACAATTCAAAAGTAGCTCTCCTCACTGGGCCAAGGACACTATTCACAACTTTAAGCATGTCTACTTCAAGAACCAACTACCCCTGTGTTCTCAAGCTAAATACAGCTGTTTAGGATCACCTATGCTTTCCTGATTGACTGACTGTACGTGTGCCTGAGTATAATGTACATGTGTGCAGGTGTCCTAGGAGGCAGAGTAGGATGCTGGATCCCTTGGAATTACAGGTGGCTGTGAGCTGCCTGATGTGGGTCCTCTGTTAAGAACAGCAAATGGTTTTTAACCACTGAACTATCTGTCATCCTCCTTACCTATACCTTTAATGTCTCTTTAAAAAATAACATAGTGCATACATGGAGGTCAGAGAACAACGTGACAGTTGGTTCTATTGTTTCACCACGTGGGTCAGGCTCAGCAACAAGTACCTTAACCACTGAGCCACCCACACACATGCCTTTCAGGCTCACTATTAGACAAATCTCTACTTGTAGCCATTGCAGTTTCATATACACATATGCATATATCTATACATATTCAATTTATTTGTTTTTGCATGTATGGGTATTTTGCATGTGCATGCAGTGCTGGTAGAGGCCACAAGGTGGAGTCAGATCTTCTGGAACTGAAGTAAGGATGGTTGTGAGCTGCCATATAGGTGCTGAGAACTGAACCTGGTTCTCTGGAAGAACAGCCAGTGCTCTGGACGCTGAGCCCTTCTTTAATCCCTCTATACCAATATTTGTCTTTTTGCTTGTTTGTTTTTTCGAGACAGAATGGTCTCTCTGTGGAGCCCTGACTGTCCTGCCTCAGCCTCCTGAGTGCTGGGGTTAAAGGCATGTGGCAGTACTCGGAGGTAGTTCCAGTACCGCCAAAGCCATCTGTGACTGTGTCGTCCACTCCTCTTCAGAGAAGCACACGGGAAGCGGCCGACACGACCCATCACTCACAGCTCCCTGCATCACTGTCACTCTCCCCATATGGCTGTCTCAGCCACTTCTAAGCTCAGGTGACCTCTGCGAACCCCTTTCCTTACCCCTGTTCTGTTCCACTCCTCCTGCCAACACTTGCTTTCCTGCTGTAAATGACACAACTGAAGTTCTGACTCAAACTTGACTCTGAACTGCTCTGCGAGCAGCTAATCTTCCTGCTGCATGGTCAGTGTGGGCAGGGATCGGCACTCTAATCCTCGGGCTGATTGGACAGTGAACTGCTCTACTTACAGCAATGTGGTCATTACTCACTGACCACTGCCTGTGCCATTCCAAAGGAGGAAGTCAACACATCTCGATGGACACAGAAAACATAGCCAGATGTTTCATACTTTTTTCTGAGTAAGATTTTGCTTGGTTTAAAAACAACAACAACGCTTGTCCCAATGTCTCTTTAAGATAAAGTTTCACGGGTTTGGTGAGATGGCTTGGCGGGTAAGAGCACTGACTGCTCTTCCAAAAGGTCCTGAGTTCAAATCCCAGCAACCACATGGTGGCTCACACCCATCCGTAATGAGATCTGACGCCCTCTTCTGGTGCATCTGAAGACAGCTACAGTGTACTTATGTATAATAATAAATAAAAATCTTAAAAAAAAAAGATGAAGTTTCACATTATTAATCCAGTCTGCCCAAGCCTTCCTGGATATCATCTGGAATGTGTATAGTGCGGGGACGGCACAGCACATACGCGCAAGTGAGGACAACCTGCACTTTCCTGGTGTTTGAGTCTTGGCTTTCTCAGCACCTCCACTCTCTGATCGCCTCACTGGCTCAGAAGCTGATTTTATTTGCATTTAAGATGAGTTAAAAGTGTATGTGTGGAGCAGGTGTGGTGGCGCTCCCAGCACTGGAGTGAGAGGCAGAGTCAGTTCTTCAGGACAGCCACCGCTATACAGAAAAGCCCTGCTTCGAAAAAACAACGAATGAATGAATGGATGAATGAATGAATGAATGAATGAACGAACAAGCAAGCAATTAATCAACCAAATTTATGTGTATGGATGTTTGCTCTGCATGCCTGGCACCTGTGGAGGTCAGAAGGCGGTGGAGCCCCTGAACTGTAGTTACAGTTGATTGTGAGCTGCCATGTGGGCGCTCTCCAGCACTGAAAAGTTACTTTTAAATGGGGGTGGGGTGGGCAGTGAGAGTATAAGCTAGTCAGTTAAGCACGTGAAGTAAGTGGCCTTCCTCCCACTCACTGTCTAGCACTAGCAGCAGGGCTGAGCAGGGCCTTAGGCTGGCAGGAGGCTCAGCCCTTTGCCTCTGTTGTAAACATGTAAATAACCATTGCAACTGGTTAGAAACCTCAATCCCTGAAGAAGAAGATGGTCCACAGCTAGAACTGACATCAGCTCCTTAGCCAGAACTCCCTGAGACGGCTGTCATGCTCAGTACAAGGCCCAGCTGAGTAAAGCAGCGCCCTGTTCTGCAAACAATCGAGTATGTGAGCTGCTTCTGCCAACTTTCCCCTTCCACTGACCTTAGCTGCGTTGACTTTCTACTGAATGGGGCTTTGCTTGGTCAAGGCTGGATGTTCTACTTGCTATATGGGCAACAAAGAGAGCTTTCAAGACAATACTCTGGGTTTAGGATGTAGCTTGGTTGGGAGGGTGTGTGCCTAGTTTGCATGAGGCCATGCTCCATCTTCAACACAGTGGAGAATGAGGTGTGGGGCTTGTCTGTAGTTAGCGTCTATGGACACAGGAAAACAAGTTCAAGGCCACCCTCCTCAGCTACACAGCACATGTGCGGCCAATCTCGGCTATGAGACCTTGTCTAAGAGAGAAAACTTGTGTGAATATGAAGATGTGGAGTCCTGGCCAGCTGTGCTGAAATCAAGCCTGTAAGCCCAGTACCTGAGAGGCACAGAACGGAGGATCCTACCTCAAAACCAGAGATAGTGGAGCCTTTCCTTAACGCAGGCCAAGTCACTGCCTGGCCCACCTGACACAATGACCACCTCAGCACACAGAAATCATTGTGAATCCTCTCAAGTGAATAAAGCTAGCTCCTATGACTGTCCACAAAACACAGTGAGTAGACTACCCTGACCTCCAGCACACAGCTCAGTCTACCTTCCAAGGCTGAGAGTTAGCCTGAAGCACAGGTGGACCTGAGACAGTTCTGTACATGGGAGGAGTGTGCACACAGAGCTGAGTTGTCACAGCAACCCTAGCTGTGGGCTCAGGCCCAACCAGTAACCGGGAGCCATCTTTACCTGAACAGTGAGTGGGAACCACTGAGCTGGCTAGCACAGAAACTGGCAATTCACACACACAGCGCAGCCTCTCAAGAGCCAGAATGCTGAATGTCAGTCAGTTCCTCATTTATCTCCTACATGTGCAAAGTCAAAATTTCACTCTGAGCCACTCCAAGGTGCGGGGGAGGAAGCCATGAGGGAAAGCAAACTGAACTCAACACTGTGACAGAGTACAGTCACGGACAACAATCTTAGGATAGAATAACGGAGCTGGACACTTTACTCAGGATAAACCCGCCCAGAGCGAGAAGGCACAGCAGGAGCCCGCTGCATAGCGCGCTGAGATGACGAAGCTCAGCATACTCCTGCCCCGGAGGCACTGATAATGATATTTTGACAGTTTTAAAAATACTAACGGTAAATAGCCTCAGATTTCAACACCCGAGTCAGAACAGAGACAGAAATGAATTACACATGGGGATGAAGCAGCAGCCACAGGGCACTCACACGGGGAAGAAAGACGGCTGACTCATGGTGACTACGGGCAGGAGTGCTGAGCAGTTAAGGAGCCACAGCTGCTCTGGGCAGTGGTGGTCTAGCATTGTAGGTTTGCCACGAAGAAGTGTCAGGAATCCCAGGGCCCACCACCTGCCCCTCCTCCGAGGGCACCTACCTTACTGTAAGTCACTACTGATAAGTTGTTTGCGGGACTGCTGGGGGACAGATTTACAGAGCTCTGTGACAGTCTATCCTGATCTTGCTCGCTTTGCTCAGGAACAGGAGCCCATGTATTTTTGCTGATCGAGTCGAACTCGGAACCCCCAGGGTCTGTTAGGTTGTTTTCATCTGATTGTCGGTTCTTTTGGGGAGAGGCAAACGGGTTGAAGTTTCCTTCTACCTTGCGATGTGGCTGTGTGTTGAATTCCGTTTCAAAAGATGACAGCTGCTGCGTTACTCCTAAAAGTCCACCCACCTCCACACTGAGAATCACCCAGATGACATCTGAAACAAAAAGGCAGCTGAGTCAATGCCAGGCCCACCCTTGGCCCAGGCCGTCACCACCAAAAACCCAAACACTACCTATACCTGAGAGGCCGAGCTCCGCAGGCAGTGCTCTGAGTGCCCAGCACACGCTTCTCTGCCTTCAGTAATGCCAAGGGCAAGCTCTGGCCCATGTCTGTGGTGGGACCCCCAAGGCTGCAGGGAGGGCTTCCTTCCCAGCTGACGGTCATATCTGCAAGTCACTCCCAGCGAGCACGCGGAACCGGAGCGCTCCAGTTCACAACGAGCTGCTCTCTGTGCATGTGCTTAACCCTGATCATTCTGGTAAGGCAGTGTTCTTGAAGCTAAAAATGCTGACTTTAGAATTACAACATAGTTAGCCTTGTCCCACTTGGGAGGTAATTTAAAATGACCACCTACTGTTCACAAAGAGAAGCGCAGCAAAAGGCATTATAAATAATAAGGATGCACGCGGAACGCAAGCTAAGCAAACATAAGGAGTACCATGCTTTACTGTAGGTACACTGGGGGCAGAAGAGTCAGGCTTCCTAAGCTAACCTGGGCTTCATGAGCTCTGTCCTTATGTGTCAGAGGGAGACCTGACTACACAGTCCCATTAAGTGTGTGTATATATATATATATTTTAAGATTTACTTATTTTGATTTTGTGTGTTTGATGAGTGTTTGCCTTTGTGTCTGTGCACCATAGGCGTGCAGTGCCCCTAGAGGCCAGAAGAGGGTGTTGGATTCCCTGGAACAAGGGCTGTAGACCTCTGTGAGATGTGGGTTCTGTGGGACTGGCTGGGCACATGGTGGACGTCTTTAGTCACAGGCCAGCCAGAACTGCACAGTGAAACCATATCCCTAAACAGATCAATACCTGGTGATAACCTCATCTCTGATATCTTTGTTGTCAAAGGTAGGGCACAAACAGAAAGTAAAGGAACTGTGTCCTTTGATGCAGGGTATGGACGATGACCCATGCCAAGGCTCAGCAATGCAGACTCTAGAGGAGGAGTGAGGACCGTCCTCAGTGTTGCCCTGCGGCCATGAGGACAGTAGCCTCAGTGCAGCACCTCCATACACACTCAGTGCTCTGGGAGCTGTCCTGAGAACTGGCCAGTCTAGGAGCTGTGCAGCAAAGCAAGCAGAGCTGCAGCGACACCTGCTGTTCATGCCTGGAACTAGCGATTCTTTTCCTCTGAGAAAAAGAAGCGACAGTCATCAAAGCAAGACTGTGGCTCACAGTATTCCAGGCACACATTCCAGACACACAAATACAGTGTCAGTTGCTTCTAATTCTGTGTCTGCTAAAGATCTCTGGGAGTTTGAGGCCAGTTTGGTCTACACAATGAGTTCCAGGACAGCCAGGGCTATACAGAGAGACCCCATCTCAAAACATCAAAACAACAAATTACGTCCTCACACCAGCTACTTCCATATGAGATGTGGGTCTCATTATGTGTCCCTGCCTGGGCTCAAACTCACAGCAA
Source organism: Mus musculus (assembly GCF_000001635.26). Taxonomy (NCBI): domain Eukaryota; kingdom Metazoa; phylum Chordata; class Mammalia; order Rodentia; family Muridae; genus Mus; species Mus musculus. The sequence goes on from NC_000083.6 coordinate 27,769,733, forward strand.
TTCTTCTCCCTTAGTGTCCCAGAGAGGCGGAGCACTGGGTTAAGACACCATGGATGGCATGCCACTTTATCAGTGACCAGACTTGGACCCCACACCAGCTAATCTAGGGAAACAGTGATGTGGTCCTCAGGAACAAGCTATTGGCAGGCCCTGGGGAGTCGCTGCCTTTGCTAGCTGTCTGGCTGAAGTGAACATGTCTGCATAGGTGTAAGGCTGTGGGAGCAAGCATGGAGCCTGAGAGCGATGCCTGGTACCTTCCCTTTGTAACTCTCATCTCTGGAGTCAGTGTCTCTCCCTGAACCTGGAGCTCACTCACCGACTGGCTAGACTGGCCGGACAGCACACTTCAGGACTCTTCTGCCTCCACCCACCAGTGCTAGAATTAGAGGCATAAGCTGGCTTTTTACCTGGACCTTGTGTGTCCCATCTTACAATTCAGTTATATTCCTACTTCTTGTTTTCTACCTGACTGGCTTAAAGTTTATTCTCCGTATGGCTAGACGTGCAGTGCAGTCAGCTCGAGGGAACCAAGGCCGTCTGCAGAGACCACCAGCAGTTCTGACCACTGTGCCTCATACCCGTGCCACCTCTGCCTTCCCTACTAGCTGAGCCTGCCAAGCATCTGTCAAAGAGTGTCCCATGAGATGCCTGATAGAAAGAGTCCGACGCCCACCGTGGACAGTACAACGTGTTTGTGGAACAATCTCACTGTCTGGGGACAGCATCTGAACCTCTCAATTCAAAGTGAATTTGTCCTGCACAGACAAACGTGAATGAACTACTTTAAAACAACAGAAAGGCAACAATGCTACAATAAGCTGACCATTCGTATGTCTTGCTTGGTAGTCTTGACCACTGAGCTAAGCATTAATGGTTAGAGACTTAGCTCAGCAGGCTCAGTGTTTGCCTAGCATGCATGAGTTAATTCCCAGTATTATAAACACTAATTAAAATAGGATAAAAGTGGTATTCTTTTTTTTAAAAAAGAACTACAAACCAGAGACTGTATTGATAACACATAAAACAAAATATCAGATCACCGAAATAAAGTACTATATTGAAATGATGTCACTTCTGGGAGCACCTGGGTGTGTCGGTGAGGGACAGCAGACTGACTCGTGAGGCTGAATGGGACCCTCTAGTGCAGAGCATACAGCTCTTTCAACTCACTCACTTCATCTCTAAGATGCTGAAACCTGAGTACCAGGAAAACTACAGCTAGTTAAATCAGCCCCACTTCAGGCCTTCAGAGCCTTACCTACCAACATATGACACCAATAACCAGAATAAACCAACAGGATGTACTGGAAAAATAGCCAAGAAGGTAAACTTAGGAGGCAAAGAAACCCAGCCAGAACTCATTAACTAATGGGAAACGTGGCTTGCAAATGTCTGGTTTGGAGGGCATTTTCTTAGAGGATCTGAGTCAGAACCTCCAGTTAGAAGAAGCTATAGGTACATTTTATCAGGGAACACACTGCCTCAAAGGCAAGTGTTCCCTTAGTAAAATAGAAACTTTCTTCTGTAGAAATTAGTAAAGATGCATATGAATCAGAAGTTGGCCTGGTCGGCCATCATTGGAAAGAGAGGCCCATCGGTCGTGCAAACTTTATCTGCCTCAGTACAGGGGAACGCCAGGGCCAAGAAGTGGGAGTGGGGGGAGGGAGGGTATGGGGGACTTTTGGGATAGCATTGGAAATGTAAATGAAGAAAATACCTAATAAAAATAAGAAGAAGAAAAAAGAAATTAGTAAAGAAATCATGTAACTGGCCAGGATCCCAGGCAGGAGTATCAATCCGATGTTCTGGGCTAGCCTGAACTACACAGCCAGACTGTAAGAGGGGTGAAGATGAAATGATTTGCTCAGAGTCCACGGTGCTGATGCACATCCCCAACACATCACGACACACACAATGTTTAAAGCAAGTGCCTGCAGTCTGTCCAGCAAACCCAGAGCAACATTCCCAAGCTGCCAGCCTCTTTCTGCAGAAGATGGTGTGGATTCCTCTGAAAGCTGCTGTGCTTGTGATCTGAGCGGCAGATGGGAGTGCTGTGTTGCTGCTGAAGGACAGCACGAACAAGCAGGACAGAACTCCCAAAGCGAGCCTGCAGCACCTCACTAAAGCAGAGACACCAGAACAGAACGAACTAGCTTGACACTTGCAAATGAAGAAGCAGAGACAAGCAGAGACTGGCTAGAGACCAGCGACATGCTAAAAGGATCTCCAGGAATAACAACCCAGCAGCACCAACATAGAGAGTGTCCAGATTCTTTTTTTTTTTTTTTTTAGAAAATGATTTGTTTTTATTTCATGTGCATTGACGTTTTGCTTACATGTGTGTCTGTGTGAGGGTGTTGGATCCCCTGAAACTGGAGTTACAGATGGTTGTGGGCTGCCATGTGGGTGCTAGGAACTGAACCTAGGTCCTCTGCAAGGGTAGTCAATGCTCTTAGCTGCTGAGCCATCTCTCCAGCTCCTGGAGTTTGGTCTCTAAATAAAAAAGCACAAAAGCTCCCAGCAGAGGCCAGCCCTAGGGCTGGAGCATGGGAAATGTAAGACAAACCTGAGCATCAGAAAAGCTGCCCTTCAAGAACAGAGACAGAGACACGTGACAAGGCTCAAGAGTCAACCTGCAAGTGCCCTGCGGCTAAAGCTGGAATGATTATGAACAGTAAGTATTACAGCAGCAGATAACTCAATAGACATGAGACCAGACATATACAGCAATGACTAAAGATATGATGAAGAGACAACCTTGCTTGCAAAGGATTCCAGACAATGCATTCAACACACCCTTCTGAAAGGGAGAGTGTCTTCCTCTGTTGCTTTTCATCTCATGGGATTTTGTGTTTTGCTGTTGTTGTTTTGGCTTTTTATTTGGTTTGGTTGTTTTGTTTTGTTTTCTCAAGACAGGGTTTTCTCTGTGTAGCCCTGGCTGTCCTGGAACTCACTCTGTAGACCAGGCTGGCCTTGAACTCAGAAATCCACCTGCCTCAGCCTCCCGAGTGCTGGGACTAAAGGCATGTGCCACCAGTGTCCACCAGTTTGGTGTTTTGAAACAGGGCTCTCCATCTGTATCCCAGGCTTGCCCACAAGCCGTTACCTTAGCCCCACTCTCTCAGACCTAACGCTGGGTGGACATCATGTAGTAAACGGCACAGGGTGGCCAGCAGCTGTCCATGGTGAGGCTTTAGTTCCCTGGTGACTGACAGGACATAATGCTGGCTATGACTGCTCCTCCCATCTTCCAAGAGAACCTATTTGTTTCAGGCTTCAAAGAAGCTGTTCTCAATTATGGCACAACCCTAGCTTGACTAAGGCAAGAAAGGACCAACACACCAAGCAAGGCAGTACCCCTCCTCTCCATACTCTCTCTTCAGGCACAGGCCGTCCTTTGATATGCTCCTGCCTTTTTTTCACCTCACTGGCTTCATACAGGTCCATTATGGGGCACAAACTAAAGCAAACATTTTCTCCAGCTCAGTGGTGAGCAGAGACCTGGGGCTTAGCTCAGTACTAGCGTGCTGTGGGTCAGGGCTCTCCATGGCCATCTGGTTCTTGTAAAAAGGTACCCCCCCACCCCTCGCTCGCCCACTGCCATCTGCAGTGAAGGACTAAGACTCGCTCCTGGTCAGATGCACCGAAGCTGTACACCCTGGCTGTGGCTCTCCTCCCTGCCAGGGAGAACAAACATATTCTGTAATTTATCTCACAGTCTTGACACACCAAAACCCCCAAATGCACTTGACACAGCTCGACCAAACTATTTTCAGTCTAAAAATGAAGCAGTGTCTCCCTGTCAACACTCTTAAACTCTGTTAATGATGGATGCTTGGGAGCTAGGCATGGTTGAACATCCCTTAAATCCCAGCAGAGGCAAGAGGCAGGCAGTCAAGAGACCTTGAGGCCAGCCTGGTCTACAGAACAAGCTCCAGAACAGCCAGACTACACAGAAAACCCATCTTGAAAAGCCAGCCAGTCAGCCAGCCAGCCAGCCAGATGATGCTTGTCCAGGTAAGCCCTTCTACTCCTTCTACCTGCATGGCTACTATTTCATAATAGGCAACAACTTTCTTCATAATCTGTTAAGCACAGCTTATTTTTTAGAGCAGGTTCAGGTTCGTCACAAAATCAGAGAAAGTACAGACATTTCCTTCCTGGTCACAGCACTATACTGTCTGTTAACTGTCAGGTGGTGAGGCCCAACATCACCCTCAGCCACAGCCTGTGCTCCTCATTTGGTGCTACATGTTCGTATGTGCGCTGATAGCAAGTCCCTGTGCAGACTCACACTCTGCCACCTCATGGTTCCAGAGACTGGAGGTAGAAATGACAATGCTTTATCAACCTGTCCTTAGAGAGCTCCTTTCTGCGCGTCTGGATATCTTCATTCTTTGCCAGGGTATTTTGCACAGCCTGTGAAGGCTGTCTCATCACCTTGTGACATACTCTTTTCCAGATAATTTCTGGACAACTGTCTATTGCTATTTAGCCTGTTTAGGACATATGATGGAAATCAAGAGGATTAAATGAAATTCAAAGGCCTGTGACGCTGTTGTCTCTCCGAGTCTGTCAGTGAACTTAGTGTCTGAGGGATGCAGCTCTTATGGGAGTGTGTGTGCCTGTGTTGTGTGTGGGTGTCTACTGTGTTTGATGCTGCCGTGCTCCCTCTGTCTTTGTTTGGTGTCTGACACCAACTGGGGAAGTTCCCAGCTTTTACTGATTGCTTCTTTCTTCTCCCAGTAACACACACCAGTGTTTTACCTTGGGTGGCTGTCACAGTTCCTTTCTGCTTATATAACTGTGTGTATGTGTACACATGTGTTTGTGACTTTAGGCAAGGAGAAGCTAGCAGATGCCCTGGAGCTGACCTAACAGAGCTGCTGATGAGTGCCGGGAACTGAATTAGAATCCTCGGGAAGAGCAGCAAGAGGCCTTTACTGCGCTGACTCCGTCAGCCCTCGTTCTCTTTCCTCTCTGCGTTACTGTTCTGCAATGGACCTGGATGAAAAGCCTCTGGCTCAGAGATGACCTCCTCAGCCCACTGTCCTCTCCCTTATCCTGAGCCCCCACCTTTCTGCTCACATTGCTCATATGTCACTGTGCGTGCTCTCTATGTCCCTTCGTACTCACAGTATGCCTACTTTAAAAATTCCTCAGTCTGAGCCAGGCATGGTGATATATGCCTACAATCCCAACTGTACAATGATTCAGTCTCACACACAACAGGCAATGGTAGTGCATGTGTTTAATCTCAGCTCTTAGGAGGCAGAGACAGGTAAATTATCTGAGATCTGAGTTGGAGGCCAGTCTGGTCTATTGAATGAGTTCCTAGATAGCCAAGGCTACACAGAGAAACTGTGTGTGTGTGTGTGTGTGTGTGTGTGTGTGTGTGTGTGTGTATCCATCTCCCACTCACGCAGCCACTTTTCTGGTCTAGTGTTCTTGTTTCTTTGGGACGTCTGGTTGATAATCTTAGTTCCTTCACAATGTAGTGTTCTTCTGCATTTCTGCTTGCACTGCAGTCAAGAAGGCTGTGTTAAGGAGGCACAGTGAGAGGGCCGCCTCCAGCTCTGGTGACCTCTGCACGTCTGTGGAGTCCATCAGTGTTCCTCAGTGTCCCCATAAGGAAGCTAGAGCTGTAACACTGCTCATCCCAGTCCCCCTGCAGCTCAAGTCTGAAGAAGGAAGCATTTCTTTTTTAACATTTATTTATTTTTATGAATGTGAGTGCTCATCTGCATCAGAAGAGGGCATTGGAGCCCAATACAGATGGCGGTGAACACTCAAGCGCAAGGCACCATGAACCACCGCATTGCACACATCTCATAGCTCACTCCTAACTGCACAGTTCTCATCTCCAGCCTCCCCACACCGAGGACACAGAATCTCACTGCTACCTGGTAGGGCAGAAACGCTTTTCATCACCACAGATGCATGCCTAAGAGTAACAGCCCCCATGGCCTTCAGAAGCCAGCATTTACAGTAACAATACAACTGTCACTGTGTTTACACAACAATAAGAAATTCAAACAGATTTACTTGGGGAAAGGCCTTTCTAGTTTGAAATAAGACTAGAGTGAAATTGCAGTCGACGCCCTTGCTGCTCTGTGACTTGGACCTTTGACTCTCCTTGACAGAATCCCACCATGATGCCAAACAAGGAAATAACTCAATGAGAGCTCAGTCAGAGACTCCTCAAGCAGCAACTGGGATGGCGCTCACTGAGTGAGGCTGTGCCTCATAAGGACTTCTTTTAAATCCCCGAGCCAAGAAGAGACTCGAAATGCCTCCTCAGAAGCCAGTTAGACTGATGCATAGTGAGGACAGACTGCCCACAGTGAGGACAGGCTGATACCCACGGAGAGGACAGACAGACTGATGCCCACAGAGAGGACAAAGGCACCATTTCAAACTAGGTGGAGGGCAAGAGCTGACACCCATGGTCATCTGTGGCAAATAGAAAACTGAACCCTTAAAGAGTCCACTTTACTAAGAAGGGTCCAAACAGATGAGCCGACAATTGAAGTGGGGTTCCTGCACTATGCAGCCTGGGTCAGACCTGTTTTAATCACAAAAGACCTAAAATTGGCATTCCCTTAGTGGGTAGAGGGTCACTACCTTCTCTAATTCTCTCAAATCCTGTGAGGGTGGTGGTTCACCTCACAGATTCAGAGACTGAGTTGCTGGAAGGTGGTTACTGCACTCCTGAGATCAATCCGCACGTGACTCCTGCTCTTCCCTAGTCAAGGGGGGAATCACCACCATCATGCCGGGACTAATGACCAAGTACATCTATCTGTTCACTAGGCGGCAGGTACCCAGACTCTGTTACTGCTATGGTTAAGGTAGTTTAGTAATAGTTTTTATACTTTGACATTCCAGGACGAGTGCCCACAGAGACAGGGAAACACATTTGTAGCTTCAGGGGCTGCAGGGATGAAGACCGCAGTGCTGAACAAGCAGGGTCTATGGTTTCGGTGCCAAGGGGTAAGGAATAAAACCGCTATATAAGACTGTGATGTACCAAACACACTGAATCCTGTCTTCAGCTCACTTAGTGCCCTTACTTCCAAAAAGACCACCCTGATGTGGTGACATATACCCATGGGAGGATCAGGAGTTCACTGCCATCCTTAGCTACTTGGTGAGTTCAAGGCCAGCCTGGGCTAAATAAGCTTTTGTATCAATATCCCTCTCACTGCCAAAAAGGAAAAACTACTACTGATGCAGGGTATCTGATCACACCATAAACCCTGACTGTGTTATTTACTGCAAAAACCTATCTGTTGTGGTATGGCCTAGCCCTTAGTACACACCCTTCCTCCCAAACAAGGAAGATAAAGTCACTTTGTAGAAGAAAGCACCTGTGTTTGAAAGTGGTGTCTCATTGTGTGGCAGACAAAGTGATGATTTAGAGAAAGATTTGACAGAATAGGATATGCCCAACTCTCACGAAAACAGAAGAGGAGAGAGAGGCTACATAAGATCCAACAGTTCAGAGAGGAGGCAGTTTTACTGGGACAGTTATGCAGAGATGGTGCAGAGAGAGAACAAGCTAGACACAGGTGAAAACAGAATGAGCTAGAGAATGGGAAGGAGCCAGAAGATTAGAACAGATTACCAAAGTTAGTATGAGACCAAACAGAGCAATTCAGTGAGAAGCTGAAAGAAGCTAGCTTGAATTAGTTAACCTGTAGAGTTGCTTTGGGTCAGAACAGCTGAGTTGAATGCAGCCAGTCAAAGTTCAGAAAGATCTAGAAAGGGTGAGCTTATTCAGGAGTAAGTCTCAGAGGCTGAAAACATCTAGGCCTAGAGTAGATTGTACTGAGGCTAAGCTTCCAGGACTAAACTGAAATTAGCAGATGGAGGCAGTAAGCCTCTGAGACAATTACTTCAGGCAAATAAAAGTTACTTTTATATACTAACACTATATTAATATAATACTTGAATGAGCACCACTCCCATGGGCTCATTATCTGAATACCTGGTCCCCAGCTGCTGGAAGCATGGGAGCAGCATCAGGAGTGTGGCCTTGCTGGAGGAAGTATGTCACGGGTTGGGTGGAAATTTGAGGTTTCAAAACACTAATTCCCAGTGCACTTGTTCTATGATCCGTGTGTGTGTGTGTGTGTGGGGGGGGGGGGGGGAGGGGCATTGGCATGCTCCCTCCTTCCTCTCTCTCTGCTTCATGAGTGTGGATCAAGATGTAATAAGCTCCCAGCTGAAGGAGTGTAAATACAGGAACCACGCTGGCCACACCCTTATCGTCCAAGCACAGCGGAGGGAGGGTCAGTACTCAAAGTCAACCCTGACTGACTCACAGTCAAGTTCCAGGCAACAGATGACCCTCTGAAAGGCGGACACCACTGACAACACAGCTTCTCTACCAGGAGAGCATTAGAAGAAAGGGACCCACAGCAGTGATGGAATGGGGATGTGCCACCAGATCCACGGGCTGCAGGGACAGCAGGAAGAAACAGTAGCTGACACTCAGCTGACAAGTCCCAGAGTCGCTCTGCAGTCAGGAACACAAATGGCAACAGAGAAACCCCAGGCTCAGACACACTGCTGTGGTTGTGTAACCTGCAGGTTCTGTAGAGGAGGTATTAAGGTTTTCTATTAATACTAGCATTTTCTTTTAACTGTCTTGTCGTTTCAGTAACGGGAGTAGACCTCTCCTCCCACCATGTGAGTCCTGTGGGTTCAATCAGGCGCTCCAGCTTGGTGGCTAGTGGAAGCACCTTTACCTGCAGAGCCAGCCAGCCAGCCAGCCAGGCCGAGGTCAAAAACTGGAACAGCTAGGCATGGTGGCACACACTTTTAATGCAGCCCTTAGAGGCAGGTAAATCTGTGTGAGTTTGAGGTCAGCTTAGGCTACATATTGAGTTCTAAGCCAGACAGACACATGAAGAGACCCTATCTCAAAACATAACTACAACAATAACCACCCCACCTAAAACAACGAAACAATAATTGACACAGGCAGGAGGATCTGTTGAGAAGGGAGGGACTTTCTAGGGTCTTTCCTGTGACAGGCTCGCTCTCACTCTAAGCCCTGACCACACTACAGCCCAAAGGGCTTGAGGCTTGGCAGCCATCCCTTCTCCATGCTGCTTGGACTCCTTATCTAGTTACAGCTCCTGTGGAGGCACTAAGTGCTCTGTGGGTACTAGGCTCCACCACTCAGGTCTCCCTAAGGCTCACCCTAGGCAACGGACCGGACCTACTTTGAGAAGTCCATTTTCTCACCCGGGGCCACAAAGTTGATCTCCACTGGCTTCTGAAACTACTAGGAAGCAGCCAGCCCAGCCAGATCAATCCCAGGGTCCCATCCTGACCTGGCACAGCCACAGTCCCGGCTCCTATGGAGGAAGATGGGAGCCTGCCCCACCCTGTAACCTAAGCAGGCTGCAGCAAGCAAGATACCAGCAGAAGCTAGGAGTTCTTCCTTCCTTACCACATCACCACACTGAGCTGTCCTGACCCCACAGCTGTGCCTTGCACCAAGTGGAAAATAAACTCCCAGTGCTGCCCTCCACCATAGAAACTGGTACAGTGTACTAGGAGTGGGTCTGCCCTACAGTGCGCGCCATTGACCAGCCGCACAGTGACATGGCACTATGCCAAAAGAACCATATCGCATCATTTATGCATGTTTTAAACTCATTTTAACTTCACTTACTGTTTCTATGTGGGTGTGTTCATCCACCGCCTGCTTTCGAAGGTCAGAGGACAGACCACCTGTAGGGCTGGGTTCTCTTCCCATTGAGGAAGCCCAGAGCTGGGACCCAGGCTGTCAGGCTTGGTAATAAAGACCTTATTTACAGGGCATCTCACCAGCCCTTACTAAACATTTTAAAACTCTTCAAGTAAGTCTTAGGTCACATATAAGGTCTCTTTACTAAACACTTCTAATTTTGAAATATAAAAAAGAGAAACTAGCCGGGCGTGGTGGCGCACGCCTTTAATCCCAGCACTCGGGAGGCAGAGGCAGGTGGATTTCTGAGTTCAAGGCCAGCCTTGTCTACAAAGTGAGTTCCAGGACAGCCAGGGATACACAGAGAAACCCTGTCTCGAAAAACCAAAAAAAAAAAAAAAAAAAAAAAAAAGAGAGAAACTACAAAAGGAAAAACTGGTTTAATGCCATTATACCAACGCCTGACTCAAGCCTTCTACACCATGTCAAAATAAAGGGCAAGTAAGACTCCCCAGGAAGGCAGATAAGGAAGCGGGCAGAACCCACAGGCTCCAGGCAGCAGGCTCACCATTCATTCCCTCTGCACAGGAGGAAGCACAAGCTCTTTCAAGACAAAAGAAAAAGAAAAGAAAAGGGGGGGGGGGGACTAGATGAGAAAGCTCAGGACAGAGCAGAGATGGGTGGATAGGTGTACATTCATCTCTGTGCCTTTGAGGCCAGCTGTCTACACAGGGAGTTACAGGACAGCCAGAACTACAAGAGGCCCTGCCTCAAAAAAACAAAAAACAAAAACAAAACAAAACAAAAAACCCTCCAAATCCCAACCCCCAAAAAAGACAGAGCAGAGAATGAACTGATTTCTAATAGAAGTCTTTTGCACTGTCAGGGAAACCCACAAAAGCACTATGTGGTGGGTGTTGGCCACCATTACAGGGAAGACTGCAAGCTGCCTTAGCTGAGTGATCCCACTTCTAACCTCTAGGCTAGCAGAGGTCTCTAAACCTAAGGTGACAGTCACAGCCTAAGCAGCAACTCAGGACTATACGCTGCATGGAAGACTCAAGCTCTCACACTAAGCTCCGAGCCTCACGCACTGACTTGATGAGAGGCACCCAAGAGCACAAGCATGCACTGCTTTGAGCAGGCCTAAGGAGTGACAGCCTACAGAACCCGATCTGGGATGAGAGCACAGAAGGTATTTAAGAATTCTCACTGTGAAATAATCTACCAACAGTTTGCATGCATTTAAATTTGAATTTTTACTTCCTGTCTTGTACCACTTCATAAGCTGAGGAAGTATGGTGCATCAATGTGTTCATTTAGCAGGGTGGATAACTGCCCATGAGTCAAGGCAGCTGGGTTTACACAGTGAGTTCCAGGACAGCCAGGGCTACACAGTGAGACCCTACCTCAACAAACAGAACAGAACCAATAGCTCCTCAGCTAAAAGGAAGCCACCACTACCTTAAATCCAGAACCTTGGACTGTAGTGATGCACAAGATACTTCTGCTAGAACAGGGGTATGCTATTTTAAAATTACATCCTGGGGGTGGGGTGGGGTACACTTTTAATCTCAGTACTTGAAAGGCAGCAGCAGATTGGTTGATCTCTGTGAGTGTGAAGCCAACTTGGACTACGTAGTGAGTTTCAGGGAAAGTTCAGAGTACATAACAAACACAGAAACCCTGTTTAAAAAACAAACAAACAAACCCTCAGACCTTTGTGCCTTCCCCCAGTCCTTGTGGATGGGGACTGTGGTGTTAGAGAAAGCAAGCACTGAGACAAAGGTCCAGCTGACATCATGCAGTGAGGGGCCCAGCCAGGACAGTCAGGCTTTCGATGATTCAAACTTAGACACACAAGTACGTTGCTAGTCACCGCCCACAGAGATGACCACTGCTTCATACAACTTGTCTTTCACACTGGTGAGGTCAGAGCACACCACCTGCATTTCAGAGATTTCTCTGAAAAAATGCAGTGGTTTCTTTCTTTTTTGTTATTGTTAATCTTAGTATACCTTAAATATTTTTAAAACTGTGATCTAATTACACCCTTTCCTCCCCTACTCTCTGAAGCACAGCCATTTCACACACTGCCTCTGACTTACATCTAGGCAGATATAACCACCTGGTGAAGCATGCCCGATGCAGGCTTCCTTGTCTGAAACTGAAACAGCCAGTCTCAGAAAAAAGACTTAAAGATTTTAAATTTCATTTACAACTTTGTGTCCCTTCTAAAACACTTTTTTCAGACAAGTCCCCCAGTTTAGTGCAGCATCTCTACCAAAACAAAAATGTTTTCAAGGGTTGCTCCTGAACACTGAACATCTTATGGGAAGATGTCTAGAGAACACTAAAGGAATTTTTATGGTGAAGAGACAGCTTAGAGGTAAAAGCACTGGGTATGGTCCCAGCACCCACACGGCGGCTCACAAGCATCTGTTCCTCCAGCTCTATGGAGATCTGATGCCCTCTCCTGGCCTCTCAGAGCACCAGGCACACGTGCAGTGCAGGTAAAAACACTCATGTACATAAAAAAATAAAAATAAAAATCTAAGGTGGGGGTGGGGTAGGAGAGTAAACATCTTTAATTCCAGCATTCAGAAGAGAAAAGGCAGGTGGATCTCTGTGAGTTCAAGGCCAGTCTGGACTACAGAATGAGTTCCAGGACAGCCAAGGCTATGTATGAAGGCTGTGTCACAAAAAACAACCAATCAACCAAATAAACAAAAAGGTATTTTTCCAAAAAGAACTAAAATAACTATACTTATTTAATGTATGCATGTGATGCACACATGCCACAGTACCCCAGTATGTATGTGGCAGTCAAAGGACTCCTTAGAGGAGCTGGTCCTTCCTTCACAAATGTGGATTCTGGGTATAGAAATCAACTCACCGCTGCAGGCTCTTTGAACACTGAACCATCTCACTGACTCAAAAAGACAGATGTCCTAAAGGAGGAGTTAACACATAAAAAGAAGCCTAGGCTGGTGGCCCACACATTAATCCTGTCATGACCAACCTCACCTTCTGAATATTAAGGAAAATACACCGTTCCTCCCCCGAGCTGCTTTGTCAGAGGAACAAGACAAGTGTATCTTATATATACTTGTATATACACTTACACTTACATCAATTTATTCTCATCTCAAAACAATGATATTCGTTTTAAAACTTTACTAAGCTGCAGTGTATGTGTGAGCAGTGCAAGAACAAAATAAAATAAGAACCCAGAATACAGCCAGGGTGATGACACACACCTCTCACCGTAGCACCTGGAAGGTACAAGCAGGAACGATCACTATAAGCCAAGGCCAGCCTGAGCTATAAATACAAAGAGGTCCAGACCAGCCTGGGCTACACTGAAAAAATCCTGTTTCAAAACAAAACAAAATTTAAAAAGAGATAAATAAAAACGCTACTGAGAGAGGCATGGGGAGCAAGCACATCTGTAGTCCTAGCACTTGGTGGTTGGAGGCAGGAGGATCTGAGTTAGTGCTGGAGCTGGGGAGATGGCGCAGTGGGGAAGAGAATACATCGCTGCTGCAGAGGATTTGGGTTTAGTTCTCAGCATCCACACTTAAACTCACAGCCATCTGTAACTCCAGCTCCAGGGAAGGTGATGCCTCTTTCTAACCTCCAAGAATGCTCTTACATTCACATGGTGTGGACTCACACAGAGGCATACATACCTACACATGAAATTAAGTATTTTTTTAAAAATACTGGGTTATATGCAGAGCTATAATAGTCTGAGCTACATATATATTACAACTCTACATATAACCCAGGCTGGTAGTAAGCTCTTTTTAAAAAAATAATTTCATGTGTAGGTATGAATGCCCCTCCTCCCCAACAACCTAACTACAGAGAGAGAGGTTTGTGAAGAGCTGAGGACGTGGCTCACAAGAAACCCTGGGTTTCGTGGTGGCGTGGTGGCGCACGCCTTTAATCCCAGCACTTGGGAGGCAGAGGCAAGCGGATTTCTGAGTTTGAGGCCAGCCTGGTCTACAGAGTGAGTTCCAGGACAGCCAGGGCTATACATACAGAGAAACCCTATCTCGAAAAACAAAAAAACAAACAAACAAACAAACAAACAAAACCAAAACAAAACAAAAAAAAAGAAACCCTGGATTTTATCTGCAGTGCAGGGAAAGGAGAATGGGAGCAGGCAGGGAACAGAGAGATGAAAAGCTGAGGCTGAGCCAGAGGCGGCGACACCATGTGCTTGTAACCAGAGCCCCTGTGAGCTGGAGGCAGAAGGTTAGAAGGTTACTGGTGACTCTTAGCTCCACAGTGAACTCAGAATAGCCTGGGCTACACCACACCTGTCTCAAAGGGGAGGGTGCTGGAGCCAGGGCTCATACCATCTGTAACTTGGTCCCAGGGATCCAGCGCCCTCTCTGGTCTCTGAAGTCACTGCATGCTGGTGGTGTACAAGCATTCAGACAAACACCATCCACAAAACGACTTAAGAGAGGAACTGAAAGGAAGCAGAGGATTTTCTTGGGCAGGAAGGAGAGTAGGAAGAGGGGAGGGAACGATGGTGTTAGGCCATGAGGAGAGGAGAAGTCTGCTGGAAAGAAAGGTTTCAGACAGTGAAGACAGAAGGGAGCCAGGACACAGAGACTGACGTGGGGGTGGCCAGACTGTCAGGAATCTGACTCCAACACAGGAGGCCCAGGCAGAGCAATGATGTAATGTAAGCACTGTAAAACACTCTTTCTACTATGAAATCTTTCAGACTGCAAAAATATCTGGTTTCTATGGGCTGAATATGAGAACATTACTTCTAGGACCAGTTAAGAACTCCCCGGAGGGCTCAGGACATAGTGGGAGCACCAGGAACTGGCTTGTGACTAAGGAGAGGACAAATGACCAGTTCAGGGTTGGCACAGTTATCAAGGGAGGTTGTTTGTGGGGAGCTATTTTTTTTTTTTAATATATAGAAAAATTCAGCTTATTCTACTTCTTTGGGAAACCACCAAATGGCGGGTGATGCTGGTGCAGCGAGAGGGCCTGGAGGACCTGGGGGCCCAGGATTAGGAGGCCAAGGCTGTGTCCTTGGTCAAGGCCTCGGGGCTCGTGGAAGTAAAGCTGAAGACAAGGAGTGGATCCCTGTCACCAAGCTTGGCCTCCTGGTTAAGGACATGAGGATCAAATCCTTGGAGGAGATCTACCTGCTCTCCCTGCCCATTAAGGAGTCTGAGATCATTGACTTTTTCCTAGCTATATCCCTAAAGGATGAAGTTCTGAAAATCACGACAGTGCAGAAGCAGACTCGAGCTCACCAGCGGACCAGGTTCAAGGCATTTGTCGTTATTGGGGACTACAATGGTCACACTGGTCTTGGTGTTAAGTGCTCTAAGGAGGTTGCCACTGCCACCCGAGGGGGGCCATCATCTTGGCCAAGCTTTCCATTGTCCCTGTGCAGAGAGGCTACTGGGGGAACAAGATTGGCAAGCCCCACACTGTTACATGCAAGGTGACAGGCCACTGTGGCTCTGTGCTGGTGCGTCTCATCCCTGCCCCCAGAGGCACTGGCATTGTCTCTGCTCCTGTGCCAAGAAGCTACTGATGGCCAGTATAGATGACTGCTACACTTCAGCCAGAGGCTGCACTGCCACCCTGGGCAACTTTGCCAAGGCCACCTTTGATGCCATCCAAGACTTACAGCTACCTGACCCCCACCTCTAGAAAGAGACTGTCTTCACCAAGTCTCCTTATCAGGAATTCACGGATCATCTTGTGAAAACCCACACCAGAGTCTCTGTTCAGAGGACCCAGGCTCCAGTTGTGGCTACCACATAAGGGTTTTTATACAAGAAAAATAAACAAATTAAGTCTGCTAAAAAAAAAAAGAAAAAAGAAAAATGTAAAGTCCCAACCTACAGAACACCCAGGTGTTCTGCCCATACTCAGTTAAAACAAAGAGTTGGAGCTCTGAAACAGGCCACGGCCACAGAGGGTAGTCTGCACATACCCTGTGCAGACAACCTGGAGGGCAAGCTTCTAGTGCCTCATTACGATGAGGTCAGCAGGCCCAGTGAAACTTGTAGAATGCAAAGGTGTGGCACTGTTTAAAAAGTGAGGCAAAGGGCTGGAGAGATGGCACTGGATGCTCTTCGAGGTCCTGAGTTCAATTCCCAGCAACCACATAGTGGCTCACAACCATCTGTAATGGGATCTGATGCCCTCTTCTGGTGTGTCTGAAGACAGCTACAGTGTACTCACATACATAAAATAAATAATTCAAAGTGAGACAATAATTGGAGGGAAGAGGTACTGGCAGTTGGAAGACAGCCATTCTGTGCTTCATCTCCACAACTTCATGTCCAGGGTTGCTCATGAAAAGCCTGCAGCCAGGATTCCGACAGCACCTATGGACTACCCACTGAGGCCAGCCCCCAGGAAAGGACTGTTTACAATGCAAGCACACCTCACACAGGCCACTACAGCTTACATTTCTAACATAAAAGGCAGTGCGCTAGACTGGACGTCAAGACATTTACCTGCACGGCTAGGAAGGCCACACTGTCACTGCATTGTACGCAATGGCTTCGTGAGGAAAGCCACAGAGCTAAGGAGGTGCTGTCCGAACCCCTTTGCCCTGGCCATCATGAGGACACACTCACCTCCATAGTAGAGTCCAGTAGCAGTGCACATCCGCCACTGTCCCTGGTACATGCCTGCTCTGCTGGGACTGCACATCTGGACGCTGACGTCTGCGATCTCTTGGGGCTCTAGTGATCTCACCATCACCATGTTCACATGTCCAAACTGGTCTCCCCCGACATATTTAAGACAAACCCCTGGAGGCCAGGCCTCTGCTCCTAAGTTCAAACAAAAAAAGAAAAGAAATAAAACTGTTAGGCAATCAGTCGTGCTGTACTCCAGTTTCTCTTCAAATTGTGGAAAGGGTCTCTTCATATACATATGAATAATACTAATACTGTCTCGGGTCACTCAGCACAGAGAACTGTGAGGTGGGAGAAATGGTTCCGTGGGTAACATACTGCAAAAGCCAGATGAAGTCAACTTAACCCCTGGAGCTCACGTAACACAAGGAAATCAATTCCCTCACGCTGGCTGTCCTTGTGTACATTCACAACTCCTGTGCACGTGAGTGTGCGCACGTACACACTTTAAATGTTTTTAAAAGAGGAATTGTGGGGGAAAAAAAAAAATCAACCTGTGACCAACAGCCTGCCTTTATAACTTAGCAAATGTCCTAGGCAAAATCATTCCTTAAGCTCTATGTCAGGTGGCCATGCGCACTCATATAAAGCCCAAGAATACCCACGGAGAGGAAGGCCAGGTCCACACCTAGGAGACTGCTTTCCTACCAAAAGGAAACAAAACATGTGGCCACTTTCACTGGAATTTTCCCCCCACTTTGGTTTTCTTAAGACAGGGTTTCTCAGCCGGGCATGGTGGCGCACGCCTTTAATCCCAGCACTCGGGAGGCAGAGGCAGGCGGATTTCTGAGTTCGAGGCCAGCCTGGTCTACAGAGTGAGTTCCAGGACAGCCAGGGCTACACAGAGAAACCCTGTCTCGAAAACAAAACAAAACAAACAAAAAAAAAAACAAAAAAAACAAAAAGACAGGGTTTCTCTGTGTAGCCCGGGCCTCTGTTAGAATGTGTTATGTACATGCACAGGCACCCACCCACAAACACTTATGCACGCTTACGCAAATATGCATACACAGAGACATGCATAGACACATGCATCTACAGCAAACACTTGACAACATTAATATAAAAGGCCAGATGTAGTACCATGTGCTGGTAATATTAGTCACAGGTAGTGTGGATCCCTGGACCCTGTCGGCCGGCCAGTCAGCCTAGCCTACCTGGCAGGTCACACTCAGTAAAGGGTTGTCTCCAAAAAACAGCAGACAATACAATGAGGCTGCCCTCTGGCTTACAGGCACACCCCGTTCATGTTGCCCGATTTAATACTTTTCTTCTGAGATCCTTAGTTATAAAATACGCAGGGGCTCATTGACTGCTTAGGTCTCAGGTTCAAACAGTGAGTGGAAACCACACAGCTTGAGTGCTCTCTCTCTCTCTTTTTTTTCCGAGACAGCGTTTCTCTGTGTAGCCCTGGCTGTCCTGGAACTCACTCTGTAGACCAGGCTGGCCTCGAACTCAGAAATCCGCCTGCCTCTGCCTCCCAAGTGCTGGGAATAAAGGCGTGCGCCACCACCACCTGGCAGAATGAACCTTGGTCCCAGGAGTAGCAGCATCAGCCAGGCACTAATGCAAAGGATGGGCATGGCCACACAGAGGCTTCGGGGGCCATGCTTCTCATATGGCTTTTGTTTAAATGTAAACCAAAATGGGACATCTATGTGCTGACCAGTCAAGTGCTGTAAAGTCAAGTCCTGTAAACTATCTCCAACATGCACTCAATGGTACTGTCTCTTTAATTTTATTAAGATCTGTGATTTTTATTTTTTGGAGACAAGGTTTCTCTGTGTAGCCCCGGCTGTCCTAGAACTTGCTCTGTAGACCAAGCTGGCCTTAGACTGAGAAACCCTCTGCCTCTAGAGTGCTGGGACCCATGCCCAACTAAGGTGCTCCCTCTTTTAAAAGGGGCTCACACCTACCATCCCAGCCATGAGATAAACGAGATCAACGAGACAGGAGGCTTGCTGCCGAGACTAGGGCAAGCCTGAGGGACACTGAGTTAAACAGGGTGGCGTGGGGAGATGCTCAGCAGTTAAGGAGGAGCAAGCTCTCTCCCAGCACCACAGAGCAGCTACCAGCTTTTAACTCTAGCTTGACGGATCTTTATTCCCACCTCCTTGGGCTCAAGAACAAACCCACACTAAGACACACATCTATGCATAATCTAAAAATTAAAATAAAACATTTAAACATAAAAAGAAACAACAACAAAATACCAATAATTTCTGCACAGGCCCTCCAGAAGCTGAGTTAAAAAAAGATTGCTGAACCCCAGGAGTTCAGGGCCAATCTAGGCAGAGTATTAAAACAAAAAAACCGGCTGGGCAGTGGTGGCGCACGCCTTTAATCCCAGCACTTGGGAGGCAGATTTCTGAGTTCGAGGCCAGCCTGGTCTACAGAGTGAGTTCCAGGACAGCCAGAGCTACA
Organism: Mus musculus; assembly: GCF_000001635.26. Taxonomy (NCBI): domain Eukaryota; kingdom Metazoa; phylum Chordata; class Mammalia; order Rodentia; family Muridae; genus Mus; species Mus musculus. Next base: position 27,788,558 of record NC_000083.6, read on the forward strand.
TAGAGAAACCCTCGAAAACAAAAACAAAAACACCCACAAAGATTGCCAGCCAATTGCTGCCTTAACAGTCTAAAGGGCAGCCAGGGCTGGCAGAGGTAGCTGGGACACTGAAATCACACAGCAATGCTGTTTCTCCACTGGAAGCCTGGCACAGCTTACTGTAGGTCAAGAAAACAGTGGGTGACATGAAGTGTCTTAGAAATGTCAGTCTCACTAAAGACCAAGACTCAAGGGGAAAAAGGTGCAGTTTTACAGTCAATCTCCCCCTCCCCCCCTCTCTCACACACAAACCCTGTAACAAGGCAATATCTGTTAGCACATGTCAGCAGGTCTGTTTTGAACTTCTAAGAAAATATGGTTAGCCAAGGCTACAAATGAGACTTGACTGCCTTGGGCAGACAAGCCTAAATGGCTGAGAGCCAGGGTCCCAGCTATGCACAGAACAGTGTACTACTAAACTACAGGGAAATATGAAGGAGTAAACATCCAGGGATCCTGCCTAGGGTGTCTCTCCTCTGGACATTCCTGCTAACCGTGCCTGTTTGATGTGCCACATGAAGCAGCTCTTGAAGAAAGAAATAGAGGTGCCCGCCCCTCATGAGAGTCTAAAAGGACCCCAAATCAGGTCTCACGACACACTGGATAGATCTTTCTGGAACACAGAGACTACTCAGGAGCTTTATGACCTTGGAAACTAAGGTCCACGCTCGCTTAAGGGGACAGTGCTCTGTTGTCACAAAACAAACCAATAAAGCAGCCAACCACCACCTTGCCACCCCACCCTCCCACCACCATCCCGCCACCCCATCATCCCACCAACGGCAATCTTGAGACAACAACATCAGAAAAATCAAAACAAAGCCATCCAGTAGCTTTAGAAAGGTTGGACATGACCACGCGTCTGAGGCTACAGGTGCCTGGAACACATGCATGTCTGTAGAGATCTCGTGTGTGTGTGTGTGTGTGTGTGTGTGTGTGTGTGTGTGTGTGTGTGTGCGTGTGCGTGCGCGTGCGCGCAGCCCCGTCAATAATATGCTCACTGTCCTGTAAGTTTAGGCAGGAACTAGAAGGTGGGATGCTGGTAGAAAGAAAGGATTCTGGGAGACTCAAGTGAGGGAAGACTCGCCCTGGGCCATGAGGGAAGACAGATGCATTAGAGTGGAGCAGAGGTAACCAGCCTATCAGAGTGGAGCAGAGGTAACCAGCCGTGAGGCAGAGCAGCGAATGAACAGGATATTAAGCTATGAGCTAGACGGAGAACAAGCCAATGCTATGGCCACAGGTTTTTTAAGTATAAATCCTAGTTATCTTGGTTATCTTGGGACCAAGAGCACAGCTTACAGTAAATGCCCCACAAAATGTCAGTGCAGAAGACAAACCTCCCATGGAGGGCTCCCAATAACCCTGGCCTGTGGTGGCAGCTTCATGGAGACAGACCTCCCACACCTAACACCATGCTACAATGTGATGCATGAACGCAGGAAATACCTTCTCTGGGAAGAAGGAGAGCGAGCTTCCTATTTTAATGACTGAAGGAAGAGAGCGGAGGTGGGAGGGGTTCAGGTGAGCACAGACCAATCTCAATTCCAGTTCCACACGACACCAAATCTTAGCAGGGGAAGACAGGGAACACTTACTCAACTTCCTTTCCAAAGGCTAGTTTCATTTTCATTTCCATGAAGTTCAAAAATACTAATGTCTGTGAGCATGCTCAAGCCACCCTCAAGGGAAAATCACACTGTGCAACATCCAAGAAAAAGTAGTGACAAGTGTGGCTTAGCGCTGTGTGAGAAACTAAGACACTGTGAGGTGGTGACAGAGACAGTGTGCCTACTTTCTGTGTGTGTGTGTGTGTGTGTGTGTGTGTGTGTGTGTGTGTGTGTTGGTGGGGACTGAACCCAGGCCTTGTGTGTGCATCTATCAGCCAAGCTACTTCTCACATCTTTACAGAGAAGATTCTACAGCAAAAAGATCTCAATCCTGGAAGTACGCACCTTCATAGCTAAATGTCAAGGGGATGATTTTAAAGTATATTACAGTTAAGCTCTCCAGGGGAGTTCCTGGGACAGCTACACGCAGTTTGCGCATCTCACCTGCTATGTATTAGTCTTAGCTTGCTCAGTGAGCACTCTTCTCCAAAGCAGTCAGACTGGAAGTGGCTGATGCCGACCCTACTTCTACACTATAAGGCAGAGGCCTTATGTGATGCTGGGGAGCCAGCACACAGCCATGCCCTGTACTGACTTCCCCTACTCAGCTCCTGGTCACATGCACAGAGTCAGGGTGCAGGCTAGAGCTACATGGTGCTGGCTTCAACCTTACAAGAATGGCATCTGTTTGTGCATGGAACCTGAAGGGTAAAATCTGAAGCAACTGGAATTCAGTCCCAAGAACTGCTTTCCACACACACAAGTACTGGGTTCCAACAGCAACACGCTCCCCACATCTGCAGAGCTATCTACTGAGTAAATGCTAGACCAGGGGCTTTATAGAAAGCACAACAGCTACTCTACAAGTGAGGTTTGCTGCTGTCTGGGGACACTGTCCCTGCCTGCCTCTCCTCCTCCTCTTTCTCTAGTTTAGGCTAGACAGACATTCAACACCCACCACCTTCATTTCCCACATACTGGGATTCCAAGCACATTCAGCTTCCTTGGCCTCGTGACTACAGCCTTGTGGCAGGCTGTGGTGGCACATGTCTATCCTGGTGGCATTGTCCATCATCCAGACTGAGGAGGCCTCATGAGGTAGGAAGATGGCATACTTGAAGCTAGTCTGGCTATAGAGTGAGAATTTGACCCAAAACAAATATAAATACTCCATATAAATAGCTGAATAGGCAAACTCTGAGCTGTAGCCAGGCAGGGCTATATAGTAAGACTTTGTCTCAAAACAAACAAATGGAGGGTGAGATGGCCAAGTGGATAAAGATGCCTGACCCAAGCCTGAAAACTGAGTTCAATCCCCAGGACCCATGGGATGAATGGAGATGATGTAGCACTCAGGCATCTACAATATAAAAGAAATAACATAAAAACATGTACTTCTGAGTTTGAGGCCAGTCTGGTCTACAGAGTGAGATCCAGGACAGCCAGGGCTATACAGAGAAACCATCTCGAAAAACAACAACAACAAAAATGTACTTAAGAGACTGGAAAGAGGCTCAAAGGTTAAGAGCTCTGGCCACTCTTCCAGAGGACCAAGGTTCACTGCCAGCAGCCACATGGCAGCTCACAGCTGTTTCTAACTCCAGCTTCAGAGGACGACTCCCTCTTCTAAACTCCTTCAGCATCAAGCATGCATGTGTTGCTATCAAAATATCTGTACATATAAATTAATAAAATATGTATTTATTTTTAAAAATACTAAAGAACTCACAGAACTATCAGTTTTCCTCCTGTAACTATGTAAGGCACTGGCATAACCTTAAAATAAGCCATAGTTTTTCAAAATCAAAATAATTTCAGAAGATAGCATGGTAGCATATGGTTAAAATTTCAGCACTTGTGAGGTAGAACAAGAAGATCTCAGAATCCCCACCTCAAAAAATTGAAACTGAAGCTGGGTGTGGTGGCGCACACCTTTGATCCCAGCACTAGGGAGACAGAGGCAGGTGGATCTCTGAATTTGAGGCCAGCCTGGTCTACAGAGTGAGTTCCAGGACAGTCAGGGATACAAAGAAATCCTGCCTCAAACCAACCAACCAACAAGAAGAAAAAAAAAAAAAAAAAGAAAAAAGAAAAGAAACCAACAGAAAGTCATATGTATATCTGAAGAACATTTTTTATTCTGTAATACTGCGTTTGCATAATTCTGAGATGAAAGATGAAGGAAACTAAACTGAAAAGATTTCTGATGTGCTTCATTTAAGGCAGGAAATTTTTAAGCAAAATTTTAAGCAAAAAAAGAAATTAAGCAAAGTAAAAAGCGAAACAAAACAAAAACAAAAAACCCAGATGTTGGCTAAGCATTTAAAAAAAACCAAAACCCCAAACCCAAGAGCCTTTCCCTGTGTCAGAGGAGCCTCCAAGCTGAGCAGGCAAGGAAATGGCGTCTACGGCTGCACCCGAAGCATTTCCTCAGGAGTCTCTCTGAACTAAGATAGCAATCTGAATCTGATACACCAATCCTTATATAAAGTTCTGGTTTAAAGCAGGCACAAAGGAGGACTGACAAGTTAAACAGCCAGCCAGTCTGAACTACAAAGTAAGACTACTTCAAACAAACAAAACCCGTTAGTCAGAGTTTCTTCATCACAAGGAACTAAGTTACAGAGAACAAGGAAACTGGATCTAAATTCAAGGCCAGCCTGGTCTACAGAGTGAGTTCCAGGACAGCCAGAGATACACAGAGAAACCCTGTCTCAGAAAAAAAAAAAAAAAAGGTAATTTATTGGAGTCTGCTTGGCTCCTGAGTCTTAGGTTATCTCCCATCAGACTGGTGTGACACCGGCACACCACACACACACACACACACACACACACACACACACACACGGCTTCAGCTAAATGACACTTTCTGCTGAGCTTTCCAGCCCTTCTTACTGAGAGTGCTAAGGTGCCCTCAGCCAAGAGGACAGAGAGAGACACAGAGCTCAAGGAAGTTAGCAAGGCAATTTGGTAATGGACACTGTGTTTATCATACCCATGTCACTGTGTTCGTGTCCCATGGTCACAGACAGACAAGTGAACAGTGCGCTTTACTGAGTGACCTTTAGCTTTGCCTTTGAGACTGGGTGGTGCGTGTAGTTCTGGCTGACCACAAATGAGCAGCCACCCTCTAGCTTTGACCCGAGTGCTGGGTCACAGCCAGATGCACTGTGCTTTATTAACACAGCCCTTCAGAACCTCTCCACACTCCTTACCCTACCTCTCAATGTGCTCTCAGTGCCTCACAAACACTGCAGTGCAATCCGAGTCCTGTGGATGCGGGCATGAGTTTCCAAGGAGCAGAGGCCACTGCTCTGCCCATCTACCCTCTGCTAGGCCCAGGAGGCACCTCTCCTTGGACCCGGCAGAAAGGTGAGATTACAGCAGAGCTCCAGGGAGAAAACAGCACCCACAGCCTAGTTCCTAGTAAATGAGAATTACATACTGTGTGTTAAAGACTCAGTCACACCAGGTGGTGGCGCACCCCTTTAATTCAAGTACTCAAGGCAGAGGCAGGAGGATCTCTATGAGTTCAAGGATAGCCTGGTCTATAGCCTGGGCTGCATAGAAAAACCCTGTCTTGAAAAACAAAACAAATAAAAACTTAGTCTCAAAATCACAGCCATAAGTCCAGCATGCCCTTCTCAGTCTAACTTTAAAACAAACAAACAATTAACATACAAATCCCCGTTATACACTTACCAGAATTCTGTATCCGCCAAGTTTTTATGAACTGGGTATCAGGGGGTATTGACTCCCCTTCTCCTATGGTGACATCTTCAACAAAGGACATGGAGGGCACACTGATATTTGGGCTCTCGAAGTCATAATAGGCGCCAATCGCTGCTTGTAAGTTCCTATAGATAAAGACAAGAGATTTCAGTCCACTCTGAAGGATATTCTCTCAAACCTGAGGGAAATCCTTTCTTAGGGTTGGCCACAGAGGCAGAGGCTCCCACTACCAGGCCTTCAAAAGCCACCGTCACTACTGAGAAACTACTGGAAAAGCAGAACCAACAAACTTGTGCCATTTTCTCCTGAAGGCAGTGTACAGAGGGTGACAGGCCACTGTAAACTACTAGCAGCACAGACACAGGGACAGAAGAGCGCCAACTAAGAGTCTCTCCAAAGCCAGGCGTGGTGTAACTCCAAAGAGACTAAGAGTCTCTCCAAAGCCAGGCCTGCAACCCCAGGAGGCAAGGAGATTGCCATGCTCTAACTTTGTTTTGAGAACATTTACTTTTATCATTTTAATTTTGTATACAGGTGTGTGTGTCCACATGTGTATGCAAAGGGCACTGCAGGTAACCATAGAGGTATCGGACTCCCTGGAGTTGGAGTCAGGGATAGCTGTGAGCCACCTGTCATGGGAGCTAGGAAACAAACCTGGTCACCTGAAGAGCTGCAAGTGCCCTCTATAAATTAAGAATAAAAAACTGGAGCCAGGCGTGGTGGCGCACGCCTTTATTCCCAGCACTTGGGAGGCAGAGGCAGGCGGACTTCTGAGTTCCAGGCCAGCCTGGTCTACAAAGTGAGTTCCAGGACAGCCAGGGCTACACAGAGAAACCCTGTCTCGAAAAACCAAAAAAGGAACGGAGAAGCCCTATCTTAAAAAAAAAAAAAAAAAAAAAAAAAAAAACAAAACTGGTGTGGTGGCATATTCCTTTAAGGGATTAAAGTGTTCAGCACTTCAGAGGCAGAAGCAGGAGGACCTCTGTGAGTTCAAGGGCTGCCTTGTCTACATACAGAACTCCAGGATATCGAGGAGAACCTACCTTCATAAACAAAATGAGACAACCCCTCAAACCATTTCTTTACTGTGCATGTGTAAGTGTGGGTGCGGCATGTCACATACACAGGTGGAGGTGGGTCAGACTCAGGTCACAAAGCTTAGTGGCAAGCATTCATACCCACTGAGCCATCTGGACAGCCCAAGTTCCACATTTAAAAAGCTCTTATGTATGTATGTATGTATGGATGGATGCATTATGTATGTATGTATGTATGTATGTATGTATGTATGTATTGTGTTCTTAGTTCCTACAGCAGGTATGATTACACACTACTCTTGGCTTTATTACTTTGACAATAGGTCTTGAAGATATTTCTGTGAGGAGTGAGTAGTCTCTGTCAAGACTGAGTAGTCTGTCACAGGTGAGTCACTGTAGGGTAAACCACCACTTAACCAATTACCACTGAGTGCTTCTAAACTTCATCTTTCGCAGTTTCAGCATCCATTACCCTGTGTATCATCTACAGTCAGCCCCTTTATGTAGCACTTCATGGAGAGTCTAGATCTTCACTCTGGGTCCAGCCTTCCCTCAGCAGACACAGAGCAATGCTCATAGCACCTGCAGCACACCTGCTTCCCTCTGCTAGATCTCGGCAACGTGACAAATGACCTATCTCACTGACATCTTAAGAATCTTTGCTGGGTGTGGTGGGTCAAGCCTGTACACACTCAGGAGGATGAGGTGAGAGTAGTAGTTTGGAGCTAGCCTCAGCTAAATATGGTGGCTGTCTCAAAAAACAAAAATATTCTTTTTAAGAAGTGACCACTTTTTTTATATGTGAGCTGGGTGCTGGTGAAGAGCTGAGATTCAATTCCCAGCAACCACATGGTAGCTCCTAACCTGTAACACTAGTTCCAGCGATCTGAGCTCTGAGGGAACCAGGCATGCTTGTGGTATACATATGTACACATAGGCAAAACACTCATGCATATAAAATAATCTTTTAAAATGTTGAATAAGAATTATGTGTGGGGCTGAAGAAGTGGTGAGCGAGTGAAGTCCCTGATGCACAAGCAAGCCTGTGAGTTCCGATCCCTAGACCCCATGTGGAAGCTAGGCATGGAAGGCAGAGCCAGGAGGGTTTATCTCAGGGTGAGTTCACAGAGAGACACCTTGTCTCTAAGAGCTAGGGAGGGCTGGGTATGATGACACAAGTCTTTAATTCCAGCACTTGAGAGGCAGTGAGGCAGGAAAATTTCTGTGAGTTCAACACCAGCATGGTTCATACAGCCTGAGGTTCAGGCCATCCACGGCTACATAGTGAGACCCTGACTCAAAACAAAACATTGAAGAAGGACAACCATCTTCCCATCTCTGGCCTCCACACAAACCAGCATGTGTATACATTCACACTCGAGAAAGACTGAGGGGAGGGCACACCAGCCTCTAAACCTTAGGAATGGAGTTAAGATGATGAAGAGTTCAAGACCAACCTGAGCTACAAGAAACCCAGTCTTAAATCAGAAAAGGCAAAGGAAGAAAGCAAATTGCCATTTGTAACTTCTTTCTCCATTTGATTAGCTGCTCCTAAGGAGCCATGCACACAATCCAGAGTCCTCCGAACAACAGCATCTCGCCAGGGCTGGTTCACAGCTCCAGTGCCTGAAACCATAGGCCACAGAGGCTGTTTAAATAAATATGTTGGGGATCAAAGGCTCTTCTGGTGATGATATTATGGGATGTTCTTCTGGTCTTTCATCAGTAAGCTCACCACCAGCTCTCAATCTGCATGCTTCTCGGCAAAGGCAACCATGCGCCATGAAGCCAAGCACAGACACAGCAATGTGTACACCAGGAGCAGTCGACACTTTCTGGCTAGGACCTCTGTGACTGCAATGTGTACACCAGGAGCAGTCGACACTTTCTGGCTAGAACCTCTGTGCCTGCTTCTCCAGGTGTTTGCAGCTGCCAGAAAGGCAGGCTATACTTAGAGCAAGGATCATGTAATGGTGGTTCGTCACACTAATCAGTGAGGACTGGATTACGACACCAGCTGCCTGCCTGTCCCATGTGCTTGATGAAATTTACATGGAGCAGAGCTGGGCCAGTAGCCAAGCTGCACCTGCTCACTCCCTGCTGCATACAAAGGCTTGGACTTCAGTCTTTTCAGCAGTTCCCTTTGGAGATAACAATGATCAAAACCATACATACATAGCGCCTGGTAAACCTAAGGCGGCCCACAAACAGACTCCAAGGCACGTCAGCCATCAGCCCTACCCTTAAGGACTAAAGAGCAAGCTAGAGAAAATACTTTCAATTTGCTCATTTGAAAACATTTAGTAAAAGTTGTGTCCATTTTTAGAATAAAGACTACTTTCTGCCTTGGTCTCTTGCAGGGTCCTCTGCTAGTAGGGACAAACTCTTGCACATTCAAGAGAATTGGCAATTCTCCCAGCAAATTGTGTCCTGTGTTATCTGTGGGTGTGTCGCCAGGTCAGCCTCCCTGAGCACCGGAGACGGCACACTAACAAGAGCCACGCTCCCTTCCTCAAGCCCCTCCACATCCCCAGTTCATCCCACAGCCAAAGCAATTCCTCACCCACACCTGCTTGGTGCAGAACTCAGCCAGAAAAGACCAAGGGCCTCGTAAAGCCGAAACTTCAAATGAGTGACCTGGAACAAAGGGAGGTGGCCGAGCAAATCACTTCCTAGACACAAGGCAGAGAGCCGCCTGCAGCCATCAGACACGGCTGGGCACGCCTCCTCAGGCTCCAGTCAGATTATTGCAGATCCTGGGCCAGCAAGAGCAAGACTAGCTCAATCAGCTCCCACTCAGTGCCAGCATGTACACGCCTGTCTCCAAACACACATTCTGCTGCTGGTCACCAGGAAGAAAGAACACTGCCTGCAAGAAAGCCTCTGCCCCAGTCTTCCTCAGAGCTTCTAGGCTGAAACAGTCTTCAATATAAGTTCAGTCAAAAATATTCTGAAGATGTAGGCTTTGATGGCACACGCCTTTATTCCCCTCCTTCCAGAGGCAGAATCAGTGGATCTCTGAGTATGAGGCCAGCCTGATCTACAAAGTTTTAGGACAGCCAGGATTGTTAGAAAGAGAAACTCTGTCTCAAAAAATCTTCTGACAAAGGATGGATGGGCAGTGGGGAGGGTGGGATACCATAGGACTGTTCCTGTCTGGGAACTGTACCATGGGATGACTGAAATACTCTGTCACTACCACAGACATTTTTTTTCCAGACAAGAGTCTCATTATGTAGCTCTGGCTGTCCTGGAGCTCAGATAAATAGACTAGTTTGGCCTTGAACTCAGAGACCCAGTTGCCTGAGTCCCAAGTGCTGGAACTCAGTACCAGGAAGGTAGGGGCAAGAGGACTATCACAAGTTCAAGGCCAGCCTGGGCTACAATAGCAAGATTGTACACCCCACTCACCCAAAAAAAGTTACAATTGAAAATGCTGTATGAACTTTGAAAAACTAAGTGTGTGTTTACATGAACGCATGAATGTACCGCTGCCGGAACAACGTGAAGATGAGAGGACACCTTGTTAGACCTAGTTCTCCCCAACACCATGTGACTACGGATAATGAACTCCAGTCCTCAGGCTTGGGAGCAAGCACTGTTACTCACACACAGGGCTGGAGACACGGCTCAGTGGTGAAGAGCACTTGCTGCTCCTTCAGAGGATCCTGGTTCAATACCAAGCACCCACTTTGTAGCTAACACACTCTGTGTCTCTGTGTGTGTGTGTGTGTGTGTGTGTGTGTGTGTGTGTGTGTTTTACTACACAGATTCAGGCAAAATACCCATACACATTAGAAAACATAAGAACTGAAACTACAAGCTGGGCATTGTGCTGCATGTCTGTAAGCTCAATACACGAGAAGCAGAGACAGAAGGAGCAGGAGTTTTAAAAGGCCAGCCTCTGTTACATATCGAGTTCAAGATTATTAACCAGGGCCACATGAGACCCTGCCTGCTCTCAGGTACAGGGAAATTTAGATCAACTAAAGCAAAAGGAAACATCTAGTCAGACATGGGAGTTGATGTCTGTAGTCGCAGTACTCAAAAGGCTATGGTAGGGGGACTGTCAGGAGTTTGGGGCCAGCCTGGGCTACACAGTAAGTTCTAGGTTACTAGACTGAGCTACAATATGAGACACCAGTCCCCCAAAAGCAGAGAGGATATGAAGGGGATTGGTAAGATGGCTCACTAGGTAAAGGCATTTGGTGCCAGGCCTGACAATGTGCTAGCCACTACAACCTGACTAACAGAAGGAGAGGCCTGCCTGCCTCCTGACAAGCACTCCTTTGACTGCCACATGAGCTGTGGCTACTATGTAGTCACACACATGCACACAGTAAATGCAGAGGGCAGGGATGGAAAAGAAAAGAGAGAAAAATCTACAGAGTTAAAAAAAATGCTTTTCGGGGCTGGCAAGATGGCTCAGCAGGTAAGAGCACTGACTGCTCTTCTAAAGGTCCTGAGTTCAAATCCCAGCAACCACATGGTGGCTCACAACCACCCATAATGAGATCTGACACCTCTTCTGGTGTGTCTGGAGACAGCAACAGTGTATGTATATATAATAATAAATAAATCTTTAAAAAAAAATGCTTTTCTTGGGCAGAGGGAACAGCTCAGGGGTAGTGTTGAGTATACACACAGCCATAGTCTTAACCCCAGTAGTGAAACACACACACACACACACACACAAAAGAAAAAAAGAAAAGAAAAGAAAAAAGAAAAACACCAGGCCACTAAGCATAAAACACTCATTCTAATGACATAGTGTGCAACTGTAAGGAGGACCACAGCCTGGCAGGATTAGCCCTGTGGAGCCCCTATGCTGTGGAACATATGCTCTACCCCCAGTGTGGCCGTCCTCTGCTCTCGGACACACACACCAAGGCACACTGCAAAGGGAAATCCAATTAGTTAGCAGCAGATCTGCTCTGGCCAGGCCTCCTGTCTGCTTTCACTCGGGTAGCACTCGAGTCTGAGGAGAACAAGGCCCAAGGCAGGAAGGCACTCCTCCTTCCTGTGAAGATGGAAGTGCTCCGGAAGCAGGGGTCCCCAGAAGGACCCTGTAATCTGCCTCAGTCAGTCCAGGTTCAAGCTGCTAAGTATTAAGATGAATTTGCAGATGGAAGCCACATTGTTACAGGAACTTATTGCAATGCAAACCTCTGAGGCGAAGTCTGAGGGCGGTGCTGTGTATGTGCACTGCACTGTGTACTCAGGAGGACAAAGGCAGACTGTGCATGTAACCTGAGGCTGCACTCTGCTGAGTCACTTCCGTCACACACCTCGGGGTCCAACAACTCACGTTTCGGTCAAAAGAGCAGGTTTAGAATAACTCCTTGTTTTGGTCGCTGGATTTAATTTCCTGAAATGATTTACAATCGCTGTATCTATGGTAACTACAGTTTCTGGAAATTCTGAGCCACTGTGAGGAGACAATGTGGATTGCCCCAAACACCACAGGATGACCGCACAAAGCATGTCCAGACACAGCGCTCCTTACACACGGTTCTGGTTTGTCATGAAACTCAGATAGTGAGTTATGGTATGAGCAGATAAATCTGCAACTAAGCAGAATTTCAAACTGATTTGATCCTAAGACTGTCAAAGAGGTGTTTCTTGGTTTAAAAAATACAAAGGTTTGATTTTTTTAAAGTTGCCAAAAAGTATCTGAATACACAATTTATCCTATAATTTAGCTGTTATTGCTGTAAAAATTAGGAAATATAATAAAGGCAGAATTTATGGGCTTTGCTAAGAAATATCATATACCTTTTACAATCTCTTTGATTAAATGTTTCTGTTGTGTCTAAGAATTCCTGCCTGTGAGATCTTGGGACACTGTGCTTCCCATAGGGACCAGCCTCAAAGTGGCTTAGTTTCATTTCCCCTGAGGAACGTGCCGGCTGGCCATGCCATCTCTGGAGATGATATGAAAGCAAGCTCTGGCATACACATGTCCACATAAGAGAACATCCACAGAGGAAGTAACCAACCGTATGCTTGTCTCCAAGCTTTAAAAAGGTAAGTTCTATAGTGTGCAACACACCCAACGCTAGCTACTACACTAACAAACCCGGAGCAGGCCACTCACCTCAGCTGCAAGTGCAACCTGAAGTCAGTGGATATTGGCCACTGCACGGTGGTTATGAAACAAGTAACTTTAAAAAGCTACATACAGGCAGGGCGTAGGGGTGCAGGTCTTTAATCCCAGCACTCGGGAGGGACTGGCAGGAGGATGTCTGTGAATCTGAGTACAGCCTGGTTTACACAGCAAGCTATAGACTAGCCAGTACTACATAAAGACTGTCTCAAAAAAAAAAAATAAATAAATAAAAACATAAAAAAAACCAAAAAAACAAAACCCAAAGTTCCATACAGGGCTGGATAGAAGAATATTTACTGATCTTGCAAAGAAACCTGGGTTCAATTCCCCACACCCACAAGTTCAGTCTGTAACTTCAGTTCCAAAGACTCCAACACCCTCTTCTGGCTTCCTAGAGTACTGCATGCATATGATGCACAGACATACATGCACACAAACATTATATATGAGACAATCACAACCATAGAACCACATACCCTCTACTGGCCTCCACAGCCCTGGCACTGTGTGCACACATCAACAAGGACACACGCACATGTACATACATACACACACACACACACACACACACACACACACACGGACCATAAAGATGGCTTAGCAAGTGCCAGCATCTGTTCCAACCACGGCGGCCTGAGTACAAGGTGGGAGAGGAGAGGCAGGCTGTCCTCTGACTCCACATAACAGCCTTGATACACGTGCACAAACAAATATACACACAAAAGAAATAAATGGAATAAAACAAAAAAAAATAAAAGCTATATACTAGATCGAGGGAGACATACTGGATAAATTATATGCTATCACCTTAGCAGCCTGAGCTTGGTCCCTAGGTCCTACAGGGGACCTAGGAACCAAGTTGTCCCTGACCACCATAAATATGCCATGGTATGCCATCCAACAGTTTTTCCCTAGAAATAAAGGTTATGGTATTATAGGTTGGTTCAATCTCAGCACTGCAAATGCAACAAACAACAGCTCTTGCAAAGGTCTACTGCATACTCGAGTTCCGTTAACATCTTCATACCCTAGGCATCACATGCTTTAGACAAGCATTGAGGGCTCAGACGTGTAAAACGACTCAAACATTTTTTTATGCATTTCAGAATAAATGGGCTTTGAAAAATTACTTTTCTTCCTTTAAAGCAAGGACTCACTAAATGCAGTGCCGGGCACTTCTGTAGCTCAGGCAGGCCTTGGGACCCAACTGTGTCAGCCGGGACTGTAGCTCTGACTGCCAATCTAGGAGTCCTTATCATTTTATGACTAGCTTAGGTTGCACAGGTGATACCTGTGATCCAGCACACCAGAGGCTGAAACAGGAGAAGCTGTACCACTGTGGTGCCAGACTGGGCCAGCATGGGCTAGAGGGAGACCTTGCTAAAACAAAGCAGCCCAGAATGTAGGCAGTCTATGCTGCAAGCCCATCACTTAGGAGGGAACTCAGGGGCTGGAGAGATGGCTCAGCAGTTAAGAGCACTGACTGCTCTTCCAGAGGTCCTGAGTTCAATTCCCAGCAACCACATAGTGGCTTACAACCATCTGTAAAAGGGATCAGATCCGATGCCCTCTTCTGGTATGTCTGAAGACAGTGTACTCACATATATGAAATAAATAAATCTTTATTAAAAAAAAAAAGAAAAAGAAAAGGATATTGTCTAAAAAAAAAAAAGAGGTGAACTCAGCTCACTCAGGAGTTCACAGCTTGTACAACACAAGGAAGGGAAGAGGGGAGGAAGACTGGCACAAAGTTAAACAAGGAGAGGAAGGAAAAGGAGGAGAGGGGGAGGAAGAACAAAGCAGAGGGTAAAACCTTAATTTCACAGCAGGAGTGGTGGTGCACACCTATAATTCAAGGAGGATCAATGAATTGGAGGTCAGCCTGAGCTAATTACGAGATACCTTCTCTTAAAAACCTGTCACTGAGCCAGGCAGTGGTGGGAGGCAGAGGCAGGCAGATTTCTGAGTTCAAGGCCTACAAAGTGAGTTCCAGAGACAGCTAGGGCTACACAGAGAAACCCCCATCTCGAAAAACAAAAAACAAACAAAAAGAATCTGTTGCCATTTACTCCAAAAGGAGAATTAACTGTACCTTTAGAGAATGCTAGTTTTACCATAAATTGACGAGGTACAGTCATTTGAGGGGAGGGGAACTCAACTGAGAAAATGCCTCTATAGAACTGGACTGTGGGCAGGCCTAGAGGATATTTTCTTAATGACTGATGTAGGAGGACTCAGCCCATTGTGACCCAGGGTGGGGTCATCCCTGGGCTGGTGGTCCTGGATTCTACAAGAAAGCAGGCTGAGCAAGCCACAGTGAGCAAGTCAGTAAGCAGCCTCCTCAACGGCTTCTGCATCAGCTCCTGCCCCAGCCAGGCTCCTGACCTGCTGCTCTGATGATGAACTGGAAATATACAGAAATGTGAGGGAACACTCTTTCCTCCCTAAGTTGACTTTTAGTCACGATGTTTCATCACAAAAACTAGTCCTATCCCTACTTCAGACTGCAACTAACAAAAGAAGAAGAAAGAACCTTCGTGCAACCATCTTGTAAGGAGTTCAGGCTCACCCGTGGATCCTGTGGGCGACAGACTGCTGCGGCTCACACAGCATTTGGTGTACTGGAAGACAAACTGCTAGCCATTGTTTCTAACAAAACAAGAAAACCATGGCTTAATCTAAATCTAATTACGATGCTACACTTGTCAACAATGTCGGCACTCAGAGGCAGCAAGCTTAAACTCTACATACAGGTTTTTAAAAAAAAAAAAAAGTCTCAGGGCTGGAGACCACAGTCAGTGATTAAAGCACTAGTCACTGTTCAGGGACCCAAGGTCGATTCCCAGTACCCACGTGGTGGTTTCACAATCCTCTGTAACTCCAGACCCAGAGATCTGATGCCCTCTTCTGGCCTCCTTGGGCTGCAGGCATGCATGTACACACAACATAGGTGGGCAAAATGCACAAAATAAAACATTTTAGAAAGTCCTAAATTAAAGATTAATTAAAGGGACTGAATACCCTCTTCTGGCCTCCAAGTGTCCCAGGTACACACATACATGGTGCACAGACACACACACACACACAAAGAACATGATAAGCAAATATACCTGGGACTCTTTCAGAGAGGGGCTACCATGTAGCTCAGGCTGTTTTGGAACCCCTGCTTCAGCGTGAGACTCTTGAAGAAACTTACAGGTTTAAAAACAAACATTCCAGTCCACTCCTGGAACCCCAGTTTCATGCTGCTGAAGGATGCTCTTAAGTCTAAGGCAGCCTAGAGTGCACAATAAACTCAAGGCCTGCCCAGACCACAAAGGCTGCATATCAAAAAACCCCAAACTCTCCAGGCAGATGTATCAGCAGGCGCTCTAGGAACAGGCAGGACCTGGGAATCCATGTGCACGTCCTTGGTGCTGACAGCGATCTGCACTTAGGTAGAAAGATGTCCTTGTTTTCACTGCGGGGCTTAGGGGTGGACTGTAGGCTGCCTGAGACTCATCACAGACGGTCTGTAAGACTTCCTTGCAGTTCATGGGATATCGGGCAGTAGCAGCTCTTCAACAGTCTGACAGTTTTCAAAGCCTGCACCATTTACCTTACAAGCTAGCGAGAAACTCTAAAACATGTCTACACTAAGTCTCAGAGTGAAATGTTCAATGCATCATTTATTCAACAGAGCTAATAAGAGCTGGGCTGCTCGGCGGAGAGCTTGTATGAGCCCTGGGCTCCATCCTGGGCACACAGACAAAACAGGTGCGGTAGAAATGGCAGGACAGGAAACAGTAAGGGAGCAGCACAAGGCGTCTGCCCAAGAATATGTGGACACATTCTCCACACTGTGTCTCACCAGTGAAGACAGTCCATCTTAATGCGTGCTGAGATAAGCATCAACCTAACCAAGCCCCGCCCAGAGGAGGCCAGCTACTCACTACACTTGCTCTGTGGCACTGCCTGCAATCTGTCCGCAATGGGGCAGAGGCAGGAGGACCCCTGAGTTCAAGGCCAGACTGAGTTCCGAGTTCCAAATCAGCCAGAGCTACACAGAAAAACCTCAATCAAAACTTAAAAAAAGACAACACTGAAGAGATCGCCCAGACAACAAGGGCAAAATAAATAATTTCACCAAGAAGTACAAATAGCCAGGCCAGATGGCACAGGCCTGGAACACTCCTAGCACTTAGGAAATGGAGCCAGGAAGGATGACCAAAGTACAAGGCCAGCCTGGTCTCCAATGCCAGGCAAGTCAGGACTTCACTCTGAGAACCCAAATAAAATCATCCTCCTAAAAACAAAAGCCAAGCCAAGCCAAGCCAAGCCTGCCAGACATTTCCTATGACAGCAGCTGCTGTGGCAGCACATATGGTGGTCTATCCTCAACAGCCCAACATCTGGGAGGCCTTGTGGCAGGAGAATCATGAGTTGAAGGTCAGCCTGGACTATATAACATGAGAGGTCTCGAAATTGAAAAGGAAAATTTCCAAGGCCAAAAGGGAGAGGGCTCTCTCTTGGCAGGCCCACTAGGGCAGAGCACAGTATCTGAAAACGTGCTGAGGTGCACTGCAGTCCAGTCCAGCCAAGGGCTCTGGAGTCAGAGCAGCTATCAGAGGCTTCCACAGAACGGAGAGATTATGATTCATTCAAAGAATCAAAACAATTACAATGTATCAAGATCCAACCAGGCCTTCAAAGTCCTGAGAAGAATATAGCCAGCCTTCAAACTAACAGACCAGCCAAACTCTGATCAATTATGGGTCAGAGAATAATGAAAGAAGTTGATGCAGAATGCCAAAGTCTTAAAATATTTCCACTGTACTTTCAGAAAGGCTAACTTTAAGGGGATGGATGGTTTTCCAAGAAATGGGCTCAACCTAATGAACAGAAATGAAGCCCCAGGCTAAGAACCATGCCGCAGGCCTACAGCTCCACTAGGAAGACCACTGTGGAACTAAAGCTCTGCAATCCTTTATTTTATTTTTTGCATTTTTTGAAAATGTTCTCTCCCACTCCTCCTCCCCCTCCCCCCAACCCTGGCTGTCCTGGAACTCTCTGTAAACCATGCTGGTATCAAACTCACTGAGAACTACAGGCCTCTGCCTTCTACATGCTGGAATTAAGAGTGCATGGCACAGTGCCTGGCATAGACTATTTTTATTTAATGTTTATTAGTATTTAATGTATATGGATGTTTCCCCTCATGTGCGTCTGTGCAGCAGGTATGCACTGCCCACAGAGGCGATCAGAATCCAGCCAGGCACCTCTGCAAGAACAAAGTCTTTAACCACTGAGCCAGCTCTCCAATTCCTTAGAGTACTTTTTATTTTAAAACATGGGAGGGGTGGAAAAGGGCTGACAGAACACCTAATGTATCTGATGACATGGAAAATAAATACACAGCTGGAAGGAAAAAAGTTAATTTAATTTGAAAACAAAACCAAAAACACAACCAAACAAAATCCGTAGCTAGCTAGAGACAGACACACACCTTTGATCCAAGCAGAGACAGGGGGATCTCTGAGTTTGAGTTCATGGCCAGCCCCAGTTACTGGACAGGCAGAGCTACAAAAAAGGAAACATCTCTAGGGAGAGGCGAGGGGGGAATAGGTGCTAAGCATCTGTGTTAGGCCAACTGGCCTGAGGTGATCGCCACACATAGCACAAACCTATGGAATGTCACACCATACCCTATAAACACAACTACTCTACTATTAAAATGGACTTTAAAAACAGCTGAGGGCGTAACTCAGTGGGCACAGGACTACCTAGCATGGCCCTGGGTTAGCATTCCCAGCCCCACAAAATAAAGAGATTCCATTTCTTCGCCCAGGTACACCAGGAGCCCAATACATTCTGTCAAGGAAGCGGTGAAAAGACAAAGTTAGAGAAGTGAATGCTGAACACAGCTATTTTCCTTACTGTGCAAATACCTCACATAAACTGAGGTGCAAACCATCTCACACAAGTCACAGAAATATACAAATGACCAATCAAAACATAGAAAGACAAACAATCTTTCCAATCAAGCAGCTCAGTCACTTGTAACTGTTATCTCCAGGACATTTGAGACCTTCTGGCTTCTACTGGCACCCCTGGGATAGTCATACAAACACACAGCTTCTTAAAAATAAAATACATGGAGCCGGTCGTGGTGGCTCACGCCTTTAATCCCAGCACTGGGGGAGGCAGAGGCAGGCAGATTTCTGAGGTCAAGGCCAGCCTGGTCTACAGAGTGAGTTCCAGGACAGCCAAGGAACAGAGAAACCCTGTCTAAAAGAAAGAGAAAAGGAAAAGGAAAAGGAAAAGGAAAAGGAAAAGGAAAAGGAAAAGGAAAAGAGAAAAGAGAAAAGAAAGCCATGATACAGCACACTGGAGGCAGGAGAGAGCAAGAGGATCAGGAATTCCAAGCCAGCCCTAGATACACAATGAGTTCAAGGCAGCTCCAGACTACATAAGGGAAAACAGAATGAAAAAGGAAATAAAGCAAAGAAATAGCCACCCTGCGTATGAGCAAAGCACTGAACCACACCAGCAATCAAGGAAATGCCAAATCACCTTTCACCTGACAGACAAGCAGGTCTGGTGAGGTGAAATCTCAAGTTCCCAGAAAGCAGCTCTGTAACTGTCTCATGACCAGGATGGATTACAACACCCTCCAAGGAGGGGATCTGGAAACATTCTTGAGAACCTCTAACATAAGCCAGATGTGGTGGAACACATCTGTAATGCCAGGGTTTAGTCACTGAGGCAGGATGATCAGTAGTAGTTCAAGGCCAATCTAGGATACAGGAAACCTTGGCCACCCCCTATAAAAATGAAAGAGTTTGGTGTGGTTGTACACGTCTGTAATCCCAGCACTGGGGAAGCAACTAGAGGCAGATTACTGCCAACCCCAGACCAGCCTCTACACAATGAATCTGCAGCATATCCACACAGTGAGTTCTAGGCCAGCCAGGATACACAGGGAGACTCTAAAAACAAGTGTCTATATGGCAGGGTTGCCTATCTTTTCTCTCCTGAACAACTGAATTTGTTATAAGTCGTAAGTCACAATAAAAAAGAGAGGTTAGGCAAGTTAGCAGGTATTTTATAATAGTTAAAAACTAAGAAAAATCCATAAATGGGTGTTCAAACAATATAACACTGAAAATGCTAATAAAGAAATCCAACTGCCCCTAGGTGTCTGAGAGCTGGCTCTGAACTGCCAGGGACCCATGTACACCCAAACCTGTAGCTGTTCAAGTTCAAGATGAAGTAGCACAGGACTTCTATGACTATGGACAGCCTTGTCCATCCTCCCTTCTGGATCTCCAGCACAGTGGGAAAGCATGTTAAAATATACTCCCATATACACGGGAGGCTTGAGATAGTGCAGTGGTTAAAAGCACTGACTATTCTTGCAAAGGACCTGGGTTCAATTCCCAGGACCCAACAGGAGCCAGCTCCAGTTTTGGGATTCAATGCCTTCTTCCGGCCTCCTAGGACATGAGACATGGACACACTGCACAGACATAAATGCAGATATGCAGACCAAACACTCAAACACACAGAAGATACAATAGATTTGTTGTTGTTGTTGTTTGAGACAGGGTGTCCAGGAGCTTCCTGGCAGATGTAAGTCTGTACGCATCCAGTGCAGATGCAACAGAGCTTGATGCTCTGACCGGTGTATACACAGGGGACAACACCCAGCCCCTAAACAGTTAAAAGATGTGTTTCTGCAAGGAAGACAACAATGTAAAGACCCAGAGGCTGCCTGACTTTGGAGGATGTCTGCTGGCTGGAGTTTAAGATTTTATGCGAAAATGTAAATGAGGAAAATACCTAATTAAAAAAAAAAAGATTTTATGCAACCAGCAGGGCAGGATGGTAGCACACATCTTTAATCTCATCACTCAGGAGGCAGAGGCAGGTGGATATCTGTGAGTTTGAGGCCAGCCTGGTCTACAGAGTGAGTTCTAGGATAGCTAGAAATAAACAGAGAAACCCTGTCTCAAAAAAGCAAAAACAAACATTAAAGCAACTTGAGAATTCAGAAGTGCAAGCCCATGGGAACATAAAACGTTCCAGCACCAACACTGTAAGCACAGCAGGGCTAGCCTAAGCCAACACCATAAGCACAGCAGGACTAGCCTAAGCCAACACCATAAGCACAGCAGGGCTAGCCTAAGCCAACACCATAAGCACAGTAGGACTAGCCTAAGCCAACACCATAAGCACAGTAGGACTAGCCTAAGCCAACACCATAAGCACAGCAGGACTAGCCTAAGCCAACACCATAAGCACAGCAGGGCTAGCCTAAGCCAACACCATAAGCACAGTAGGACTAGCCTAAGCCAACACCATAAGCACAGCAGGACTAGCCTAAGCCAACACCATAAGCACAGCAGGACTAGCCTAAGCCAACACCATAAGCACAGCAGGGCTAGCCTAAGCCAACACCATAAGCACAGTAGGACTAGCCTAAGCCAACACCATAAGCACAGCAGGACTAGCCTAAGCCAACACCATAAGCACAGCAGGGCTAGCCTAAGCCAACACCATAAGCACAGCAGGACTAGCCTAAGCCAACACCATAAGCACAGCAGGGCTAGCCTAAGCCAACACCATAAGCACAGTAGGACTAGCCTAAGCCAACACCATAAGCACAGCAGGACTAGCCTAAGCCAACACCATAAGCACAGTAGGACTAGCCTAAGCCAACACCATAAGCACAGTAGGACTAGCCTAAGCCAACACCATAAGCACAGTAGGACTAGCCTAAGCCAACACCATAAGCACAGTAGGACTAGCCTAAGCCAACACCATAAGCACAGCAGGACTAGCCTAAGCCAACACCATAAGCACAGCAGGGCTAGCCTAAGCACACATTTCCACCCCAATCCCTAACAGATTGAAGGGCTGTGACGTAAGTGCAAAAGGGAAGAGAGAAAACCTTCCCTAACTAGCACCGACTCAGCAGTTAAGAGCACCAGATGCTCTTAAATTTTAGCATCCTTACAGTAGCTGGAGATCTGATGGCTTCTTCTGGCCTCCATGAATACTGGGTATTCACAATACACACACCACACAGATAAAACTCTCATACACATAAATACACCCTTAAAAGATTAACTAAAAAACACACACTAAGATGTTTCCATAATGGAAGAGAGAAAAGAAGAACATAAAAAGAAGCTGTAGACTAGCTTAGCAGATAGTGTGTCCACCTAGCAAGCCCAGCATTGGGCAAATGGAGACCAGAGCTGAGGAGGTTGGAGGGTAAATGGACCGCGAGAAACAACGAAAAGCAAAACAGAGCAAAGAACCAGAGGTGGTGGCTCATACCTGTAACTCCTAAGCTGCAGAAGTAGGAGGATCACCTGAAATGGGTGCTAGTCTGGGTTAGAGTGAGACTCACCCAGAGAGACGTTAGAAGCATGTCTTATGTCGGTCAATCATTGGAGGGTGGATGGACTGTAACAGTCCATGAGCTGATGACCACAGCACAGTGACTCAAGTGTGAACATTCGGCAAGTCCCCCAAGTACTAGAATCACAGGCACATACCATCAAATCTGGCGTTTTATGTGCACACCCATAAAGCAGCTGAAGTCGAAAGGTTCCATGTCACTAAAAGACAGGGATAGAGTGGAGCTCTTATCTCAATGCAGGAGGCCCTATGTCCTGGGAATGGAGGAAAAAAAGAAAAGCTGGTTCAATAGGTAAACAAACGCTTGCTTTGCAAACCGGGACAGAGGAGAAGCCAACTCCCTCTGACTTCTGAGTACCTGGAACGTGTACAGCGATTCTAACACATACTGCGATTAATAGAAAGAGAAATATAGACTGCCATGATTAAGTCTTTCCACTAGCTGAGGCAGGAGGACCACAGTGAGATGAGGTCTCTAACAGTTAAACACATCTCTCCTTACTCTCATGAACACCCAGCATACACTTTCTACACACCGCAGAAGACGCTTGGGGCATTTCCTGAGGACGTGTGTGCTATGATGTTATATAAGTGCAGGCGTTCAGAGAAGGGTGTCCTAAGAATGGTGCTAAATGTGCCAATCCCAGAAAAGAAACAAGCCTGCGATTTCCTAGGTCAGAAAGGAAGGGCAAAGCTCACTCTAAGGAAAAGTCACTGGGGCCACTGGGAAGGTGAAGCTATGTGGAAATGAATAAAGTATTTGAGGCAGAGGCAATGAAGCAGCCTCCACCAATGAAGTCAGCTCCAAGAGAACCGGCGAGGATCCACCAGCCACGAGCCCACCACCAGACATAGGCTTCTTACAACTTCACAGCAAACACATAAACCAACTGAAAAGGGCAGAACTGGAAGACAGAGTTCCCCAAAGAAAATGAACAAATGGTCAACAAACACATAAAAGATACAGTAAGAGTAACTAGGAAAACAAGAATCCAGTTCATGAGGAAGGACCTGACAAGCCGACAGCAGGCCACGGTGCTTGCTGCACCAGCCTACTGACCCCCATTCCATCCACAAAGCTGTCCTGACTTCTACTCACTGTGGCTCCCGTACCCACCATGCACACACAATAATACATTTGAAAATCTGCTTATTGGTGTTGTTCTCATTGACTGGGATGGCTGTTTGTTTGACCTGGTGCCACCGTGAGGAAGAGGAAACTACCATAGGCTCTCTCTCACTCATCCCTTACAGAAATGTAGTCATCAGTCCCTGGGAAGTGTTCACAGCTCTCAAACACTGTCACGGGTCACAGCCTAGCAGCAGCACTGGCAACGTCCTATACTGTAGGGGAACAGGGTCTCAAGCGCCAGAACAGGACAGACAGCGATGGGGAGAAAGGAAGAAAGCAGCCAGACACAAAAGGTCAAATACTTTATCATTCTATATATAGCCTAGTTCCATCTGAGGTAACACAACTGAGGGCAGGTGCCAGTGATGGTCGGGGAGGGGCCAGCCAGGAGGAAGGGGAGCAATTTCATAAAGCTTGCGGCTGCCCCTGGA
This sequence comes from Mus musculus, assembly GCF_000001635.26. Lineage (NCBI taxonomy): Eukaryota > Metazoa > Chordata > Mammalia > Rodentia > Muridae > Mus > Mus musculus. The sequence continues at coordinate 27,812,056 of NC_000083.6, forward strand.
ATAATTGCTGGGAAGCACTGTGAGCCCCGTGGGGTGACTGCACCAGACTGCTGCTGGTTCACCTGTAATCTCAGCAAGCTGAGAGGCAGAGGCAGGAGAAGCCAGAAAGCTTCCTGCCAGTAAATTCCAGAGCAGCCTGGTCAAGTTCAAGGCCAGCCAGGGTTACACAGCAGAATCCTGTCTCAAAACAAGACAGTCAATTTTACAGCAGTCCTAACAATACCACCTGGCCAATACTCTATACCAAAAACAACTCCACACTTGTCATCCATGATCTCATCATGCCTGTCTAAAACAAAACTCTCCCAGCAACCCCACAAGGCCTGCACATCCTGAACTGTGTCCTGAGACTTTATCTCCGTTATCTCAGGGGAGGCTGGGAGTCTTCCTGGGTGTCACGCAACTCTTCTCTGATGGCTTCAGGTACTGAATTTCCTGATCAAATCGTGACAGGAGCGACACTTCCTACTTTGGTTTACATGATCGCTAGCATCTGCCCCCAAAAATGTTTCAATCCTGCCCTGTGGAGCTGGAGAGATGGTTCAAGTTCAGTTTCCAGCACCCACACTGGGTGACCTTTAACTCTAGATCCAGGACTCCAACGCCCCTCCCTATCCTCCTTCTCTGGGCACCTGCACCCATCTGTATACACTGACATGCTGATGCACAAGTGTGCAGCACAAGTGTGCACATAATTTAAAATAAAAAATAAAAATACTTCAAACAAAACCACTCCCTGGTAGTTATTAGTCTTTGCTGTTGCATACATTGTAGATAAACTCTGGGGTGAGGGTGGATGGGAAATGGTAAAGAAACCAGCCTTGTGGGCTGGAGAGATGGCTCAGTGGTTAAGAGCATTGACTGCTCTTCGGAAGGTCCTGAGTTCAATTCCCAGCAACCACATGGTGGCTCACAACCATCCTTTGTAATGAGATATGACACCCTTTTCTGGGGCATCTGAAGACAGCTACACTGTATTTACATATAATAAATAAATCTTTGGACTGGAGCAGGCAGGGCCGGAAAAAGAAGAAAAAGTGTCTAAAGACTGCTACAGTGTACTTACATATAATAAATAAATAAATCTTTAATAAATTTAATTTTAATTTTAATTTAATAAATAAATCTTTACAAAAAACAAAGGACCCAGCCCTAGAGCAGTGTGTTAGTGGCTGTAGTGTGCACCTTTAACCCCAGCCCTTGGGAGGCAGAGGCAGGCGGATTCTTGAGTTCGAGGCCAACCTGGTCTATGGAGTGAGTTCCAGGATAGCCAGGACAACACAGAGAAACCCTGTCTCAAAAAAAAAAAAAAAAAAAAATGTTACTGTCTAGCTGGGCATGGTGGTGCACACCTTTAATCCTGGCACTTGGGAGGCAGAGGCAGGTGGATTTCCGAGTTCAAGGCCAGCCTGGTCTACAGAGTTCCAAGACACCAGAGCTACACAGAGAAACCTTGTCTCAAAAACCAAAAAAAAAAAAAAAAAAAAAAAAAGAAAGAAAAGAAAAGAAAAGAAAAGAAAAAAAAAATTATCCCCCCAGGGCTGGTAAGATGGCTTAGTGGGTAAATGCGTTTGTGATCAAGTTTGATGACCTGAGTTTGAGCCCTAAGATCTACACTATAGGAGCCAACCCAATCCCCACAATGGAGCAAACATGCCCACTTCCCCCTTCCCACAAAATAAATTGTAAGAAGCAAAGCCATACCTCTGTAATGTAGTTCTTGTCTGTGAGTGGAAATGCAAGCCCTAAGGTAACAACACATGTGAACACTTTCACTAAGACAGCAATGTACTTTTCCTATGTTCCTTTAACTAAAATGACACTCAGGCATAACCAGAGGATCAAGGTCAAGGCAGAGCTGAGCTATTTAGCAAGAACCTATCTTGGGGAGAAAGAAGGAAAGGGAGAGATTTGGAGGCCCTGCCACTCCTCCATATCAGGCAGCTCATAGCCACCTGTAGCTCCAGTCCAGACCTGGATACTCTCTTGTCCTTCGAGAACAGGCTGAGAGCACACTCAAGAACTCATATGAACAATTTTTAAAAAGAAAACCCTAAAATGAACATGTTCTATATAAGCTTCATAAGCTATAAGGTTCTATTACAGCAAGAGTGTAATATTATGTGCTAATTAAAAATAAGTATAGCCGGGCATGGTGGCGCACGCCTTTAATCCCAGCACTCAGGGAGGCAGAGACAGGCGGATTTCTGAGTTCGAGGCCAGCCTGGTCTACAAAGTGAGTGCCAGGACAGCCAGGGCTACACAGAGAAACCCTGTCTCGAAAAACCAAAAAAAAAAAAAAGTATAAATTAAAACCTGGAGCAAGATCTCCCAATTTCTTCAGAAACCATGTTAAGAATAATACCATCAGACATAAGAGACTAACCCTGTGGAGTTCTTTCTAAAGCTAGCGTTTGGCACATTTTTCTTCTCCTTTGGGTGCTGGCGTGTGAACTCAGGGCCTCACACAGGTTAAGCACACAACATCAATGAATGACTCCCTCATGTAGACAAGTGTGGGGTGGGGAGGGGGTGCTGAAGCAGGTCTCGTGCTTCTGAGGATGACCCTGATTCCTAATCCTCCATCTCCAGGGATTTCAAGTGTGGGTCAGCAAGCCTGACTCATACACATGTTAGAAGACTGCTGAAATACCAAGTCTCACCTTTAAGTCAGAGACTAGATCAGAAAGTATTAGCATAGGGCTGTGAGAATGGGGTTAAGCTGGGAGGACACACCAGGGGGACCACATGAAAGGGAACTCACACCACACTGATTTCAGCTGTCTCTATGGTTACACCTTTACTTAACAGGGAGCTTCTGACAACACTAACAGGAGGGCATTACTGTATAAGGTTGTACTGGCTAGTTTTGTGTCAACTTGACACAGCTGGAGTTATCACAGAGAAAGGAGCTTCAGTTGAGGAAATGCCTCCATGAGATCCAACTGTAAGGCATTTTCTCAATTAGTGATCAAGGGGGAAAGGCCCCTTGTGGGTGGGACCATCTCTGGGCTGGTAGTCTTGGGTTCTATAAGAGAGCAGGCTGAGCAAGCCAGGTGAGGCAAGCCAGTAAAGAACATCCCTCCATGGCCTCTGCATCAGCTCCTGCTTCCTGACCTGCTTGAGTTCCAGTCCTGGCTTCCTTGGTGATGAACAGCAGTATGGAAGTGTAAGCCGAATAAACACTTTCCTCCCCAACTTGTTTCTTGGTCATGATGTTTGTGCAGGAATAGAAACCCTGACTAAGACAAAGGTTTTCCTCAGTTTTTTCTCAGAAAACGTATGTTCCAGACAGGGGCTACAGCTCACCTGTAGAGTGTTCTTCTAGTGCCCAGAGCCTCAGTTTGCACAGTAGACACCAGGGGTGCTGCTGTGCACCTATAATCCCAACATCCCATAGAGGCAGGAGGGTCAAAAGTTCAAGGTTATCCTAAATTGAAGAGCAAACTCAAGGCCATCCTGGGATACGTGAAACCATTTTTCAGAGATAAGGAAAACACCTGTTCCACCCATGGTCGTAAGCCAAAACAATAACCCATGAAGATCCCCAGGTCCTCAGAGACAGCTGAGGATGTGTTAACACAGCATGAACCTAAGAATGGCTAACACTATCCCAACTGTTAGTGAGAGAAAAACTACAGCCATATGCACAAATCAATCAATTGCTAACTCTTAAAGTAAGGTCCTCGTGGCTGAGTGTGGTGGTATACACATTTAATCCCAGAAGCAGGGAGATCAGGGCTGCACAGAGGAAACCTGTCTCAAGAAAGGGGGGAAAAAAGATATTTACACTGAGAACTTCACTTGAACACACAAACAAGAGAATGTTTTAGAGAATAGAGAATGAATTGCACACTTAAAATCAGTTAAGATGGTAACTTCATTGAGTGTATCTTATATTTTATCTCTGTTTTGATACTGACAAGGATTCACTTTGCCCAGACTGGCCTATGATTCAGTGATCATCCTGTCCCAGTCTTCCAAATGATGGATGATAGCACACCCATCTCCTACAGATTCTCTTTTAATTTTGTTGACACAGGGTTTCGCTATGTAGCCCGGGTGCTCTGTAACTCCCTGAGTAGTGCATGCTGGCCTGGATTCACAGCAATCTGCCTGCCTCTGCCTCTCCAGTGCTGGGATTAAACATGTGTCTCATCATGCCTGCTTCCTACAAATTCTTTTTTTTTGGTTTTTTGGTTGTTTTTTTTTTGTTTGTTTGTTTTTTTGTTTTTCGAGACAGGGTTTCTCTGTGTAGCCCTGGCTGTCCTGGAACTCACTCTATAGACCAGACTGTCCTCGACCTCAGAAATCTGCCTTCTTCTGCCTCTGCCTCCTGAGTGCTGGGATTAAAGGCGTGGGCCACCACGCCCAGCCCCCTACAAATTCTCTAATTCATAGTCCAGTCCAATGTATGAAAGAAATTCCACTGGCAGGAAATGATGCTAATATACAAATGATTCCATTTACCTGTTTTAGTATTGGGGCTTGAACCTAAAACAACATGGATGCTAGGCAACTAGTCTAACCACTGAGCTACATCCAGTCTTTAGTTTGGCCTTTGGATACTGAATTTATTCATAGTCACTGATGACCTTTAAGAGTAAGTTCTGGCAGTTTAAGTACTAGAAAAAGGCTCTATAAAAAAGAAAGAAGGGGGTGGGGCTGGAGAGATGGCTCAGTGGTTAAGAGCACTGGCTGCTCTTCCAGAGGTCCTCAGTTCAAATCCCAGCAACCACATGGTGGCTCACAACCATCCATAATGAGATCTGACGCCTTCTTCTGGAGTGTCTGAAGACAGCTGCAGTGTAATTACATATAATAATAAATAAATCTTTAAAAAAAAAAGAAAGAAAGAGGGAGGGAGGGAGCAAGGGAGTCTTTAAAAATGATCCTACACGTTTTTGACTCCAGCACTGGGGTGGGGTGGGTAGGAGGATCTCTGAGTTCCAGGCCAGCCAGGGCTACAGAGTGAGATCCAGCCTCAAACGGTAAACCAGAATTCCTTGGGAAGGTAGAGGAAGGCCAGGCCCCTGAGTCCAGCACCTGGATATGGAAGCAGGCGATCAGGTGCTCCAGGCCAGCCTAGACTATGTATGACCCAGTCCCAACAAAAGAAAGAGGAGGTAGATAACATAGAAGACCCTTTGTTTTTTGAAATCAAAATGTCAATTTTCTGATACAGACAACAAAAATACTTTGGGGTTTCATTTTAGAAAACTCAGGATCTTCATTTTAAACTGATGATTTTTTTTAACCATGTTGCAACTTTATTGTTTTGTTGCTTAATGTTTAAGCCCCACTTGTTTCTGCCTTTTGTCTACATCTCAAATCTCCAAGCCTTTGTCACTGTGAAGACTTGTATGACACACAGTTTTTCACTTCCCATCTGTTCAGAGCTAAATGTTAAAGAATGTTGTATAGCATTTATCCAATGAAGTCTTTGATTGATTGGGTTCTAGAGATAGGGTTTCTGTGTGGACCCTGCTGGCCTTGAACTCAGGAGATCCACCTGTCTCTGCCTCCCATGGTCTGTGATTAAAGGCATGCACATCAACCAGGGTTCAGGGTACAGATCTTAAGTACTCAGTTGGTCCATGGGGTTTTTGTGGGGTTCTGCGAACTTATATTTTTTTAATTAAAAAATATGAGTGGGGTGGTAGTGGCACCTTTAATCCCACCACCCAGAGGGCAAGAGGCAGGTGGATCTCTTGTGAGTTCAAGGCCACCCAAAGTTATTTATTAGAGATTCCGTCTCATAAAAAACAACAAACTCACTCAGTCTTTATTTATTATCACTTTGTTTGAGTACAGCATACAGGTCTATGGAGGTCAACTGTTGGTACACAGGTTCTCTTAGCGTTCTGTTTTCCCACACAGGGTTTCTATGTGTAGACCAGGCTGGCCTGGAACCCACAGAGATCCGCCTGCCTCTGCCTCTGCCTCCAGAGTGCTGGGGCTTGCACAACCACATCTGGCTGGGGGAGCCATGTTCTTGTTACTTTTCTCAGCCACATGCCTTGCCTGTTACTCACCTGTCACAAACTCTGAAACCGTCTCAGAAAACACACACCCCTCAAGCATACAAAGCTAATTCTGGTGGGTTTATAGTCAGAAGAGCTGAACCAGGCAACACTGGCAGTACTAAAAACTTAGCTGGGCCTGATGGCTCACACCTGTAATCCCAGCACTCACAAGACTAAGGATCAATGGTCCCGAGTCTCTTCAGTATTTAAATAGTCACATCAGGAGGAACTAGGGAGAAATAGTGTTCTTTCCCTACCAAACCACCAAGCTACCTAGTGTAAATAAGAGGGGAAAAAGAAGCTGGGATGTGGGAGACAGACAGCAGCAACGCTCTACACAAGCTAGAGGCTCCTAGGAACTAGACTAGAGCAATGCCCACTCCTGCATCCATCCACAACCTACCAGTCATAGGCTGTGCTCAGGATTTTTCTTTTTCTTTTTTTTTTTTTTAAACAGGCTCTCAATATACCCTGGCTGGCCTGGAACTTGCTATGTAGACCAGCCTGGCCTCAACTCACTTAGATGTGCCAGCTTCAGTCTCCAGACTGCAAGGACTAAAGGTGTGCCCAAATGAAACCCATCTAGTTGGTGCTCAGAAAAGTAGCTCCATTCCCTGCATCAGATCACCTGGACCCAATATACAAGCCCAGGAGCTGGAGAGACACTCAACAGCATGTCTGAGTTCCATCTCTAGCACCCAGTACTAGCACCCCACAGCCCACATGTACCCGATGCCTCAGGCCTCCAAAAGAACCTGTACACATGCACATACTCACAATTAGGAAATAATAAAAATAAACGAAGACACAAACAGAACTCACAAGTACTTGTTTAACTCTAAAAGGCTGTGCCTCAATGCCTCCCAGTTTACCAGACACTAAAATATCAGCCCCATTCTTGTCATTTTTTTTTTAAGACCAATAGTGAAAACACTTCACCTCTGGTTCTCATCACAGATAAGCATCTTTGGAGTGGGGTGGGGGAGCACTAGGCAGGAGTAGGATAAAAATCTAAGCTTACAACCTCTTTTCAGACATTGCTCGAGGCACTGGGTGGACATGGAAATAATGGGAGTTTGTTCAAGGGATGCCAAGAGAAACAAGATTCCACACGTCAGGGCACTGAACGCTCAACACGGGGCAAAGGGCATGCACCCCCTTGCTTTTTGCTCAAATCCCGATTAGTTGCTTCACCTGAGAGCCTTTCAAAGGCCGTCTAATGGTCTCCAGTCTAATGGTTAAATTCCCGAGTGAACTTAACAATCCCTACTTGGAGACCAAGAGAAAGTATTCTTGCTTATCAAAAACAGCAAGTGCTGCTCTAAGAACCAAGACACACGTCGGTGCCTGGAGACAGCTCCACTTCAGCCTGTACAACCCAACTACAAGCCAGAACCCCTGGCCCCCAACCTATACATTTCTCAGTTTTCTGTCAACTAAGCCCATCCAATCAGTAAGCTCGTCAAAGTTCCCAAGGCCAAGCCTCTGCCCAGCACGCCAGTGTCTTCACAAAGTTCCTGCCTCCAAGATCAGCTTCCCTCCACTTTCTGAAGACTTTTCCCAGTCCTCGTCGCAGGCCTGGCGCTCCGGCGCCTCCATTAGATGTCACTTCTCCCTGGCACAACTCTTCCTTTCTCACCATACTCAGTTGATTATAATTTGTGTTCCCTCCGCCGCAAAAGTCGTTTTCGCCCTTATCTCCTCAAAGAGACACAAGATCTATTCTCAGCTCCGAGACCTCTCCCGCGCCCAGAGTTCGACCTCAGCACCTAACACACTCCCTCGAGTTTCCACACCGTTCTGTCATCCTCAGCTCCTACACTTCGCACCTATTTAAAAGGAAAACACTTCGCAACTCTCGTTTCCTGTGCTTTCTACTCCCAGAACACACGCTTTTCGCCCCAGATCGACTCCCCTGGCTTCCACCTCACCACTTCTCCCCTCTTCCCATGTTCTTCGGGCTCTGACTCCCTGCCACCTCCCGGCCTGGGCCCTGCCCTGCCCGGGAGTACTCCACGAGCGGGCTCCGGTGTTTTTGCCCTCGGGGCCGCGAGGCCGCTGCCAGCAGGATTGGCTCCGCGTGGGGCGGACTCACCAGTTGGTCATGTCCAGGAAGAAGGCGCAGCCGGCCGGGTTGAGCTGGAAGCCGAGTAGCCGCTGGAACTCGGAGATGAGCACGTCCTTGTCTGTGGTGCCCAGGCAGCTGAACTTCTGCATGAGCTCCGGATCCAAGTCCACGTCCATGCCCTCCATGGCGGGGGGCCCGGACGCACAGCTTCCACCGCCCCGACCTGCTTCTCCACGGGCGGCCGCCGCGCCCGGGCCCGAGCCCACGAAGGGCGGCCCGCTGCTGGCCGGCGCCGCGCGCACTGCTCCGAGACAGGCCCCAGGCCTCTCACCGCCTCATGGGCTGCGCGCGCCGCGCCGAGCCGCGCCGCACCGCACCGCTCGCTCCTCTCTCGCTGGCTCTGGGGCTCGCGCTCCCCCCCCTCCCACCCCCCCCAGCGCCCGCCTCCGCCGCCGCCGCTGCTGCCGCCGCGGTTCGCAGCACCGCCGCCTCCGCCTCCTCCCGGGCCGCGCCCAACGCGCACGCGCGGGGCCGCTCGGACCCCGCCCCTTCCTCTCCCGAAAGCCCGCCTTCAGTGACGTCATAACTCGGTGACGTCTCTCGCGTGACCTCACCGCGACAGAGCGGAGGGGGCAGGAAACGGGAAGCCGGAAAGAGCGGATACTGGGCGGGTCTCTGTCCTCGCCTGAGTCCCCACACTGCGTGGGAGGAGTCACGAGTCTGAGAGGTGCTTCGGAGACGAGCGACCCCACCCATGCTCAGGCTGGGAACCCGAAGTCGCCACAGGAACAGAGGCTGGGACTGGGGCAAAGGGCAAAGGGCAGCACAGAGCGGACTCTTGCTGCTCCGCTCTCAGGGGACTTAGTATTCAAACAGACATTTTCCCAAGGTCGCGGCGGTGCACGCTTAGTCTCTGGATTCTGACCTGAGTTTCTCATGACTGCCTATGTTACTATGCAACCTTAGCATTACGTTTCCAGAAAATAAAGGCAGCCTAATGCAAGCACCAGTTACAGGTCAGAGGAACCGATCCTCTGCAAAGAAAGGTCAATACCCTAGAATTTAGCAAATCTTGTTCTGTCTCTAAAATCCACGACCAAAAAAATGACTGTAGACAGTATCCAGTGTATCTACTAATGTGAGGCTCCATTTGAAGCTGAAGGATTAAGAAGCTCAGCTGTGGAGAGACTCATCTGCCCGTTCTGTCACCAAGTATTTTCTCAGTGTCACCTGTTAGATATGACTAGGTACAGGGATGGGGGTGGGTAAGAAACTGGGCAACTGGGGACTTGGCTTAAGCTGTTTCCCCGAAGGTATGAAGACCTGGGTTCCTGAGAGCAGAGATACTTCGCTCTTGCATATAAGGCCTGGCTGACAGCCAAGGGTGGCGGCACTGGGGAGGCAGGCAAATTTCTGTGTGTTTGATGCCAGCCAGAGATACTCTAGACCCTGCCTTTAAAAAATAAACCACCCCAGCACTCAAGAGGCAGAGGCGGGCTTTCTTCCTGGAGTTGCCTTTGATCTCATCCTCCTACCCCTACTTGCTGGGATAACTACTGTCACAACTACTTCTGAAAAGAGACTCAACTGAAGTCAGTGGGCCTGGGAGGAGGCTCAAAATCGCCTGGTGATTGTTATCATATCCAAATTTCAGAGCAGAACCTTGAGCAAATGCAGTTATTGCTGATAGTTTGCTCAACAGTTCAACCTGATTAAAGATTGACAAAATATGTTTACGGATGTGTTTGAATTGTGTCTATCTCATGAACAGCAGCTGTGAGATCATGAGGACCAGAGCTCAGGGTTATCAGTGTGACAGTTTGTGTATTCCTACCGTTGGCAGTGCTTCAGACACTCTCTTCTCCTTAGTCATGGTTTCTTAGGACATAAACTACCAGGTTAGCTTCATATCACATGCCTGTAATCCCCACATGAGGAGGCCGAGGATCAGGATGGAAGGCCACCCTTAACTGCTTAGTGAGGTCAAAGTGAGCCTTGGCTACAAAAAAGCCAAAAGACAGCCTCATATGGTGACACACCTGTGATCTCAGCACTTGGGAGGCAAAGGCTGGAGAATAAGGAATTGAGGCCAGCCTCCACCAGCCCTGGTGACTCGAGACTGTCTCAAACAAAACAAATCATAAGAGCCAGACAGGGTGGCTTCCATCAGTAATCCCAGACAGGGTAGATTCCGTCATCTGTAATCCCAGTACTGGGAATCGATATAGGGGACTGAGGTCGGGGCATTGCTATCTGTTCAAGGCCAATCTGGCTTCAGAATGAGTTTGAAGACAGTTTGAATAGCATAAGACTTTATCTCAATAAAGAAAGCAAAAGCTGAGCAAACTCAAGCTCCAGGATTAGAGAGAGACCCTGCCTCAGAGGAGTGGGAGGTGACATGAGAGAGAACGGCAGTCACCAGGTCTGGCCTCACACCCTGGCTAGATGTGGGCAGGGTTCAAGTGTGAACTGTTGAGGACACTTTTGGGAGCTGGTTTTCTCCTTCCACTGTGGAATCTGAGGCTCAGGCCTCGTACAGCAAATGCTTTTACACTGAGCCATCTCACTAGCCCAGGAAACTAATTTTTAAATGGGAAAGAGAGAAGATGTGAAAGGATAAATTAGGAACTATGAAGCAGGCCTCTTCCTAGGTGGTGAGGTTACAGGGCAGAGACATGTCCGCTTTTGATTTTAAGGTTGGGTCTCGGGCTGGAGAGAGAGATGGCTCAGTATGTAAGAGCACTGCCTTCTCTTCCAGAGGTCCCAGCAACCACATGGTGGCTCGCAACCATCTGCTATGGGATCTGATGTCCTCTTCTGGAGCGTCTGAAAACAGCAACAATGTACTCAAAAAATAAATCTTTAAAAAAAAAAAAAAGGTAGGGTCTCACTGTGTAACCCTGGCTGGCCTGGATCTCTTTGTGTAGACCAAACTGGTCCTAAACTTACTGTGTACCCAGCAGTGACCATCAACTGTTGTCCTCCTGTCTCCATTTACTAAATGCTGGAATTACAGGCATGAATCACACCTGGCTTATTTTTTTTAAGTTTATTTCTCTCATTTTTGAGTTAATATAGCAACAACCCCTGAGTCCTTAACTTTCCAAATTATTCTTCTTGTGGTAAAAATAGTTGGCCCTCTCCAGGAAAGTCCCCAAGGTCAGAGAACCACAGCTGGGCTCTGGAATGCTACGTGTACAACTCCTGCTGTAGGTTGGTTTCAAGAACAGGTTTCCTTGCCACAGGAAAACCCCCAGGGGTTTTTCTTTATACCTTTTGTTGTTGGTGGTGGTTTTTTGTTTTGTTTTTTTTGTTGTTGTTGTTTGTTTGTTTTTCGAGACAGGGTTTCTCTGTGTAGACCTGGCTGTCCTGGAACTCACTTTGTAGACCAGGCTGGCCTCGAACTCAGAAATCAGCCTGCCTCTGCCTCCTGAGTGCTGGGATTAAAGGCGTTCGCCACCCCCACCCGGCAAGATCTTTTGGATCACAAGCAAGTCAACAAAAAGATGACACAGGGTAAGAAAACACACAGCAACCTCAGAGCTGGGAAAAGCCCGTGTTTCTCTGTTCTCTGTTCTTTCTAAATTGGAGAGGTCAAGGTAGGAGATTAGTCAGCGACTCTGCCCTTGCTGGAAGCCAGAAAGAAATCCAAGTCTTGACTTCTGGCACTGTACTTCTGGCCTTAGTAAAGTTCTCAAAGTACTGTCAATCAAAGGAGACCTCTTGGAGGTTCTACTTATTATTACTTAACGTTCCTTTCTTAAAAGTCGCTTTTTCAAATTACTGGTTTACATTTTCCTTTAAAACCTGGTTATGGCCTAGTGTATGAAGGAAGGCACCTGCTGCCAAACCTGGATGAGCTGAGTGCATTCTCTGGATCCAAATGGAAGAACAGGAGATTGACTCCTGACATGTGTGTACACACATACACATGCACAGGCACACGCACGCACATGCACATGAACTCCTAACTAAATGTAAAAATAAAATTTATTTATATATTTGTTTTGAAGCAGAGTTTCACTATACAGCCCAGATTACCATCAAATTCTGATTCTCCTGCCTCAGCTTTTCAAGTGCTGGAATGATAAGTATGCACTACCCCCATACCTAGCCAGCCAAGAGCAAAATATATTCTTTGGAATGATTTAGGATTAGAGTCCAGAAATCTCCAGATTCAAGCAATCTCCGAAATGTGCTCTGAGCTTTTATTGACCAAGCCAGTTCAGTCAGTCAACAGGTTCTCCAGAGAGGGAGGAAGGATTAAAAAGAAAAAAAAAAGACAATTAGACAACATTGTAGCATGAGGCAAATTTAATTTTCCCAATCTGCTTTTTATACCATTTTAATTACATGCAAGTATTAAGGGCCAGTAGTACATTGAGCTTTTTAAATCACAAAGTCTTTGGAAATGGCAGTAATTACAATTGGTTGTGCAGAAGACAGGGACTGTGTAGGACAGGGACTGGGTGTGGTCTAAGTTTCCAGGAGGTTGTTTTTGGTTTGTTTTTGTTGTTTTTTGTTTTGGTTTTGTTTTTTTGCTTTTTGTTTTTTGTTTTTTTTTTTTTTTTGTTGTTTTTGTTTTTTGGTTTTTTTTTTGTTTTTTGAGACAGGGTTTCTCTGTATAGCCCTGGCAGTCCTGGAACTCACTTTGTAGACCAGGCTGGCCTCAAACTCAGAAATCTGCCTGCCTCTGCCTCCTGAGTGCTGGGATCAAAGGCGTGAGCCACCACACCCGGCCTCCAGGAGGTTTGAGGAACAAGTCCATGGTACAGGAGCTATTCAGAGGCTAGTGATGTTTGAAAGTCAGTCTGCACACAGTGTGTGTGTGTGTGTATGTGTGTATACATTATGAGTACAGGTATTTGCAGAGTTCATAAGCAACTATTACAGGCAATTCTTAACTACCTGACATGGGCCCTGGGGACTGCCCTCTGGTCCTCTGCCTGAATAGAGGAAGTTAGAGCTCACAGGATATGGGGCTGCTTCAGATTGCCCACAGCCACTGGCTACTGACTAGGATTTGCTTCATGCAGGGGGTGTGGTTTTGTCAGCTGAAGAGAGTTTTTTTGCGATTGTGTGACATTTGGAATTCTGGAGACTTTTGAGAGCATATATAAATGCTAGGGCCCCAGAAGCAGGGTTGTTGTTGTTGGTGTGTTATGGAATACAATGTGGAGAGGGGGTACCCACGACAAGGTGTGCCCCTGAGTAAGTAAGCCACACCTACTGTGAACGAGGGTTATTAGAGGAGGGGGGAGGAGGGGACAAGGGAAAGAGATGGAGGCAGACAAGTGCACAGCTAGACAGACAAATGGGAGCAGGATGGGAGAAGGAAGTGTACCCACAGAGAACAGGTAAAGGGGACACTGGGGACAAAGAGCGAGCAAGCTGCTGAGAAAAAAGTGGGTTTTATATGCAGCACACATATGTCACACCTGGGGCAGTGGCAGGTCAGGACATAAGCAACTGCTAGGTCCCTGAGAGCAGGCAGGAGGAATTGCCTGTACACTAACGGTGAAAATCAAACTTGCCCCAAGGAACTGTTAGATCGACTTCCCTGATCAGCAGGAAGTAGTCTGATGATAATGCCCGCCCACTTTCAGGGATCTCTCTCCTTTCCCCTCTCTCCTTTCTTCTCTCTTATCTAGTGTTTGGGGTTTGAAATGGTGGATGAAAGAAGAACCCACAAAGTAGCAAAGACACCTATAACCCTGTCTTTTTTGGTTTTTGGTTTTTGACACAGGGTTTCTCTGTGTAGCCCTGGCTGTCCTGGAACTCACTCTGTAGACCAGGCTGGCCTGGAACTCAGAATTCCGCCTGCCTCTGCCCCTCAAGTGCTGGGATTAAAGGCATGCATCACCATTGCCTGGCACTACAACCTTGCCTTAGTAACCTTCTGCTAGGAGACTCTTCTTGTACAAATTGTAGAGAGTCATCATTTCCGAGAATAAGAGGTGGAAGTGGGAGGTTGGGCATGTATCTGCTTGGGGGTGGGCGTGGCACGGGAGGTTGGGCATGTATCTGCTTAGGGGGGTGGGCGTGGTGTGGGAGGTTGGACATGTATCTGCTTGGGGGTGGGCGTGGCACGGGAGGTTGGGCATGTATCTGTTTAGGGGGGTGGGCGTGGCAAGGGAGGTTGGGCATGTATCCGCTTCTGGTTTGTACTTTCCTCCCCTCCCTTCTGCCTTCTCCAGCTTTCAGTCTCGATTCTGCTCTATCATGTGAGTTTGTAGAACTAGCTGGTCTCAACTGTGGGGTGTCACCACCTTGTGTTAGAAAAAGGAGATCTCGGGTCCAGGAAAGCACGCGAATCTCGAATCTCCCTTCAGATTTTTTCCTCTTTATAGGAGAGGAACCTCATAACCATGGTGGGCAGGGCACGGGCGTGGCCTAGAGGAGGGAGAGCATCTGAGAAACAGCATCATTACAGAGATGCTATAAGGTTGTCTTAGGAATCGCTGGCTTCTCTTTAAAACCTGAGGAGGGGCCTTGAGAGATGGCTCATTGGTTACGAGCACTCAGTGCCTTTCCGAAGGTCCTGAGTCCAATGCCCAGCACCCACATGGCAGTTCACTATGGTCTGATGCCATCCCTGGTGTGCAGTGTACATGAAGACAAAACACTGATATACATAAAATATATATAAATAAAGACTGGGGATGAACCCGCTCTGCGGGCTCAACTTTAATCCCGACACTTTGGGAGGCAGAGGCTGAGAGTTCTAAACTAGCCAGGACCACAGGAGACCCCGTCTTCAGACAAACAAAACACGTAGAGGAACCTCACTAAGAGAGAAAGCTTAAAAGAAAGGAGATGGCCACTTGGCGGAAGGGAGGGGTGGGAAGGGGAGGGGTAGGGAAGGGAGGGGAGGGGAAGTGAGGGGAGGGGGGGGTGAAGAGGCTCCAGAGACAGCTTTCAAGGAAATCTCCTGATCAATGGGAAGCGTCTGACCTGGACTTTTATATACTTTCTGAGCACGTTAGGGAGTTCCCCACCAAGTGATGTGCCGCGGAGGAGCCATGTAGCGGGCAGGATGACACACTAGAGACTGTAAAAAACACACAGCTGGTCAACAGAGTTCCTTAACTCAGTCTGGGAGGGAGCAACGGGGACGGGTGGGAGTGGCCTGATGACTTCAGTCTGAAATCTGACTCCTATGATAGTGCCCTTTGTTTTTTTATTTAATGTTTCAAATAAGAGATTTATGCAAATCAGTTCAACAGGGAGGTAGTTTCTTCCTATACTAAGTACATTCTGCAGTAACTTGTAATGTGGATCCTATTTTGGGTGATTTGATATGTTGGAGACACGTTCAGTACTAAATTAAAACCGATTTTTTTTTCTCCATCTAAATAAAAAAAATTGTGTTCATAATTTCTACTTCCCATCCCTTCCTCTGAAGTTTAGTTTAGTCTAAGCCCTTCGTCCTTTTTCATTAGCTGTTGCCATGTACACATATGTACATGTATACTTATATATTCCTAAGTACAATCTAGCCTGTGTACTCGTGCGTATGACTTGGTGTTGTGCTTCTCCCAGGGGAGATCGCTTCTGCTAGGAGTCCCTTGCCTTTATTCTTTGTGTAGGGCTGGGGCCTTGTGGGCTTTCGGGCATCCTGTTAGCATGACAATTGTCCTTGTTGGGCTCCTGTGCAGGCAGCCATGTTGCTGAGACTTTATTGCTATGGCTTCTGACGTTCCTAGGAGAAACAGTCTCACAACAAACTCTCTGTTCTTCTGGCTTTAAACAATCTTTCTGGCTCCTCTTTCATAGTATCCCGGAACCTTTGGGCCACCATGCCTGGCTAATAAGACACTCTTGTTTAGTTTTTGAGACAGGGTCTATGTGGTCCTGGCTATTCTGTGATGACACTTTAATATTGATGACAATATGACACTCTTGATTTCAATTTTTTCCTTCTTTTTTTTTTTTTTTTGGAGACACCGTTTTTCTGTGTAATTGTTCTGGCACTCACTCTGTAGACCAGGCTGGCCTCTGATGCAGAGATCTACCTGCCTCTGCCTCCTGAGTGCTGGGTGGGATTAAAGGTCTGTGTATTTATTGTCCTGTCAGGTTGTATTGGGTGGAAATCAAAGCCCTGAGGGGAGAACTGCAGCCTCCCTATCCCTCTCTGCCAGGCCACTCTAGATGTGCACCCTACTTACTTTAAAAATATATATATATATAAGTATCCTTTATTTGCCTGATGAAATTGTTATCTCTAAGGCTTACTGCCTCCATCTGCTAACCTAGGTCTAGTCCTGGAAGCTTCTAACCTCTGTACAATCCAATCTAGACCTAGAATGTTTTCAGCCTGAGACTTATTGATTGATTGTTTCTTTTGTTTGTTTGTTTGTTTCTTTTTTTTAATTTAAAAAAAATTTTTTTAATTGCCTCTGAGACTTACTGTTGAATAAGCTCACCCTTTCTTCTTCTGAGCTCTGGCTGACTGATTCAACTCAGGTGTTCTGGTTGAAACTCCTCTCCAAGCTGACTGATTCAATTCTCTTCCTCTCTCCCTCCCTGACCCCCACTCCCCCTTCTCCTGAATTACTCTGCCTGCCCTCGTCCTAACTCTGGCAATCTGTTCTAATCTTCTGGCTCCTTCTCATTGTGAGGCGCCTTCTTTTTTCCACCCTGTCTCTGTAAAACTATCCCAGTAAAACTGCCTTATCCTTCTCTCCCTCTCTGTCTGCACCGCTCTCTTAAATGGCTTCCTTTTCCTCTCTACTTGTGAGAGTTGGGCAGATCCTATTTTGTCAAATCTTTCTCTGATTTGTCACTTTGTCTGCCACTCAGCTAGACATCACTCTCAAACATGCATGCTTCCTTCTATGAATTTTACCTTCATGGTTTGGGATTAAAGGTGTGTGCTAAGGGTGTGTCCATATTCAAGCCAGAGGGATTAAAGGTTTGTGCCTCATCATAACACTCTGTGAGTACACAGTGTGATCAAATATCTTGCAACAAAAAAATAACCCTGGGTATGTGAAACTTCCCTGGCTTTCATAACTCCAGGGGGTACTAGAAGTATATACTCCCTTGGGAATTATGCTATTAAGGGGACCTGCTTAAGGTCCTTCTGGACAGACAGGGTTTGAGGCAGGGTTTCCTGGGACCTAGCAGATAGCAGCAGAAAAGGATCCACAGAGATCACTGGGGTGAGGGTGAAGTGAATCAGGACCAGGAGTTGAGACAGATATAATAAGCTCTAGAGTCCAAGAGCTCAGGGTCCGTCAACAGATGCAGCAGAGCCGAGCAGAGTCTGACATGGGCTGAGCAGAGGCACAGGCAGCTTAGACTCCCGTCTGACAGAGAAGGGACTTCTGAACGAGGCCACATGATGTGAGCCACTAAGGCAGAGGCTTGAAGCTCAGGATCCAGGGACTTCTCACTCAGAGAACTAGGAGCTGTGTTTGTCTCTGCAGGGGTGGGGTCACATAGGGAAGGTCGGAGTTCTGCTGGGTGGCGGCGGCGGCACATGCCTTTAATCTTAGCATACAGTAGTGGGGAAGTCTTCTGTGGCTCTGCAAATGCGGTGCAGTGGTCGAGGGCTGGCCTAGCACGCACAGGTCCTTGGGCCCAGTCCCTGGCACCACTAAAGAACAGGCTTCAGTAGACGCTGTTTGTAGTTCAAGTTGATTCCCAACTTGATTTATAATCTGTGCCTTGTGTCTTATTGTGTTCCCAAACTTGGTAGTTCATCAAACCAAGAGAACTTGAATGTTACATTTAGACAACAACATACTACAAATTATATATGAAGTCGTTGTGTTTTGTTTGGGGGATACATGAGTATATACTCATGCAGAGGTCGAGAAGAATATTGGGCTACTTCCTCAGTTGCTCTCTGCCTTACTTTTACTTTATTGGCTGGGTATGATGGGTATGATGGTGCACGCCTTTACCCCCCAGCACTCAGGAGTCGGAGACAGGTGGATCTGAGTGTGAGGCCAGCCTGGTCTACAGGAGAGCCAAGCCTGTTACACAGAGAAACCCCCTCTCTTTCTATGTGTATAGTTTTTATGTGCATAGGTATTTTACCTGTACATATTTATGTATACCCCATGCATCCTGCGTGCCTTATCTTCCTGCCTGCCTTATCTTTTTTTTTTTTTTTTGGTTTTTGTTTCCAGACAGGGTTTCTCTGTGTATCCCTGGCTGTCCTGGAACTCACTCGGTAGACCAGGCTGGCCTCAAACTCAGAAATCCGCCTGCCTCTGCCTCCCAAGTGCTGGGATTAAAGGCGTGCGCCACCACGCCCGGCCAAAGCAGATCTTTGAAACAGGCAGACACACCTTTAATCCAGCTCTTTTTTTGTTTTGTTTTTTGAAGATTTATTTATTATTATATCTAAGTATCTAAGTACACTGTTGCAGTCTTCAGACACGCCAGAAGAGGGCGCCAGATCTCATTACCGGTGGTTGTGAGCCACCATGTGGTTGCTGGGATTTGAACTCAGGACCTTCGGAAGAGCAGTCAGTACTCCTACCTGCTGAGCCATCTCGCCAGCCCTAATTTAGTTCTTTTAAGACAGGAAGACCCACCTCTAATCTGGGCCACACCTCCTGCTGAAAGCATATTTAAGGAAGGTGGAAAAAGAAAGCCTAGCTGTTTGCCTGCTTGTTCTTGCCTTAGCTAGCAGGTCCATTCCTTCACTGGTATTCCAGCCTACTTCTTCAGGATTCCAGTGTGTACCTAAGACTGGCAGAGACATCCAGCCTCATGAACTGACAAGTTCTCAATTGTTGGAGCCATTTTTTAAATTTTTTTATTTTTTTAAAGATTTATTTATTTATTATATGTAAGTACACTGTAGCTGTCTTCAAACCCTCCAGAAGAGGGAGTCAGATCTCGTGACGGATGGTTGTGAGCCACCATGTGGGTGCTGGGATTTGAACTCCGGATCTTCAGAAGAGCAGTCGGGTGCTCTTACCCACTGAGCCATCTCACCAGCCCGCCATTTTTTAAAATTTATTTATTTTATTTATATGAGTACACTGTAGCACTGTAGCTGTCTTCAGAAACACCAGATCCCTTTACAGATGGTTGTGAGCCACCATGTGGTTGCTGGGATTTGAACTCAGGACCTCTGGAAGAGCAGCCAGTGCTCTTAACTACTGAGCCATCTCTCCAACCCCGTTGGAGCCATTTTTGGATTATCTGAACCGCAGTCTGAAAGTCATCCTAATTAATCCTAGAGAGGGAGGAAAGGAGGGAGGGATGGAGGGAAGGAGAGAGAGAGAGAGATTGATTCTATAAATTCTGTTACTCTAGAAAGCCATAACTAATACACTTGGAAGAGGGACCTTCAACTGAGGATTCACCCAAATCAGGCAGGTCAGACTGGCTAGTGAGCATGTCTGCCAGAAATTGTCTTAACTGGTGGTTGACATGGAAGGCCCAGCACACTGTGTACAGCCCCATGCCTAGGCTGGATTAACAAACAAACAAACAACCCAGCTAGCTGAGCCTGAGCCAGGAGGGTAGCAAGGCACTGGATGATTAGTGGGTCCTCGTGGTGGTTCTTCAAGGTTTCTGCTCCAGGTCTCTGCCGGCCTTCTCTTCATAGCCTGATCTGGAAGTGTAAGATGCCATAAAGCCTTTCCTTTCCTAGCATCTCCCATGGGAGGTGCTTTCATATTCAATCACGACACCCAGGGATGACCATATTTTTAGGTTTAATCACAGAGAGCTTTTGTTTTGAGCCAGGGCAGGATCCCCAGTATCCCAAGCTAGCCTCAAACTTCCTATAAAGTCTAGGATGACCTTGAACTTTTTATTCTCTTGCTGATAAATTCTGACATTATAGGCCTGTGCCACTGAGACCAGCGTATGAGATCCTTGGGCTGGAACCCAGGGCTAGTGAGGCTACCCTCCTGGCTCAGGCTCAGCTAGCTGGGTTGTTTGTTTGTTTGTTTGTTTGTTTATTTTATTTTATTTTATTTTTTGGTTTTTCAAGACAGGGTTTCTCTGTGTAGCCCTGCTGTCCTGAAACTCACTCTGTAGACCAGGCTGGCCTTGAACTCAGAAATCTGCCTGCCTCTGCCTCCCAAGTGCTGGGATTAAAGGCCACCACCGCCTGGCTGATATTTTTTATTTTTATTTATTTATTTATTCATTCATTCATTTAATTGATTTATTTTTGAGACATGGTTTCTCTGTGTAGCCCTGTCTGCCCTGGAACTTGCTCTGGAGACCAGGCTGACCTCTACCTCAGAGATCCACCTGCCTCTGCTTCAGGAATGCTGGCGCTATGGG
Source organism: Mus musculus (assembly GCF_000001635.26). Lineage (NCBI taxonomy): Eukaryota > Metazoa > Chordata > Mammalia > Rodentia > Muridae > Mus > Mus musculus. The sequence continues at coordinate 27,832,414 of NC_000083.6, forward strand.
GGTGGACAAGCCCACCAGGTTTAGGGCACAGGTCTTAGGTACACAGTTTGGTAGACAGTTCTTTTTGTTTTGTCTTTGTGGGCTTCTGTTTTGACATAGGGTCTCACTATGTAACGCTAGCAGGCTTGAAAATCTATATAGACTGGGCTGACCTTGAATTCACAGAAATCCTCCTGCTTCTGCCTCCCAAGTGCTAGCATTACAGTTGTGCACCATTCCTTTTATTTGCTTGCTGAGTTTTGGCCCTGCCTCCTTTTAAGTAGCCCTCTGCCGATCAAAATTCAGCACATGCTCAAACTGCCATTGCCCCAGCCATTTTCCTACACTTCATTCCATGTGACAGCTCACAAGGCCATTTTCTTTTTATCCCATCACAAATTAATTTTTCTTCATTTTATCCTTTTTTTTTTGATGCAGAGTTCCATGTAGTTCAGGATGGCCTCCACCTTGCCATATAGCTAAGGGTGACTTTGAACTTCTGACCCTCTTGTCATAGCTTCCCAAGTCCTGTGAGTACAGACATCGCCTTGAAATGCTTTTTACTGGGGCTTGAACCTTGGACCTCGCACAGTCTTATCTATTTTCTTCTGGGCTTCTGTTTTGGGGAGGGCATGGATGTCACTATCAATTAATTATTGGGAGATAGCAGGTGAGTTTCCCACGTTTCAGGAAATCCAGGGTTCAGCTTACCTGGAAAGCACTCGTTAAGCCCTGCCGTGGGAACGCTGCCTCTGTAATCCTGGTACCTTCCCTGCCGGGTAATTACCCTTGAGTTTGCTTCAGATCTTCACATAATTGGAAGAATGCTTTGCACACTCCTGTGCCTAGGCTCTTTCATCTAGTGTGTTTACAATTCATTCATGAACGCTGTGTGCCATGGCCCACCCTTGTGAAGCCAGCATTTGGGAGATGGAGGACGGAGATCAGGAATAATTGAGGCCACTTTGGACTAGCCAGGAAGCCTGAGGCCAGCCTAGGTTACATGAGACCCTATCTCAAAAATGAATTCATCTTAGCCAGGTGGTGCTGGTGAATGATTTTAATTCCAGCACCCAGGAAGCAGAGGCAGAGAGGCAGAGAGGCAGAAGCAGATGGATCTCTGAGTTCAAGACCAACCTGGTCTCCAGTCTCCAGAGCAAGTGCCAGGATAGCTAGGGCTACACAGAGAAAATCAGTCTCAAAAATCAAAACAGCAGCAAACAGACAACCCCCAACCCCATAACAAAACTGGGGTGCTGGTGAGGAGTTTTTGTTCTCCCACGGGGATAAAAGTCCTGGTTGTTTTTAGTTTGGTGACATGAGAAAGTATCTTGGAATGATTTTAGGCAGGTCCTTATATGGACAGTGTTTCTGTTTCTCTTGGGTGGCTTGGGAATGGAATACTGGGGCCATGGATTCTGTGTTCATGGGGTGGGAAACTGCCCGGTGCTTTCCCAGGTGCCTGTGGTAATATTCACACTGGTGTACAGACAGGAACTCCTCACCTCCTCAGACACTTTAAAAACATATACATTCATTTTTTAATTTTAAAGAGCTACTTGTAATTTTTATGTATATCCAAGTAGACCTATGTGAGATCATTCAGGTAGGTACCCTGTGAATCCAGAAACGGATGTCGGATCCCTGGAATTGAGTTCCAGTGCGTACGGGCCACCTGCTGTGGGTGCTGGGAACTGATCCTGCCCTCTGCAAGGGCAACCAGTGCTCTTTAAGCACTGAACATCTCTCTATCCCTTTAAGTTAAAAAGAAAAATATGTGTATTTGTGTGAGGGTCAAGGGATGGTCTGTGGTCTGGCGTTCTCAAGCTTGTGAGTTCCAGGGTCATCAGGCTATTGGTGCAAGTGCCTTTACCCATTGAGTCATCTTTCTGGGCGAGAAAACAGTTTGAGCTCCTCCCCGCCCCCTACTTTTAGTCTTATTGTGCAGTTCAGGCTGTCTTTGAACCTGCATAGGCCCTCCCTCCCACCCCCACCCCTGCTTTCCTCTAGGGTGTTGGGATTATGGGTATGTGCCACTGTACCTGGTATCTAAACATCTTACATTTCATTTTATCTTGGAAGTATGAGCATAAGAGTGCCACTGTGTTTCTGTGGAGGTCAGAAGACCACATGTCCTTTTCCCTGTCTACTGTGTGGGTCTAGGGAGTCAAACTCATGTTGTGCTTATTGGAGAATGTGTGCCCTACATGCTGATCAAACAGCCCTGGTGGTCTCCTTTTCTTTTTTTAAAAAAGACAGTATCTTACCTTATATCCCAAGGTGACCTGTAACTCACTATGTAGACCAATCAGGGCAATCCTCCTGCCTCAGACTCCCAAGTGGTGGAATTACATGGGTTGAATATGCTTGGTCCAAGGAGTGGCACTATTGGAAGGTCTGGCCCTGTTGGAGTAAGTGTGCCACTATGGACCTAGGCTTTAAGAGCCTTATCCTAGCTGCCTGGAAGCCAGTATTCTGCTAACAGCCTTCAGATGAAGATGTAGAACTCTCAGCTTTTCCTGCACCATGCCTGTCTTGGATGCTGCCATGCTCCTGCCTTGATAAATGGGCTGAACCAAGGAACCTGTAAGCCAGCCCCAATTTACTGTTGTCCGTTATAAGACTTGCACTGGTCATGGTGTCTGTTCACAGCAGTAAAACCCTAACTAAGACACCAGGTGTGAGCCATTGGACCTGTCTGCATTTCTTAGGTCTAAAAGTTAGCACCTGCCTTCCCCAACAAAATAAGCCTCATGTGTCATCCCTGGAGCCTGGATTACAGTTGCTGGAGCATCCAAGACTCACTTACAATGTATGTCCACACAGCAAAGCAGCCCTGCCGGTTCTCACATGGCAAAATTTAGTAGTGGTACTGGAGGGAGTTCAAGGGGCTAGCCTGGGAGACATGCTCTGCTGAACAGTGAGGTAACCATATGAAGCAGCTTGGATGGTGCATCCACTCAGTGGTCTCCCAGTAATGACCAGGACATGTGGCTCACCTCTTCCCACCAGGGAAGATCTTCTTCCCTATTAAATTGTCTCTTAAAATTATTTTGGGGGCTGGAGAGATGGCTCAGTGGTTAAGAGCACCAACTGCTCTTCCGAAGGTCCTGAGTTCAAATCACAGCAACCACATGGTGGCTCACAACCATCCGTAATGAGATCTGACACCCTCTTCTGGTGTGTCTGAAGACAGCTATAGTGTACTTAGATATAATAATAAATAAATCTTTAAAAAGAATTATTTTGAAGCCGGACTGTGGTGGCGCACCCCTTTAATCCCAGCACTTGGGAGGCAGAGGCAGGCAGATTTCTGAGTTCGAGGCCAGCCTGGTCTACAGAGTGAGTTCCAGGACAGCCAGGGCTACACAGAGAAAACCTGTCCGGAAACAAAAACCAAAAAAAAATTTTTTTTTGATCTGTAATTTATGTTTTTGTGTAGGTGTCTGTGCATATCTGTGTGTATACCAGTGACTGTCCCTGTGTGAGTTTAGACTTGAAGTCAACCTTGTGTCATTTCTTGGAGTCCTCCACGTAGGTTTATTGAGACAGGGTCTCTCACTTTGGCCTGGGCTCACTGCTTCCTTTAGACTGGCTAGCCAATAGGATCTGCCTGTGCCCACCTCTTCCATACTGGAATGCTGTGTGCCTTTTGGGTGGGTGACAGGGACAGCTCAGATTGTCACGTTTGCATGGCAAGCACTTGACCACCGTGACCCACAGTCCCTGATCCTGTTTCTTTGAGACAGGATCATACTCTGGAGCCAAGGCTGGTCTTGAACCCAAGCAGTGCATGTTATGTTATCTTTGAACTTGTAGTCCTCTGGCTTTAGGAACTTCCCAGGGATGAAGCACCGCTCATGTATATTTTAGGGCCATGATCGTGTCTGTGAGGAAAGGCAGTTTACCTGAGGCTACACCTTGGTACTTTCCAGGACTTCCCTGAGACAGCAAGGCTCCCCAACCACAGCAAAGGCATCCTGAGGCTACTGATACAGTATACTGTATGGTATACTGCGGAAGGTTCTCCATATACCAGCCGTGGGTTCCACAGACTCTGGCTATCTGAGCCCAAGGAATGACTTTATCGCTTAATAACTTTGCAGTTTTTTTTTCCCAAGTTATGTCACCTCTGTGGTGCTCAATTTGGTTATCAGTAAAAAGCTTTCAAAGTCCTATTCCATCAGATAACAAGAAAACTCCTACTCTGATACAGTGTTTAATAGCTGGTAGTTTCTTTTTGTTTCCCTGTCCATCCTTTTCACACTCAGGTTATTGCTGGAGTGTTACACCATACAAAGGCTGCTCATATTCCTGTCTTACCTTATAGCAGGGCATCATTGAGTTAGACTGAAAACCATCCCGTGCTTAGAATGTAAAAGGAGACACTCCATCAGCGAGCAATAACGTCTCGCCAGTTGAGCGTTACTCAACCCAGCCCCCAAACCTGCTCTTCTGTCTTGGCCATTTGTTCCTGACTGACTTCCTCCTGAGGTCAAAGCCTGTTGCTCTAATAGCTTTAGACTAATAAAGAGGTTCAAAGGACAGCAGATTCTCCAGGGCCCGGGACTTCAGTCTTTTTCTATTCTTATCTGTAAACTCTTCGTTTACTAGGATGAAGGCAAAACATTCACAGAACTAATGGATCATTTTCCTTCTTACCTCCCAAAGATAGTGTCTGCTGCCACCTAGGAGTCCCCGAAATGGCAAGGAAATTGTGGCACTAGCATTTTCTTTTATCTCCATGTATGTTTGTGCACACATGTACCAAGTGCCCTCACCCCATTAGAAGGTTTCGGATCTCCTGGCACTGGAGTTACAGGCTGTTTTTAATCTACCCTATGACGGCTGGGAATTAGACCTTGGTTGTCTGAAAAAGCTGCCAGCACCCGTAACCACTGGCCCATCTCTCTCAGTTCTTTATTTCCGCTTCTTGGGACAGTTTCAGGATGTAACTTCCACCTCTGGTTGACCTGGATGTGCTATGTAAACCAGGCTGGTCACAAAGTTGAGGCAATCCTCCTGTTTCTGCCCCTCTGTCCCAAGTGCCGGGATTACAGGTGTGTTGCCACACCAGGCGCTACACTCTGTAACTTTAGTATTAGGGGAGGGTTTAGGAGGCTGAGGGAAGGACTAGGCTTTGTTGTTTTGTTTTGCAAACAGATTCTCACTACATAGCCCTAGCTGTCTTGGAACTTGCTCTGGAACTCACAAAGATCCACCTGACTCTCCCTCCCAGGTGCTGGGATTAAAGGTGTGCATCGCTGTTGCCTGGCTAGGTCTAGGTTATTTTATTGTAATTTATGTATTTATTTATTTATTTTGGTTTTTCGAGACAGGGTTTCTCTGTATAGCTCTGGCTGTCCTGGGACTCACTTTGTAGACCAGGCTGGCCTCGAACTCAGAAATCTGCCTGCCTCTTGCCTCCTGAGTGCTGGGATTAAAGGTGTGCGCCACTGTAGTGGCTATTCCTGGTTGTCAACTTGACTATATTTGGAATGAACTACAATCCGGAATTGGAAGGCTCACCAGTGACCCTTATCTGGAGGCTTGGAGATCCTTATCAGGATCTTGGTATGGAGATCTTGAGCCATAGTGGCTATGGATTCCAGAAGATTCAATCTCCGAGTTTAAGGAACACACCTTTAATCTGGGCTACACCTTTTCATCTGGGATTAAGGGTGTGGTGGAACACAACTTTAATCTGGGCTACACCTTCTGCTGGAGACAATATAAGGACATTGGAAGAAGGGAGTTGAGCTCTTGCTCCTTTGCCTGCTTGCTGCGTGAGACTGAGTAACTGCTAGATCCTTGGACTTCCATTCACAGCTGCGACTGAACCATTGTTGGGAATTGGGCTGCCGACTGTAAGTCATCAATAAATTCCTTTACTATCTAGAGACTGTCCATAAGTTCTGTGACTCTAGAGAACCCTGACTAATACAGCCACCACGCCCGGCTTTAATTTATTTTTTGAGACAGGGTTTGTCTGTGTATTCCTGATTGTTCTGGACCTCACTCTGTACATCAGCCTGACCTCAATCAGAGATCTGCCTGCCTCTGCCTCCTGAGTGCTACGATTAACCACCCCGCCAAAGGTCTAGGTTATTTAAGGAACTAATAAGGACCAAAGTTATCTGAAGGTGACAATGAAAATCACTGCTTTCAAGTGATATCACATTTGAATTGAATTTTGCAAACCAGCCTAGGGATAGTAACTTTTCTGACTCTCTCTCTCTCTCTCTCTCTCTCTCTCTCCCTGCCCCCCCAAGTGTGTGTGTGTGTGTGTGTGTGTGTGTGAGAGAGAGAGAGAGAGAGAGAGACAGCAGTATGACTCCTCCCTCCTCTCTCATTCTTTGGAGTTCAAGTTAAAAGGCAATCCACTTTGTTTGAGAGAACAGACTCTAAGTTTGACCTGTTAGTTGGCAATGTACTGCTAACAACGTCTATAGAATCACTACCATTTATGGTGGCCTAAGTGCATAGACCTTTCGCTAAATGCCCTATGAGCTTTACATTTAAATTTTTTTTATATTTTGTTTTATTTTAGACAAGGTTTCCCTGTGTAGCCCTGGCTGTCCTGGAACTCACTCTGTAGACCAGGCTGGCCTTGAACTCAGAAATCTGCCTGCCTCTGCCTCCCAAGTGCTGGGATTAAAGGCGTGCGCCACCACTGCCCGGCTTAAATTCATTTTTGTATTATTGTATGTATATGGGTGTTTAGTTTGTAAGTGCACCATGTATGTGCCTAGTGCTGGGAGTGGATTAAAAAAGATCCATCAGACACCCTGAGACTTGAGCTGCAGACAGGTGGGAGTCACCACGGGGGAGTGTTGGTGATCGAACTTAGATTGTTCCAAGAGCAACAAATGCTTAATCGCTACACCAATTCTCCAGCTACTTTCCAGCATTTTTACATTTGATTCTTCCTTAAACTGCACAAGTTATTACCTTTACTTTTCAGATAAGGAAACTGAAGCTCAGAGAGAGTAAATTGCACAGCTAGGAAGGAAGCAGGGAGACAGGGTTTAAAACTTGAGACCCGCCCCACTCACCCAGGAGTGTGTCCCTACAATTCACGTCTGTCTTAATTGCTCAAATACAATGATCAATTTCTCAGTGATCGTCTTCTACATTTTCTTTGTCTTCCTTGATGTTCAGCTGCGCTCTTCCCCGCTTCATTTCCCCAGCATAGGACTTTGATCCCTCAGCCACTGATCGATTTCAGCTTACTGCTAATCAGGTCTTGGAGAATGAGAACTTTTACCTGATTTGGTTCTGCCTTTTTCACTTCTCATTTACAGAAGAGCTGGGTACATACTAGAGCAGTGGTCGTGACACCTTTTGCGGGTCGAACAACCCGTTCACAGGTTTCTCCTAAGACCATCAGAAAACACCGATAATTTGCATTACTAGTCATACGAGTGGCAAAATTACAGTTATGAAATAGCGACAAGAATAATTTCTGGTTGGGGGGGTCACCACAATTTGAGAAGCTGGATTAATGATTCGCAGCGTAGGAACTGCTGACTCAGGGTTTTGGAACCTTTTGTTGATAGTACTAAATTACGCACTTCCTAGACGGAGTAACTAATCCTGAATAAGTGAGCGCGGATTGAACCTCAGAGGCACCCACAGCATCCGTAGGGCAGAGGCCGGAAGCGGAAGTCCTACCCCTCCTGTCTGCATCCTTTGCTCGCGTCGGCGCAGCCTGTGTGCGTCAGTTCCTGGCGGCGGGGATCGGGGTAGCCAACGGCTTGTGGAGCATCATGCCCAAGTGAGTGTGGCCCTGGGAGCAAGCGGACTTGCGGTGGTCAGTTGGGTCCTGGTGAAGGTGCAGGGCGGCGGCCTCGGGTTCTGGACGTTCCGAGGGGAAGGCGAGCCCCTCCGAGGGATGGCGGGTGGAGACCCAGGCTCTCCGGCCATCCTGGCAGAGTGGGCGCGGACCCTCGCTCAGAAGCCTCGCATTCTGTCAGGACGCTTTGTTTGACTTACAATCCGAGGAAGTTGGGTTTTGGGTCTGTTTGTTTGGACAGCTGTTAATTGCTGACGTTTTCTTTTGTCATTTCAGGTTTTATTGTGACTACTGTGATACGTATCTTACCCACGATTCTGTAAGTGGCGGGTCTTTTTTATAATCCTAAAACGCCTTGTATGCAAAATTCTTTTTCTTTAGGTCCAGGTGTGTGCATTACAGTCTCCTGGAAATTTTATGACAACCTTTCTTAGAAAGTAATTAGGAAGCGGGTGTTTTTTCCCACCCTTTTTGTGAGGTCTTTGCAATTTGAAGGTATTTGCAGAATGATAAAACTTTAAGCAAGCTTGAAGATGGAAAGCATTTGCGTATACAGAAACTGCATGTACCTGTAATGTCAATACTTGAGAGGCTGAGCCAGGAAGATGGCAAATTCCAGGTCAGTTAAGGATACATATTGAGACCTTGTCAAAATAACTCGCCCCACCCTCCAAAAAAAGCCCAACAAAACAAAAAACAAACAAACCAGGAGTGTGTTCCTACAAACTTGCAGATTTGATTATGTCACATTATTCAAATGCCTGGTTAAAATGGAAAGAAATGTCTTAGTGTACAGCTCCATTCTCAGCTCCTGTGAGAACCTCATTAACTATTGATCATCAGGAGGAATAACTGAGATATGTGATTAGTGTTGCCCCGTGTGTAGCAGCCACAAGGCCCAGCAACAAAGTTAGGGCCTGGCGCCTGTCTTCCTAGTACACTGAGATGGAGCATTGCTGTGAGTTTAAGGCTATGGTGGGAGACCCTACCTCAAAAAAAAGCAAATCAAAACAACCTTTAGCAACAACAAAATTTGGTTTTTATGGTTTTAATAGTTTTAAATAATCTATTTATCTGCCCCCCCCCCCCCCAATCTCCTGAGGAAACAAGACAGATCTTCTGGAATAATTTGTAAACCAGGCTGACTTCGAACTCACAGAGAGCTGCTTGCTTTCTGCCTTCTGAGTGCACGGAGTAAAGTTATGTGCCACCACTTCCTTGGCTTATTTATTTTTGGAAAGGGTTTCATTATGTAGCCCTGGGTGGCCTAGAACTTATGTAGAACAGGCTGTCCTGCTGCCTCCATGCCTGGGATTCAAGGCCTGCATCACTCCGACCAGCCTATAGTACTGTATTCTCCTAATAGTGTGGCTTAAATATATTTAAGCTGCTGTTTTCCCATGAGAAACATGAGGACGCTGGGCGTGGTGGCGCACGCCTTTAATCCCAGCACTTGGGAGGCAGAGGCAGACGGATTTCTGAGTTCGAGGCCAGCCTGGTCTACAAAGTGAGTTCCAGGACAGCCAGGGCTATACAGAGAAACCCTGTCTCGAAAAACCAAAAAAAAAAAAAAAAAAAGAGAAACATGAGGACATTGAAATAGTACCAGGATTCAGATCAGCCATACGCATGCTTTTTCTTAAAGTAGCAAACTGTTTTAGATTTGTAAATATGGAGTCTTTATAATACTAAAAAGTCTTTATAATACTAAAAGTCATTGTAGACAGAAGCCATAGACAGTAAATAAATGAAGCTGCCAGGCAGATGTATAACCCAGTTGGTAGAGCACATGCCTAAACTACAGAAGCTCTGAGTTCTGTTCCTGGTACTGAGTAGTGAGGGAGGCCAAGAGGCAAGGATCTATGTGTCTGCCAGTGCTCAAAAGCAAATGTTTGATGGGTAGGCCCCAGTATGCTGGCCTCTGGGATAGTTTGTAAGTCCAGGAAAGATGTGTACTGAAGGCAGTGTATAAAAGGTATTTCAGTGTCTTAGCTAGGCTTCCCACCCAGAGGCAAAGCGGGAAACCTTTTTAGTTTGGTGATTTTTTTTCTCTGTGTTGGCCATGACCTTTCTGTTTTCCAGCCATCTGTGAGGAAGACACACTGCAGTGGTCGGAAACACAAAGAGAATGTGAAAGACTATTATCAGAAATGGATGGAAGAGCAGGCCCAGAGCCTGATTGACAAGACAAGTACGTCTCACAGCGTGGTCTTGGTGGGGTAGAGCATCTCACTCTGTGGTGGGCTTGGAGGGGGGGCAGAGAAGATGGAGCTGCCTAGGATTTTCCTGTTACTGTCAAGATTGTGTAACACATCTATGGGACCCTGTCTTTGAAAAATTGTGAACCACAATGTTGAGAGTTTTCCATGATGATTGGAGAAGGTAGAGATGCCTTTGAGAGACTTTATTTTGGGTTTCATGTTTGTAACTCTGGCAAAGAGAATTAGTCAGGTGAAACCTGATTGTTCAGAACAGTCCAATGTGTTCTGGGCCACTGCTGGACCTTTTTATTCATAGGAACCTTTTGTGTTTTGGTCTCAAACCCTGGCAAGACTTTGCATTTACTTTAAATTACAGGGGTATATTTAGAACATGGCCTTTTCTGAAATTCATTTACTTTCATGTGGCACAGGAGGGCCTCCAACTTGCTAGGTGTGGAGGAGGATGGTTTGAATTCTAGATCCTCCTGTCTTAGCTTCTCAAGTCCTAGCATTACAGACACGGGCCTTTTTTTTTTTTTTTTTTTTTTGGAGACAGGGTTTGTTTTGTTTCGTTTAGATAGTTGGTATTTTTTTTTTTTTTGTTCTCCTATGTGTGGTGTCTGCCAATGCATGTGCCTGTGGATCAGAGAAGGTGCCCGGTCTTACTCTGTCACTCTGTGTTGGAGAGAGTATCTCAGGTGTAGCCCAGGCTGGCCATGAACTCGGAAAACACTGCCTGCTTCTGCTCCTGAGTGCTGGAACTAAAGGCAATTGTCATTAGGCCTGCCTGGCTCCACTCTTACCACTTCTGGCCTTATTCCCTTGGGACAGAGTCTTTTTTTGAACCTGAAGCTGGCCATTTCAGCTGGCTGCCCGGCCGGTGAGCTGAGATGCTCTTTTTTCTGCTCTTCTGTACTGGAATTCCAGGCGTGCGTGGGCGCGTGGCTATGCCTAGTTGTCATTTGGGTTGCAGGGATTTGAACCCTGGTTCCCATGCTTGAGCAGGAGCTCTCATGCACTGAGCAGTCTCTCCACTCTTGTTGAGGCATTTCACAGATTCTGGCAATCATTTTGTCTGAGATTCGAGATGATAAGTTCAATAATGCCACAGACCTGGCTAAGCTGCTCCTCTGAGTTCTGGATGGGCTTTTGGAGTAGGGATGGCAGACTGTGAGGAATTTGCTGTGCTGTCCATAGTTACGTGGACATAGTTACGTGGAGCTCACTGTTCCCTCTGCACTCTTCACTCTACTTAGGATGTGGACAGTGCTCTCCTTCTTCTCCTTCTCCCCTTCCTTCTTTCTCTCTCTTTTTTTTTTTTTTTTTTTTCGAGATAGGGTTTCTCTGTGTAGCCCTGGCTGTCCTGGAACTCACTCTGTAGACCAGGCTGGCCTCGACCTCAGAAATCTGCCTGCCTCTGCCTCCCGAGTGCTGGGATTAAAGGCGTGTACCACCATGCCCGGCCCTTCTTTTTTTTTTTTTTTTTTTAAGATGTATTTATTTCACATGTGTAAATACACTTGCTGTCTTCAGACACACCAGAAGAAGGCATTGGATCACATTATAGATGCTTGTGAGCCACTATGTGGTTGATGGGAATTGAACTCAGGACCTCTGGCAGAGCAGCCAGTACCCTTAACCGCTGAGCCATCTCTCCAGCCTCAGACAGTGCTCTTCTAAGTGGAAAAGTCCTACATAGAGAGGAGCCCTGGAAGGGCCAGGTCTAGTCATGGTCTGGCCGCCATTGCCTTAGTGGATGGAGTGAGGAGGTCACAGGAGTTGGGAACTGGGTTCCTGAGAATGGGGTTTGTTTGTTTATTTATTCAGGGGATTTTGGGTTTTGAGTTTTTAAGTCCAGGTCTTGCTCTATAGTTCAGGCTAACTTTGAACTCCCCAGCCTCCTGGCACCAGCTTCCCAGTGCTGGAGTGACCTGCTTTGGCCAGTGTAGTGATGATGTGACTGTTCTCAAGTCATGCATGGATAATGCTCGTTTTCTTCTGTTCTCACTTTTGCCTCATGTGGTCCAAGGTAAAGGCTAATCATGGTAGTCCTTTATTAGGATGTCCCCTTCAGCGCTGCCTCTTGCTTTCAATTTTGTTTGTTTGTTTTGTTTTGTTTTTGAGACAGGGTTTCTCTGTGTAGCCCTGGCTGTCCTGGAACTCACTTTGTAGACCAGGCTGGCCTCAAACTCAGAAATTCGCCTGCCTCTGCCTCCCGAGTTCTGGGATTAAAGGTGTGCACCACCACGCCTGGCTGCTTTCAAATTTTGTTTCTTCCTCATCTCCTGGTTCAGTGCATTTGTTTCAGGTAAACAAGGGACATATATTGTTTTTATTCGGGAAAGGGGACACATGTTTTAAAGCCTGACCTTTGGGCATGGATTGTACCTTTAACAAATAGAACTAATGGCTTAAATTGGTTATAAACTAATTTTTCTTAAATGCAAAGACGTCTCACTACATGGCTAAGTTGGTCTCAAGCCCCTGTGTTCAAATCCTCCAGCAGCATCTCAAGTTCTGGGGCCAGAGGTGTGCGCCACACCATGCCTGCTCTTCAAAGTGGGAAGTACAGATACCTATTGCATGATTACGTTATAAGACCACTTCTAGGTAACCTTCATTCAGGAAATCGTTAGTGTAAAAATCCAGTATCTCAAAATGCAGTGCCGTGTGTAGTACCTTTAGAATACTTGGTAGAGTGAAGTAAATGTAGGTAGGTTTCTAAGCGAGAGGCAGTTATGTTCGTAAGTGAGGTGCTCATTCTAACGCATCATCTTTGTTTCCTTACCTTAAGCGGCTGCATTTCAACAAGGGAAGATCCCTCCTGCTCCGTTCTCTGCTCCTCCGCCTGCAGGGGCCATGATCCCACCTCCCCCCAGTCTCCGTAAGTTTCAAACGTTAAATGTCAAGGTGCGCGGCTGCTCAGGTTAGACCTCGATCAGATCACCAGCTTGGCGCATTGTTGGCTTCCAAACCTTGGTGACTGGCTAGGTAGTCACCAATTGAAAAACACAACTGTATAAACCGCATAATTTCCTCTGTTGTGTGGTTGTAAAAGGGGCACGTTTTTTTGTTTCGTTTTTGATTTTTTAAGTTCCTGGCTGTCCTAGATCGTGTCTGTAGGCCAAGGTGGCCTAGAACTCAAAAAGATCTACCTACCTCTGTCTCCCAAGTAGTGGAACTAAAGGTGTGTGCCACCATGCCCCATTGTGTGTGTGTGTGTGTGTGTGTGTACGTATGTGTGTGTGTGTACGTATGTGTGTGTGTGTACGTGTGCCTGCTGTGCTGTTGGAATTCAGAGGACACTGAGGACTGAGGATCTGATGGGGAGGACAGGTTATTAGGCTAGGGGACAGGCTGCTAATGTCCTCCTCGCTCACTGAGACGTCCTGCTGCCCTTTAGTTTTCCAGACATTTGCTCCCTGGGATCCTGGGTGTGATGCTGGCTCGGCAGCTTCCTCAGTACGAGAGTTAGAGCTGCGTGCCGTGCCTTGCAACTGAAACTGCTCTACAGACCATCGCCACAGCTTTTCATTGTAGAATTCTAAAATAGTTTTTGGGTTTTTTGTTTGTTTTTGTTTTTATTTTTCAAGACAGAATTTCTCTGTGTAGCCTTGGCTATCCTGGAACTTACTCTGTAGAGTACTATCCTTGAACTCAAAGATCTGCCTCTGCCTCCGCCTCCCAAGTGCTGGGACTACAGTCCCCTGCATCACTACACCTGACTGGTAACGTCTCAGTGTATAGCATAGACCGTTGTGAAACTCAGTAGTCTTTCTGCCCTAGCCTCCCAAGGGCTAGGCTTGCCACAGTGCCTGCCTTAGGGCTAACATTGAGTGTCAGTGTCTTTTTCTGTGACTTCCCAGGTACAGAGAGCTCAGAAGGAATCTGAGATAAACAAATCATGGATAGATATACTGAACAAGTTATGTTCTTCATTGTATAAATACAGCACTGGAAGACCTAAGTAGCTGTAAACTCAGTCTTTTCCAATTTCTGAGTTACCTAACCTTATGAAAGGTGAGCATTGGATAGCAGAGAGTGGAGTGCATCACGAGCCTCTTCTCTCTGGGAAGCCTGCTCTTGTAGTGGACAGGGAACGATCTGTACAAGGTCATTGTCCTTTGGGTCTCCTAGATGGTTCAAATTGGAATTGGTTTGAAACCCAAGCTAAGTCTTGTAATGGTGGGTGTGGACAAAGAACCCGGCTGCTTTACAAACTGTCCCCTGATGTCCATCGGACCCTCTGTGGCTTATGCGATTCCTAGGCTACGTGTGCCTCCTCTCCTTACCCTCTGTTTCAGTGTCTTAGGCTAGACTAGGTCCACTTACATAATGTGTCCCTATCCCAAACAGCAACACAATCAAACACATTTTGGAGAATCTTTAAGTTTTTATCTGATTTTATGTGTGAGTGTTTTGCCTTCATATATGTGTGTATACTGTGTGTGCCTGGTGCCAGGAAATGGCATTAGATCCCCTGGAACTAGGTGCCAGGCAGTGGTGGCACATACCTTTAATCCCTTCCTCTGGGGAAGCAGAGGCAGGTGGATCTCTTAGTTCAAGGCCAGTCTGATCTACAGAGTGAGTTCCAGGACAGCCAGGGCTACACAGGGAAACCCTGTCTCGAAAAACAAAACAAGTCCCCTGGAGCTTGAGTTAGATGGTTGTAAGCCACCATGTGGATGCTGGGAATTGAACCTAGGACCTCTGGAAGAGCAGTCAGTGCTCTTAACTGCTGAGCCATTATTCTAGTCCCTGATATTTTTGTTTGTTTCGTTTTGTTTATTTTCAAGGTGATTTTTTCTCAATTTCACACCAGTAAATATTTTTACAAGGTAAATGTCCTGGAGATTGAGCCCAGGGACCTGTACAAGCCAAGCACATGCTCTACCACTGAGCTGTACACTGAGCCCAGAATGGTTTCTTCCTTTTTTTTTTTTTAATGATTTATTTATTATTATATGTAAGTATACTGTAACTGTCTTCAGAAGCACCAAAGAGAGCATCAGATCTCTCTCGTTGTGAGCCATCATGTGGTTGCTGGGATTTAAACTCAGGAATTTCAGAAGTCTTAACCGCCGCTCTTAACCACTGCGCCATCTCTCCAGCCCCCAGAATGGTTTAAAATGTAAGGACTCTTTTTATTTTTGTATAACCAGGTTTGTTATTTCCTTGTTTATTAGAGACATGGTTTCCTCTGTGAAGTGATGGCTGTCTTGGACATTGCTAAATGCACCATGACATGTTACAGTTGTGAATCTACTGTTAGAATAAGAAACTGAGCCAGGCATGGTGGCGCACGCCTTTAATCCCAGCACTTGGGAGGAGAGGCAGGCGGATTTCTGAGTTCGAGGCCAGCCTGGTCTACAAAGTGAGTTCCAGGACAGCCAGGGCTATACAGAGAAACCCTGTCTTGAAAAACAAAAAACAAACAAAAAAAAGAATAAGAAACTGTAGGCAATTTATTGTTTAAGTGTTTGATCCAGTTATGAGCCTCTTAGTTCCACCAAGTACATGTCAGCACGTAAAAGCTCTAACCACATCTTCTTTGTGTATTGTAGCGGGCCCTCCTCGGCCTGGCATGATGCCTGCCCCCCACATGGGAGGCCCTCCCATGATGCCAATGATGGGCCCCCCTCCGCCCGGAATGATGCCCGTGGGACCAGGTAAGTCGGAACGTGTCACAGCTCAGTGTGCACTGTTAGGTCTGCATGCAGGGATGTCCTCTGTTGAGTCATTATTGTAAGTATTGTAATGTTGAGTTTCATCAATTTAATGATAAGGATTTGGTTTGTGCCACTGACAGCAGCATGGGCCTGCCTCCCCTCCTGCCTTTCCTTCCCTTGGTCTGACTTCTGGCTCCTTTGATGTGGAGGAGCTTGCTGCGTCTTTCGGGTAAAGCAAAGGTAGTTTCTGTCTTGATTTGTTGCAGAACTGCCTCCTGTTCTACTCTCAGATTTACTCTCAGAGATTAACTGTACCTAACCAGTAAAATAGAAACCATTGGCTTTCTAGGTCTTTTCTTTTTTCTGCTTTGGAGACAGGGCCTCCTTTTGACCTTTGCTGTCCTGAATTGTCTATATAAAACAGGCTGTCCTTAGTCTACAGATCCCCCTGCCTCTGCCTCCCTCTGCTGGTATTGAACATGTGTGCCACCATGCCCAGAATTCTTTGGGCAGGTCTTGGTGCTGGTTCTTTCCTGCCACCTGTGAGTGGAAGGCCCTGTGTGGCATGTGAGCTCTGCTGGGGCCGAGCCAGCTTCTCCTTACCATGATACCCAGGCAGCAGCTCTGTTTTCTGGTGATGGAAGTCTCACTGTGTATCTTTGGCTAGTCTTGAACTCACAAGACATCAGCCTGCTTCTCCTCCCAGGGCTTACCTCAGCTTGAGTTTGAGTTTCCTTGAAGTGGTTGGAGACTGCAGAGTGATCTAGCTCCAGTGGTCTTCTCTGCAGGGGAAGGGATCTAGCCCTGAGCCTTTGAGCTGCCTCCCAGGACTCTGATGGTGTTTCTGCCACACTGCTGAGCATGTGAGCGTCTGTCTAGCTGCATCAACTTCTCAGAAGTGTTATTGGTTACAGTATAGTTAAATTAACTTGTAATAAAAAAGGCAGACATAACTACATTTGGAACTAGATGAGTGGTGGTACCTTCAACTAAAGAAACAAGGTGCAAAAGTTCAGCCAGGAGTGTTAATCAGGGGCCTTTGTGGGGATTAATTAGCGTTTGTTAAATTACACACTGCCATGGTTTGGGTTTTATTCCTGTGAAGAGACACCATGACTATGGCAACTTTGTATATAATTGGCCATAGCTTGAGCATAGGAGACCTCAACACCCCACCCCAACCAGGCCATGCCTCAAAGTAGTGCCACTTCCTCTAGGCCAAGTGTTCAAACACAGGAGTCTGTGGAGGCCATTCCTATTCAACCCCCACACTGGCTTATGAGCTCAAGATATAGCCAGGTGATATAGATGGAGACAGAATCTCACTGTGTAATCCAGGCTGGCCTGGAACTCATGGAGATCCACTTGTCTCAGCCTCCCAAATGCTGGAATTAAAGGAATGTGTTACTGTGACCATCTTCTCTAAGGCAGTGTCACCAAATAAAATATTTAGTGAGTTTAAAGATGTTGGGAACCAGGAATAGGTGACCCATAGAAAGAAGTGTGGCAGCTGTGTTGTGGTGGCCTGTGCCTCTTCCTGAGTGACATAGCTGCTCACAAGGAAACTTGTTTGAGGCACTGTAGGCAGCACAAGCAGACCCTATTTTTTGTTTTGTTTGAGATAGGGTTTCTCTGTGTAGCCTTGGCTGTCCTGGAACTCACTTTGTAGACCAGGCTGGCCTCAGAAATCCACCTGCCTCTGCCTCCCAAGTGCTGGGATTAAAGGTGTGTGCCACCATGCCCAGCAATCAACCAAAAAAATAAATACTGGGGAAATGGAGACTTGTAGGGCTGGCTCTAATGGGGGTGTGCCTGTTGAAGCTGGGTCTGAGGACGTGGGGCTGTCACACAGACTTTTACTACCCTGTGTACAGTCTGAGACTGTGGTAAAGGTAAAAGGAGAAAGGAAACTCAGACTTGTATACGAAATCTCAGTATTGGAAAATCTGAAGTAAATCTACTGTGCAGAGAAAAGAGAACAAAAATTCAGGTGCCCAGTTGTTAGTGTGTTATATGGACACAGCTACATACAGATCACCAGTGTGGACCTGGCTGTTCACTTTAGAGGACAGTATTCCATTGCTGCCCTTGACACTGGTTCCTGTAGCTTCTGGACCTACTGTAGCTTATATTTACCTATATTTACATACATTCACATATATTTATCTGTGTGTGCTCGGTGTTTACCTGATAGAGCTCTCACTATAGCATTTGACCTCCTGTGGTGGGGCAAGGGAATGTTGGATTTAGGAAAAGAGTTTTACTCTTATAACCTAGGAAAGTCTTGAACTCAGGAACTCTCTGTCCCCTTAGGGTATTGGCATTATAGGCTTGCACCCCACATCCAACTTTGAATATGGTTATATTTTGAGTTATTTATACCACAAGCCTTTAATCAGAATTCAACACTTTAGTAACCATGATGTATTTGTACTTTCTGTGCACCCTGCCCCTGACTGATTTTTATTTCCCCTTTTGAGATAAAGGCTCATGTATAAGCCTGGCTGGCCTGAGCTTATTAAGTAACCAATCTGGCCTCATACTTGCTACAGTCCTCTAACTTGCTACAGTCCTCTTGCCTCCGTTGCCTAAGTGCTGAATTACAGGGGTGTGCCACTATGCTTGAAGGAATTGATATTTATAAAGAATTCACATAGCATAACGACAATGAGCATCCCTGCTCCTGCCATCGGGTTGTTTGCCCTGGGTCTGCTTGTTGCTCCCCTACCCTCTGGTTGCTCTATTCCCTCCCAACATAAGGCTCTGGCTGGTTCATTGTTGACACACACATGCAAAGTTGAGTAATAGTTTCTAACCTGCATTTAGAAAATGAAACTCGTTGTATCCCGTTTTCCATAATGCCTGTTCCTTTTGTGACTTGTGCTGATGGTTACCTGGGCCTGATCATTTCCCTGTAATTCCCAGTATGACTCCCAGCAGGCCAGGCATGGGAGTGCACGCCTTAAATCTCAGCACTCTGGGGGCAGAAGTAGGTGGATCTCTGTGTTGAGGCCAGCCTGGTTTACAGAACCAGTTACAGGATAGCCAGGGCTTTATAATAGAGAGATCTATTCCAAACAAAAACAACAGCAACAACAGAAAACAAAACAAAACAAAACAACAAAACCCACAGCCAGAACTAACCAAACAGAAACTGAGCAAGCAGAGCTGGTGTGCCTGTTGCCGTGTGAGCACTGCTCTATTTATAGCCCTGTTGTCATCAGGCCAGGGTCCCTGAGCTTCCTGTGCTGACCTTTTCTCTGTGTTGGAGCCCGTTTTAAGGAACTTAACTTTTTTTTTTGTCAAGTGTGTCATTCCAGGTCCACTTTGTAGTTTGTCATGTGTTGTCACCGTCCTCCCCATTCCCCCCAAAAAAACCCAAACAAACAGAGTTTCCCTGTGTATAGCCCTGGCTGTCCTGGAACTTACTCTGTAGACAAGGCTGGCCCAGAATGCAAAGATTTTGTGTTGAGTATTGGGACTAAAGGACCCCCCCCCCCCTTTTTAGGTTTAATGGACGTCCCGTCTGCTGTCACCTGAATGTTGTTTCTCACTCCTTTCCCTTTGTTCTGTTCTGCAGCTCCTGGGATGAGACCACCCATGGGAGGCCACATGCCCATGATGCCCGGACCTCCCATGATGAGACCTCCTGCCCGCCCTATGATGGTGCCCACCCGGCCTGGCATGACCCGGCCAGACAGATAAGAGCAGAAGCGCTCTTGATGGTTTTGTATTTCTTGTTCTGTTCCACCAGGAGCTCTTGGTGCTGAGCCCGAGTGTTTACTAGATGCATGGAAAGGAAACTTCCCTTCCTAACTGAATATTTTTGGAGGGAGAAATAATACAAAAAAGTGCAGTTTTCACTTATATTGTGAAATGTGAAAATAAAGTCATCAGCTCTTTTAGTTAAAGCGTGTCCCTGTCCCTTGCATCTCCTGTGTGTGTTAGGAGGGGTTGAAGCCAGCTGTGCTCTGCCAGCTGTGTGTTAGCAGTGGTGTCAGTCCTCTGCTCTCCTGTCTTGTCTTTGGAAATGTTTTCTTTTGGATTATCAGATTTCTTGAGAAAAATTCTCAGGATTTTTTTTTTTTTTTTTTTTTTGTTCTTTTTGGGATATATTTTTGTTGTAGCCCTGGCTATCCTTGAACTCTATGTAGAGCAGGCTGGCCTTGAATTCAGAGGTCTGCCTGCCTCTGCCTCCTGGATGCTGGGATTAAAGGCCTGAGCCACCACTCCCTGGCTTTCCATGTTTAGCTTTTGAGACAGAGTTTTCAAGTGGCCTAAGATGACCTTTGGCTGTTATGGAAGATGAAGTTGATGTCATCATATTTGTCTGGATCTATATAAAGCCAGACTAAGCCTTAGTGCTAGGATTATGGGCATGCAGTGTCATGCCTGACTGGCATATCAAATGTTAAAATTTTCATTTTATATGGTGGTGTCACATACCTCTAATCCCAGCACTCAGGAAACAGAGGCAGGTGAATCTCTGAGTTTGAGACCAGCCTAGTCTATAGAGTGAGATCCAGGACAGCCAGGGCTACACAGAGAAACCCTGTCTCAAAACAACAAGCCTTATATTTTATTTTATTTTTTATTATTACATTAATTTGTATATGTGTGTTTGTGAATGTGTAGGTCAGAAGACAACTTGTGAGAGCCTTATGTCCCCACGATTGAGCTCTGATTACTAGCCATGCCTGTAAATACCCACTTTAGCTATTTACTCCTCTTTCAAATCCCCTTCTTGGCCTTTGGTCATGAGGGTGGGTGTGAGGGGCACAGAGCAAGAAGGGCTCTCATGAGATCAGGCTGGTCTTGACCTCACTGTGTAGCTAAGGCTGACCCTTTTACTTCCCTAGCGCTGGGATGACAGGTGTGTGCTGCCATGGCCAGCCTTCTTGTCAGCTAATGGTGACATCTACAAGATTTGTAAAATGAAATGGGTTCTTTTTCTTAGTTGATCTAACTTGGTGTAGTTAAAATGATCCATGTATCTATGGTTCTTTTTTTTTTTTTTTCTTTTTTCTTTTGGCTGGAGAGACAGCCGTGGGTGCTGGGAACCGAACTCTTATATTTTTGGTTGTGAGCCTAGCCTTTAACAGCTGAGCCATCTCTCCAGCCCTATGGTTTTTTTTTTTTAAATAAAATATTTATTTATTTTATGTATATGAGGACACTGTAGCTGTACAGATGGTTGTAAGCCATCATGTGGTTGCTGGGAATTGAACTCAGGATCTCTGCTCGCTCTGCCCAAAGATTTATTTATTGTTATATGTAAGTACACTATAGCTGTCTTCAGACACACCAGAAGAGGGCGTCAGATCTCATTACAGGTGATTGTGAGCCACAATGTGGTTGCTGGGATTTGAACTCAGGACCACTGGAAGAGCAGTCAGTGCTCTTAACCGCTGAGCCATCTCTCAAGCCCCCGATGTGGTTCTCTTTTGTTTGTTTCCTTTTGTTTGTTTGTTTGTTTGTTTGTTTTTTTCTAGACAGGGTTTCTCTGTGTAGCCCTGGCTGTCCTGGAACTCACTCTGTAGAACAGGCTGGCCTGGAACTCAGAAATCCACCTGCCTCTGCCTCCCAAGTGCTGGGATTAAAGGCGTGCTCCACCACTGCCCAGCCACTGTGGTTCTTAATATTGCCAGCTGTACAGAATCTAGAAGCAGCGTGTGGAAGGTAATAGGCCTAACTAAACCACAACACAGAGAGAATCATTTTGCTGATTTACTACTTTAGGTTTTTTGGTCTCTAGGCCACTTGATTTGGCATTTCTGCCTCAACTCGGTCCAAAAATCCAATTGGCAAAATGGGCAAGCTCATTACTCAGCTGAGTGTTATGTAGTGCATGCCTTTAGTCCTAGCACTCAGAGGCAGAGGTAGGTAGATTGCTGAGTTCGAGGCCAGCCTTCTCTAAAGAGCAAATTCTCAGACAAACAGAAACCCTGTCTGGAAAAAAACAAAACAAACAATTTTTTAGTTTTTTTATGTAACTTATTTTCATTTTATGTTCATTGGCATTTTGCCTGCATGTATATGTGTGAGGGTGTCAGAGGTGGGAATTGAACTCAGGAAGAGCAGCCAGTGCTCTTATTTACCTAGCCATCTCTCCAATTTCCCTTCCATTTTTTCAAGATATGGTCTCCAGGCTGGAGAGATAGCTCAGAGGTAAAGAGCACTGTCTAATCTTCCACAGGTCCTGACTTCAATCCCCAGCAACCACATGGTGGAACATAACCATCTCTAATGGAATCTGATGCCCTCTTCTGGTGTGTATGCAGAAAAATAAAGATACTGGTCACCTGGAACCTGGGTTGTCTTAGAAATGACTATAGAGCTGAGGACAACCTTGAATTCCTAATAGTCTTGCTTCTTCCTCCTAGGTGCTTCCCTCATGCCTGGCTGCTATCCTGAGATGGCATTGTATTATATAGCCCAGGTTGGCCTTGAACTACCTCAGCTCATGAGGACTGGGATTTTAAGAGCATAGTATCAGCTGGGTGTGGCAGCGCACATTTTTAATCCCAGCACTCAGGATTAGGGGCACAGAGGCAGGCCTATCTCTGTGAGTTTTAGGCCAGTCTGGTCTAGAAATTATTTCCAGGATAGCCAGGGCTGCACAGGAAAACCCTGTCTCAACAAGAAAAACTATTGTCCGACAATTTCCACCCCCCCTCCTTCTCAATCCTCTCTTTTTGATTGATTGATTGATTAATTTTGAGACAGGGTTTCTCTGTGTAGCCCTGGCTGTCCTGAAACTCAGTCTGTAGACCAGGCTGGCTTCAGATTCAAGTAGATCCACCTGTTTTTCCACCTCCTGATTGTGGGGACTAAAGGCTTGTGCCATGTTTTTTGTCTCAGTGTTTAAAATTAAAATTAAATCTCAATCTGGAAACATTGCTAGTTATGAATAAAGTTTCAGAAGGAACTTACGACAGCTTGTGAAAGCTCAATGAATGTTAGTTGCAGTGACTAAAACAGTATAGCCAGGTGTGGTGTGAACAGCCACATTTTTTGGCGCTCAGGAGGCAGAGACAGGAGGATGGCTGCCACTTTGGCCACATCCTGGTCTATCTACATAGCAATCCCTGGGCCATCTAGGGCTATATCTGGATACCTTGTCTCAATCTCAACCAAGAGTAAACTTTTTTTTGGTGGTTTTTCGAGACAGGGGTTCTCTTTGTAGCCCTGGCTGTCCTGGAACTCACTTTGTAGACCAGGCTGGCCTCAAACTCAGAAATCCGCCTGCCTTTGCCTCCAGAGTGCTGGGATTAAAGGCTTGCGCCACCACGCTGGGCTCCAAGAGTAAACTTAAAAGACCTGGGGACTGGAGAGATGGCTCCCTGCTAAGTGCTGCTCTAGAGGGCTTAGGTGCAGTGCTCAGCACCCACACCAAGTGGCTCACAACTACTTGTAACTCCAGTGCCAAAGAATCTGACAGCTTCTGGTCTCTGTGGGCACATGACATTCACACTCACATAGGAATGCACAGATAAATAAAAACACTCCGTCTTTGGGGGGCGGTGCGTCTGAGTGGAGTACTTACCTCATTTGCTTGATGTAATTAATTCCTACTCCCGCCAAACTTACCAAGAAAGCAAAACCACACGAAATAGCGAGAATTAAAGACATTGGCTCTCATTTCCATTGCTCCCTTTTCAAAAGGCAGTTAAGTATATTGAGTCATGTACTAATGATCAATAGACATTTAAATTTCCTAAAGGGGGCTTTAAGCAAAGTATGTTGGTTAGGTTTGCTGTGGTTGTTCGGCGTTTTGACCTCAGCAGTTTGTCAGAATGGTGCATTGGGAAATGAGATCCTGCACTGAGCCATTGTCATGCATGGAAACAGGATTCAGCCCTTGCCCCAGTTTTGTAGCTTTGGTCAGATGGTATCTGAGTATCTCCTGGATACAGTGAAGAGTGGAAGGAGCCTCCATCTGTGTTTAATGGAGTGGCCCAAGGCTTGGCGAGCACTTTATCACGGAGGCCTTATGTATTTAGCAGCTTAATAACTGCAGATATTTTTCTTGAAACTGGAAGCATTAAAGGTTAGATTTCTTGGGTCTTTTTTTTTTTTTGTGGTTTTTCGAGACAGCGTTTCTCTGTATAGCCCTGGCTGTCATGGAACTCACTTTGTAGACCAGGCTGGCCTCGAACTCAGAAGAGACAAGGTCTCTTAATGTAACCCTGTCTTGGTAGTCCCCATGTAGACAGGGTTGGTCTCAAGGTCCTATATTTGCTTGCCTCTGGCTCTGGAGAGTTCGGAGTAAAGGCGAATGCCACCATCTACCTTCTGGAAGAGTGAGCCCCGCCTCTGAGCGTGTAAGCCCCGCCCCGCGCAGTTGCCCCGCCCCCTATGCCTCTGAGCTCCCGCCGCCCCGCCCCTCATCCCTTGCGCCTGTGCCGCCGCGCGCGTCCCCGCCCCTCGCCGTGCGCTCTCGCCACGGGGATCCCGGAGGGTGGCGTGCGGTCTGGGTTCTGCTCCGCGGGATCCTGCGGCGCCGCACGGGCGGGTGGGAACGCGGCGGAACTCCTGGCGCTGAGTTAGGGGCGACAGAGAGCCATGGCGGCCACTGTGGCTACGGCAGCCGGTGCCCGCGCCGCGGCGAGGTGAGAGGACGCCTCTTTTCCACAACTGAGGAGGCCACGGCTGCCCGTCTGCCTGCATTCCACGCGGGCCCGGGCTGCAGCATGGCCGGGATCATTAAGAAGCAGATCTTGAAGCATCTGTCCCGGTGAGAGCGCCACCCCGCGTACTCGGTCCTTTTCCGAGCCCTCCGACCTCCCTCCGGCCGCTCTGGGCGAGCGGCTCCCTGCAGGCGCGATTCAACTCTTGCGGGCCGTTGTCGGCGCTGCATTACTCCCTCGCCCGGGCCACCTTCCTCCCCACCCCCGTCGCCGCCTCCTTCCTCGGCGCGGGTCACCCAGCCCTTTCCTGGCCGTACCTTCCAGACCCGCACGGAACCTGGCAGGCCAGCCCTGGAGGCCTCTTCCCGCCTGCCGAGCCGCCCAGCGCCGGTTCATTTCTGGCTTTGCCGCTCCGTGCTGGATTACCCAGGTCCCCTTCGATTGCAGCGCCGACGCCGGCTTTCTCCTTCTGTGAGGCGAGCTCCTCCTCTTCTGTCTGACCCTGTTGCATCACTCTTGAAAAGATATAAACCCTTCACCCGAGGCTGGTCGTCCTTTCGGACCTCCCTCCTTTCTGGGTCCGCTTTCTTCTCCGTACACAGACGGATTGGAGAAAGGTCAGCGGAGGTGGGGGATAAAGTTTCAGCAGCCTTCCCTTTAAGATGCCATGGAGGTTTGTTTGACAGCCAGTGTCCACTTGTGCTTTGTGGCCTCCTGTTAAGCTGTCCTGTCGCTCTGTATTTGGGGCATGACGGGTTAGCTGGCAAGACACTTTTCAGCTATATCTGAAGGACTCCTGGTCTCTGCGTGATGATGCAGCTTGTTAGAATGGGTGGCTGCGAAAATTGGGAGCTAGCTTTGCAGTTGGTTTTCGCTGCTTATTCTAGCTTGGTGATGGTTGTTAATTTAGGTTGTCTCAGAGGCTCTAGTGATCCAGAGTTTGGCAGCACAGTGACTAGTGGTTTTCAAGAGGTGTGTGTGAGTGTTGCCAGTCAACATGGAACACCAGGGCTTGTGTGAGCCTCTGTCCCTGACGTGGTGTCCCCCGTTGCCTGGCTGACATTGGCTTATGTGATCTTAGACATTTATTAGCTAGATTCAGATACCTTGTTTGATTAACTGTTATGTGCATGACTGAAGGGCCGGCTCCTGGAGTCTGGGCACTTCCTCTTCAACGTTTATCTCTTTCAAACTAGATAGTAGTAGTAGATACGTCAAAGACTATCTAGGCTGCTGTGGTGCACACACCCCCGAGGTCCTAGCATTTGGAGGCTGAGGTAGGAGGAGTGGGGTTTTAAGGCCAGCCTACAGTAGAGTTCCCAGCCAACTTGGACCATGTGGTGAGACAGTGATAAATTAGAAGACTCCATGTGTTTTTATATTGAAAGATTTATTTAAGAGCCTCACAGAGCGCCCAGTAGGACACCGGGCATTTTGGGGGTTACAACTTGTGTGGCTAATTGTTCTTATTGGGTATGTGTGTGTTGTTTTGTGTGCGTTCAGAGAGGTGCAGAAGTGCCACAGTGTGCTAGTGGAGGTTGCAGGGCAACTCTGGGGAGTCATTGTCTAGTTCCACTTTCACAATGTGTTCTGGGGATCAAACCCAGGTCATCAGACTTGTGAGGCAAACACTTTGCCCTGTTGAGCCTTTCTGCTGACCTTTTCTTTGTCTCTTGCTGTCTGTCTGTCTGTCTGTCTGTCTGTCTGTCTGTCGGTCGGTCCTTCTGTCTCTCTCTTGAGGCAGTGCCTCCCTTACTTTGTAGCTGGAGTTA
This sequence comes from Mus musculus, assembly GCF_000001635.26. Taxonomy (NCBI): domain Eukaryota; kingdom Metazoa; phylum Chordata; class Mammalia; order Rodentia; family Muridae; genus Mus; species Mus musculus. The sequence goes on from NC_000083.6 coordinate 27,858,460, forward strand.
CTGTGCTTCCTGCCTTAGCCTCCTGAGTGCTGGAGTGGTTGGCAGTGGACACCATGCCTGGCTTTAGGCAATTTTTCTATAGCAGTTTGTGTGGGGGTGACGAGGGCACACATCTGAATGTCTCTCAGAGCGTCCTGGAATAAGTGAAGGACCCTTGCTGTAGTCCGATGCCTCCCTCTACTCCCACTCTCCTCCTCTTTTTTTTTTCTTTCCATCCCTCCCTCCTTCCCCCCTTCCTTCCTTTTGAGACAAGGTCTCAGTATGTGTAGTCTTGGTGTCCTGAAACTTGTATCTAGACCAGGCTGGTCTCAAAGTCCCGGAGATTCTCCAGCCTCTGCCCCCTAAGTGCTGGGGTTAAAGGCGTATGACTGGCGTCTACCCCGCTCTTGACGGAGGAAGCAAGCTTAGCAAAGCTAAGTGACTTTTCCAGAAGATAAAGGCACAGACAGAACCAGCTTCCTTACTCTGGAGCTTCCCCTGTGTGCCCTGTACCTCCAGTGAGCATACAATGGTAATGAGACACCCTGGAGCCTTTGTTTTTGTTTTTTGTTTTTGTTTTTTAAGACAGGGTGTCATGTAACCTGAGCTGGCAACAAACTGTCTTCCCTGACACATTCGGTGATTCCTGGGAGCAGAAAGCCTGTTTGCTTTAAGTAAAGTAGGGACAGTGTGTCTGATGTGGAGGGCCATTTCTGATTTCCTAGGGGCTGGGAGGAGGAAGAGTTGTGTTTTGGCAGCAACTTCAGCCCCCTGCAGAGGAGTAGGACCTGGATCTGGTTGGCCCAAATTCCCAGGGCCTTTGTTTACCTCAGACTCACTCCTTGGTCCTGTGAGACTTTGATATGCATTGTACTCTCCACCACAGCTAGGGAGGTGGCTTGTGGAACCTGATAGGGAGGTCTGTAGAGTTCCTGCTGTTAACTGTGGTGTGGCAGGTGTCTGACAGCGCAGTGTGACTCCAGGGACAGTAGCCTACAGCAGAGAGGACAGGCCAGTGACAACAAATTGCGTTCCAGTGAGTTTATTAATTTCAGCTATTTCTTTTGATTGCATTCCCTAGCTAGGTACTGGCCAAGATGCTGGGGAGGCTGCTGGAATTTTTAGATGACCATTGTCCAATGTGAATTGCTTTAACGCCCCATTGAATGCTCATTGAAGTGGACCCGTGAAAAGAGTTCTACTTACCAACATGAAATAGTTATTTATTTAGAAAATTGTGGGAATTAGTTGGGAGTAGTGGTGTACACCTGTAATCCCAGCATTTGGGAGACTGAGGCAGGAAGGCCTTGAATTTGAGGCCTATGTGAGCCATTTATTGAGACCCTGTTTCATAAACAAATGCTAAAATAGACTTTTCACTGAATTTGTTTTTTCCTGTTGTTCTCTCTTCTTGAGAACCCACCTGGCTCAGCCTTTGGAGTACTGGTCATGCTGGTGTAACCCCACCATGCCTGGGGTTTCCTGCTTTAGACCACTTCAGCTAGTGACCTGGGATTAGACAAGTAAGAGGGTATACGGTAGGATGTGCAATCGGCCAGGGCACTCCGTAAATGGAAAGGATGTGGGGCTTTGGAGCCACTCCGACAAAGCAGATCTGTCTGGCCCCGCTGTTCTTGATCAGGGAGGATGTCCCCAACTATGCTGTTGTTGGCTGTAAGTGATGAGAAGAGTAATGGGAGCTGGCAAGAATGTTTCTGAGGAGTAGGGATGCGGTCGGTGTTCGTTATAGGGTCTGGCATTGAAGGAGTGCTTAATAAAAAGTAGGTGTAGCCGGGCGGTGGTGGTGTACGCCTTTGGTGCCAGAGCTCAGAAGCGGGCTGGTGGATCTGAGTCTGAGGACAGCCAGGACTACACAGAGAAACCCTGTCTCAAAAAGACCAAGTAATAATAATAATAATAATAATAATAATAATAATAATAATAATAGTGATAATAGTTGCAGTAGTAAAGAGTAGTTGTAAGATATGGCTGGAGGAGTTAGGGTCAGGGTCAAAGCATGGGTGGCAAAAACTCACAGGAAATCTTAGGTATTTACTCAGAGTGACTAGAAAATGTCAGCCGAGATTTTAAAATGGAAGTGCATAGGAAGTCATAGGAAGTTTCAGATTCCCTTTTGGAGGACAAGGAAGTCTGACTGAGTTGAGCTGTTGCTGTTCCTGATCGGGGTGGGGGGTGGGTGGGGGGTGGGGTGGGGGCTCCTAGTACTCCAGAGTATCAAAGCTCTGAAAGGTCTTGAAGATCGATCGACTGGGCCACACAGGCCTCGGCTCCCAGTGGCCTCTAGGTGGAAATGGAAGACTACTCTTGTAGTCAGGTTCCTTTGTGCTAGACTAGAGACTTAACACCATCACCTCTCTGGTGAGAATTCTGTCTGTTTGCCACTGAACGCTCAAAATCTGTTTCTGTGTCTTCTCACTTTTTCTAATGTGGCTTTGGAATAAACAATAAGCCACTCTACATTTACTTACTAAGCAGGCATTTATTGATGGCTGTCTGAACGAGTAAGGGTCTTGCAGTCTTGTGATAACTGAAGTTATTACGGCAGGCCTTAAGCTTCCTTCTCAGAGGAAGTGTTTCAGTAGAAGGGTTAATAACTTGCCCACAGTCACAGCAGGCGAGTGCTGGAGGGAGATTTCAGTGCAGGCTGCATCCTGGAGCTGCCCACCAACCCCCATTGGTGATTATGATGCTCCACTGTCTGCTCTGCGTGTCAGTCTGTACACGGCACCCACTTGAAGCCCCTGCTGGAGAAGTGATATTCCCAGTGCTCAGAGGCTCCCCCCCCCCCTTTCTTTCACAATTACCTCTCCATCAAAATGGAACCAACGTCTTGTTTTATAGAATGGGACTGCATAGTGTATATGCTTTAAAAAATTTTGTTTGAATTGGTATTTTGGTTTTGTAGTACAGAGTCTAGAACTCAGGGCTTTGCGCACCTGGGGCCAGTGCCCTGCCCTTGAGCTCTCCACATCTCTATTTTTCATTTCTTGAGACAGAGTCTCTGTAGCCCTCTGTGGCTTCAAACTCTCCAGTCTAAGGTTTAGAGGTGTGCACTGCTTTTAGCTTGCGCACTACCCGCCCTGGGGTCCAGGAGATTGAACCCAGTGAGTGCCTCAAGCATGGAAGGTAAACACTACCAGTTGTCCCCAGCCATTGTTGTCATTCATTCATTCATTCATTCATGCATACATAGATGTATTTATAAGCGTTTTATTTATTATGTGTGTATGTGTTACAGGTTTGCACCACTGCATCTGCTATTTGGCTTAAGCATTGTGTGTGTGTGTTTTTGTGTATGTGTGTGCATGTTCTTACGTAGCATTTCTCAGTAGCTGTCCATCAGTTTTCTCCCTGGGACCTGAAACTCACTGATTAAGGTGAGGGGCTAGCTGGCCAGTGAACTCCTGCAATCCTCCTGTCTCTGCCTCCCTAGAGCAGATTAGCAGCCTGCTCTAGCATGGCTGACTCTGTGTGGATGCTGAGGACTGAATGCAGGTCCCCATGCTGGCACAGTGAGTGTGTGACCAACCGAGCCGCTCCCTAGCCCCTGTCTGTTGTTTTAGCTGTGAACATGCTTACAGCACGTTGCAGACTGCACGATCTTTTTGTTTGTGGGAACATAATCCACTTTCCTTTTACTTGCTGTGGTTGAATATTTTGTATTTTCCCAGTGAGTACCATTATGAATGTGTCTTCTGACACACACCGTCCAGAGTCTGTTTGAGACGGGGTTGTAGATCTTCTGGGTTGTAGACTGTGGGTTTTCATGAATGCATTCTTACATGATGCCCTAATGGGCATGGCTACAGCTGGACGGGGTGGGATCTGAGGACCCAGATTCTTGACAACACTTGGCATTTTCTGTCCTCTCATTGTGGCCACTCTGAAAGATACATATAATTTTATTTTGAAAAGCTGGATGTGGTGGCTCTCAACAATTGAGAAGCTGAAGGCAGGAGGATTGCCTACAGTTTTGAGATTGGGCTGTGGTACAGTATGGAGCCTTGTCTCAAAACCCACAGGAAAGCAAAGTTTAAAGAAACCTTCCGTTTGGTAAAGCACACGAATCCTCCGGCTCTCTGCTCAGTCTGTGCGATTCTGAGGACTGAAGCCGTGCGTGCTGCTTAGCGCGTGCTGACGGAGCTAAAGAGAGTCCAGTCTTTGTTCGGTTTTTAATCTCGGATGTCCCATCTCTAAACACATGATGTCATTCCAGAATAATATTCAAATTACAAAGGGACAGTGGAGATGGGGCATTTCCAACCATGGCAGAAATTGTTTCTAACTTGGATTGCATGGGGCAGCTGTCAGAATAACTATTATACAGTAAATGAGTAAAGGGGTCATTTGGTCTTCTGCTCTGTAATCTTAGCAACCCATTGACACATCATTTTATTTTTTCCTACAGAATTAGACTTTTGAATTGCATAGCTTTCCTATGATTTTTAAAAATATTTATTTATTTAATTTATATATAGGAGTACACTGTTACTGTCTTCAAACACATCAGAAGAGGGCATCAGGTCCCATTACAGATGGTTGTGAGCCACCATGTGGTTGCTGGAAATTGAACTCAGGACCTCTGGAAGAGCACTCTAGATGGCTCATAACCACTGAGCCATCTCTCCAGCCCCCTTTCTTATGATTTTTAAGACAGTCTCTCTCTCTCTCTCTCTCTCTCTCTCTCTCTCTCTCTCTCTCTCTTACATTTGTATGTGTTTCAGTGTATCTATGTGCAAGTGTGCCTGTTTCAAGTAGAGTCTTCTCTCTCCTTCCACCATGTGGTCCCTTGCATTGAACTCAGGCCCTGGGGCTTGCTGTTAGAACCTGTCACCTGCTAAGCTATGTATTGGCTTGTGATAGTCTCTCTGTGTAGCTGATTTAGTCTGGGATTTGGTAAATAGCTCTTCCTTCCTGAGTTTTCTGAGTCTTGGATTACATGGCTGAGCCACTATGCCTGGCAAAAGATAATACTTGTATTTTGTTTTTCAAGACAGGGTTTCTCTATGTAAGCCTGCCTGTCCTGGAACTCATGTAGACAAGGCTGGCCTTGAACTCATAGAGATCTGCCTGCCTCTGCCTCTCTTGTGCTGGGTTTAAAGGTGTGTGGCACCACCTCAGACTTATGCTTCTTGTAAAAAGTACTTTATTTTAATATTTAATACTCTTTTTCTGGTAACATTTCATTAAAACCAGAAACTTTGGGGCTAGAGAGGTGACTCAACAGTTAAGAGCACTGTTGTCGACCCTGCGGCCGACCTGGGTTCAGTTCCCAGCACCCGTGTGGTGCTCAGAACCATGCATAACTGCCGTTTCAATGTCTTCTCCTAAGATCTGAGGGCACTGGTATATAAACACACATGTTAGCGAAACACCCGGAATAAAATCAATCTAAAAACAATTTAAGAAAACTTGGGGGCGGAGTATGCCAGCTTAGTGGTCTAGCACATTTCAGGGCCTGCTGTAGTCTTCAGCAGCACAGGCAGGAGTGGATCTCAGTAGTGAGACGTGCCTGCCTTGAGAGGTCAGCTGAGAGCATGCTGCACAGCAGAGACTCTAGGACTAGAGAGCTAGAGGACTAGAGACTGCAGCTCTCGAGAGCGCTAGGACTCACTTTCTGTGAATTCAAAGTCGTGTGCTCAGCTAGTTTCTTAGCTTCTTGGAATTTTAGTTTCCTTGTCTATAAAACTGCACACGCCCTGTTTTGGACTTGGTTCTTCTCCGCAGAAGAATGCTGCGCATTGAATCTGGGGTCCCACACACTCGGCAAGTGCTCTGGGGCTACACAGCCAGCTACATGTTTGTTATTTGAGACGTGGTCTCTCTCACTGTGTAGCCCTCAAGTTTGTTATCCTCCTGCCTCAGCCTCCCTAGTGCCGAGATTATATGTGCCCACTGCCATGCCAGGTTGGAAATCACATTTTAAAAAGAATATGACTGCTTTACTGTGCCATCTTGGCACAGGGGCTTTGCTGCTCTTCTCTGGAACATTCCACCTTGGGCAGGTGATCTCTGAGTTCTAGGCCAGCCTGTTCTACAGAGCCAGTTCCAGGACGGCTGGGGCCACACAGAGAAACCTTACCTTGAAAACCCCAAACCAAACCAAAAACAACAACAAACAAACAAAAACAAAATAAAACAAACGCACTTATTGTAGAGTGTGTGAGTCTCACATGTGTGTAGAAACCAGAGGACAAGTTCGTGGAGTCAGTTTTCTTCTTGTACTTTATGTGGATTCTGGGACCAGGCTCAGGTCATCCTGCTGTGTGGCAAGTGTTTACCTGCTGCGCCATCTCCCCACCCCACTTGCCTTCATTTCGCACATTCCCATGTGTGCTGTGCATGTGGGCATGCATAACTTTGAGTATGTGTGGATATGGGTACAGTGTACGAAAGAGGAGGCTCGGTGTCGACACTGGGGGTTATCCTCCAGTGTTCTCCAGACTTAGTCCTTGAGGCAGACTGTCAGTCAAACCCAGAACGCCCCAGAATGGCTAATCTCAGTGGCCAGCTTGCTTTGAGATCGCCCTGTTTCTGCCTTCTGGGGCTGGAGTTACAGTCAGACCGTCCGTCATGCTGCCTTCCACTTGTTTCCACGGGTAGATCTTGTAATGGAGTTGGGATGAGTGCTTTCACTGAGCTGGAAAAGAGAAGGCAACGTCTCCTCGTGCATGGCACATGCTGTGGGGGAGACTGGGACCATAGCATTGTGTGTCTTAGTTACTGTTATGTTGCTCTTAAGAGACTACAACCACCAGGCGTGGCGCACGCCTTTAATCCCAGCACCCAGGAGGCAGAGGCAGGTGGATTTCTGAGTTCGAGGCCAGCCTGGTCTACAAAGTGAGTTCTAGGACATTCAAGACTACACAGAGAAACCCTGTCCAAAAGACTACAACCAAGGCAGCTCTTGTAAGGGATGCATTTAATGGGAGGGGGGGGGGACTTGCTCACAATTTTAGAGAATTAGTCCATTATCATCATGGCGGGAAGCAGACAGGTATGGTGCTGTACCTACTATTAAGAGAGAGTTGCATATTGATCCACAGGTAGCAGGCAGAGACATATAGGCACTGCCCAGAGACATACCTGCTTACAAGAACTTATTTCCTAATTCTTTCCAAACAGTTCATTAACTGGGGACCAAACATTCAAACATTCAAACCCCAGAGAGACAATTTTCATTCAAGCCACCAGAGGGTGAAAGAGCCAGAGTGTGTAAACTGGATTGATCCCTTGGAGAGTTTACTCAGCCATTAGAGGGCCTTTAGTTACCTCACTTTATAGAACCTGGCGAAAGAATAATCAGTGAGAATGGTTTTACTCACAGCCCAGCTCTTTCTCCAGATGGATAGTGGCCTCACAGCAGAAGGGGGGAGATACCGTGCCTTAGTCAATGAAGGCACTGGGTTTTGGGGGGAGAGAGAACACCACCTGCAGGCTGTCTTTTCCTTTCTGTATGTGTGCTATCATGTGCATGCTATGGGCTATGTGCATGCTGTGGGCTGTGTGCATGCTATGGGCTGTGTGCATGCTAGGGGCTGTGTGCATGTTATGGGCTGTGTGCATGCTGTGGGCTGTGTGTATGCTGTGGGCTATGTGCATGCTGTGGGCTGTGTGCATGTTATGGGCTGTGTGCATGCTGTGGGCTGTGTGTATGCTGTGGGCTGTGTGTATGCTGTGGGATGGTCTGTGTGCATGCTGTGGTCTGTGTATATGCTGTAGGCTGTGTGCATGCTGTGGTCTATGTGCATGCTGTGGTCTATGTGCATGCTGTGTTGTGGGCTGTGTGCATGCTAGGGGCTGTGAGTACACATTCAGTCACTAAGTAACTGCAGCAAAAAGAAACAATGAACCCCCCACCACCACCAAACCAGAGTTAGAGGAGTGGTACAAGTAAGTCAGGGGTGTGAGGGAAGATCGGTGCATGGAGACCCATGCTTGAGACAGCTTTTCCCTTGGCAGGCAGCCCATGCTGACTGGGAACCACAGTCCTCCTGCCATAGCATCCCCACATGTGGACTTGAGAGACTGTGTCTTGGAATTGGGAAGCCTTAGCTCTGGGGAAAGGGACTCCAGTTCAGCCAGGTATCAAGCAGTCTCCTTTATCTGTCTGTTACTGGTGCCAGAAACAAGTACTAAAGAAAAAAAAATATATATATATATATTGGTTTTTTTCAAGACAGGGTTTCTCTGTATAGCTCTGGCTGTCCTGGAACTCACTCTGTAGACCAGGCTGGCCTCGAACTCAGAAATCCACCCATGTTATCAGACTGTATTGATTGTAAAGGGGGAGAGCTAAAGTTTAAAAATAATGTTAGCTATTTAGGTGAAGGGCATGAAGTCTGTACTAACTTTCTAGGAAACCAGGCATGAGCCGCACGTGTTAGGCAGGCTGTTCTTCGTTTGCCTACTTAAGTAATCTTTCACATGTATGCTCAGATCATGTTGTTGGTTGTATATAACTTGGCTGACAGCCCATAACTGAAGAGTTGTGAAGGGGGTTAGAGGCTATAGTAGTTAAGAACTCAAAACTCTCCGAAACTCCACTTCCAGGGGTTCCAGTGCCCTCTTCTGACTCTGTGGTATGGCACAGACTTGGCACACACACATACTTGCAGGCAAAGCACTTTTGCTCATAAAATAAAATAAGTCTAACTTTAAAGAAAGTTTTGGAGAATATGAGTAGTGAGATATTAGTAACTGACTGACTGGAAGTGCGGTGCTCCCGAGTTTGGCTTCTTTTTATACATTTATTTTTATGTGTGTGCTTCACCTACCGGTGTGTCTGTGCACTGTGTGCCTATGGTATCTGTGGAAGCCGGAAGAGGGCATTAGATTCCCTGGAACTGGAGTTCCAGGCAGTTGTGAGCTACCATGTGGGTGCAGGGAGTTGGATCTCGGTTCTCTTCCAAGAGTAGTAAGTGTTCTTAAACCACTGAGCCATCTCTCCAGCCCCTGCAGTTCTCACGTCTAAGTGTAAAGTTTAGAGCCTGAGGTCCAGTAGAACCTGTTCCAGTGCGGGACAGCTTCCTAAGCTCACTCAGATTCAGACAGCTTAAGCTTGGTGGACACTTAGCCCAGGGAGCCCTGTGAGGGCGTTAGAGGAGGGAGACGCAAAGGCGCCACCTTTCCTCTCATGGCGTAAGATTCCTTAGGTCATCGTGGGTCTCAGCAAGAGTTGCTTTGGGTTGTCACCTTGGTTGAGGAGTGTGACAAATGCTGACTGGGGGGAGATGCTGATTTGTTGTTGCTGAACGCAGAGTCTCATAGCTGGAAGTATGCTCTAAAGCCAGCAAGGTGACTTGTGCTTGTAACTCAGGTGCTAGAGGCTGGGGCGGGAGAATTGAGAGCAGCCTGCTCTCCACAGTGATTTCCAGGACAGCCTGAACTGGAATGAGCCCTTGTCTAAAGAAAAGGGCTCACTAGTTTGAGCCTGGGTAATTCCAGTACTTGGGAGGTGGAGGCAGAGATTGAGAGATTGAGGCTAGCTTTGACTACATAGCGAGTCTGAGGTCAACCCAGGCTAGCTGTATGTGATCTTCCCTCTTGTCACATGAGAGTCTGGTAATGTTGAGTGTCATCCTCCGTAGCTCTTCCACCTGATTTTTTGGAAAGGGTCTCTTAGTGAACTTGGAATACCCGTTTGTAGACTGCCTGGCCAGCAAGCCCCCCAGGATCAGATCAGCCCCTCCCTGCCTTCACCAAGTGCCATGGCAACAACTTGGCATTATGTGAGCATGCTGGGGAATCCAGGCTTGGGTTCTTACACTTGAACAGCAAGCACTTTACCAACTGAGCACCCTCCTCGAACAAGTTACATATCATAGAGTTCACTGATTTAATAACATGCTTGTTGTGTTACGATATTAGGCATAGAGAGATTTGTTATGCATCAGCAGATAGTAAAACAAGATAGAAAAATAGTATTTACTGTACAGAGAGTTCAAAGCCAGCCTAGAATGCATGAGGTCTTATTTCAAAGCAACAAAAAGCCAACAGCACAGTAAGTTTAAATACAGTAGAGATTAAAACGTCTTCAGATTCTGTTAGCTGTTTCAGGCCCCAGTCACTAAAACACAGTAGCATCCTACACAGTCCAGGAATCCCCTCCTCACCTTTGCTTAGAGTAACCAAGTTGAGACCTCACACTGGCATCTGCAAACAGATTTGAGCGTCCTCTGTTCAGTCCTCCTTAGTCTATAGCAAGAATGCCCCTTACCCCACAGTAGGAGCATTGTGCTATGGCTCAAGACAACCTGCGTCATGGGAAACCCGTGTTTGTTGCTCCCACTGATTCAGACCATGTGACCCTTTACTCTTTGGAGACAGGGTTTCTCTGTGTAGCTCTGGCTGTCCTGGAGCTCACTCTATAGACCAGGTTGGCCCTGAACTCAGAAATCCGCCTGCCTCTGCCTCTCAAGTGCTGGGATTAAAGGCATATGCCACCCATCATACTTGGTTTTTCAGTGTTTTTTTGTTTTTGATAGCTGGTGGCTGGAAAGGATTTATTCAGCTTTATCTTGACATGACCAACTGCCTAGGAAGTGCCATGAAAAAGAGCTAGCATACTTGCTGAAATTTAAGAATGAAAGTGCCTGATGTTATCCTCTGATCAGCATGTGTCTGTTCACACACAGCTCGTGTGCACACTCATATGCAGGCACACACGTGGACATAAACATACACGTATGTGTACAGGCACAAAATACTGTGCGATTTTAAGAGTGACCATCTATGATTCCTACTATATTAGATATCCCAAATAGGTAAAACTATAGAGACGTGAACTGATAGTTGACTAGGACTGCTGTGAGGGACTAATGGGGGGGGCGTGGCATGGGTTTTTCTAGTGAAGGGATAATGAAACTGCTCTAAAGTTGGTTTTACTTGTGGTTGCACAACTGACAGTACTAAGTCACTGACTCGTGCACTGTAAATGGATGGGTTATATGGCATGTGGTTGTTCTTCCATGGAAGTGTTATCATAGGCAGGTTTTATTAGCTACAAGATGTCCAGCTAAATCAAGATAAGAACAAAGAAAACCATTTCTGGTCTGGGAATAGCTTGCTCAACACACGTCCTCAAAGCCTCTAGTTGCACTGTGAAAGCAGGAGGATCAGTTCAAGGTCATCTTTGGCTATACAGCAAGTTCAAGGTCAGCCTGGATTACATGAGAGACTATCTCAAGCCAGTGACAGACCTAAGACTCCTATTAGTGACAGTGAAAGATTAAGACCCTGAAAGCAGCGAGAGATTACTTCAACAGCAGAAGATGGTGGATGAAACTTCAATAGCTGAAAGAAACTTTACAAACTTCATACCCAGCTAAAATGTCCTTTAAAGGTATGTGGTCAGTTGAAAGACTTCCTTGGCAAGTCTTGGGCATTTGAATACTTGATCTCCAGCTGTTGTTGTTTGGGGAAGGCTAGAAGTGTGACCTTGCTGGAGGAAGTATGTCACAGGGGTAAGCTTTGATATTTCAAAAGCCTCATGCTATTTCAAGTTATTCCCTGTCTCTTGCTTGTAGTTTGACATATGAGGTCTGGGCTGCTGCTCCAGCTAATCCTTTTGCTCTGTCATAGACTCTAGCCCTCTGGAGCTGATGCTTAAGCCTGGGACTCAGCACACGATAGACATGGACAGAACCCAGCATTCTCTGCACCCGACTCCACTACCCTGCCCCAGGAACCTGCAGACAGTAGAACCTACAACAACCCCTCTGCTCCAGATCCACAAATGCACTCTGCCCCTCACTAAAATATATAACAAGACCCTGTCTCCAGCCCCAAAACCGATGGGCCTGGAGAAACGCTTCAGTGGCCAGGGGCCCTGGCAGCTCACACATGTATGTAACTCCAGTTCCAGGGGATCGGAAACTCTTTTGGCCTCCTCCAGCACAGCACACACATGATGCACAAGACATGCATTCAGGCAAAAGAAAAGCATACACACACAAAAAAAAAAATTTTTTTTTTTTTTTTAAATTTTTCAAGACAGGGTTTCTCTGTATAGCCCTGGCTGTCCTGGAACTCACTTTGTAGACCAGGCTGGCCTCGAACTCAGAAATCTGCCTGCCTCTGCCTCCCAAGTGCTGGGATTAAAGGCGTGTGCCACCATGCCTGGCTGGAGTCTTTGTTTGTTTGCTTTTTGTACCAAAGACTTTTCTAGTTACTGTTTTCTAATTTAATTCTATTACTGTCAGGGAACACACTAAGTTTTCGGTATCTTGAATTTTTTCGTTTTTTAAATTTTCTTTATTATGTGTGTTTTGGATGCATGTATGTAGGAGCACCCCATAAATGTCTGGTACCCACAGAGGCCAGAGGGTGTCATATTCCCTGGAACTAGAATTACAGGCAGTTGTGAGCATCTGTGTGGGAGTTGGGGATCAAATCCGGGTTCTGCAGAAGAACAGCCAGTGCTCTCACCTGCAGAGCCGTCTGACAGCTGCTCAGTATCTTGAAAATTATTCAAAGAATTTACTGATCAAGGTATGGCCTACCTGGTGTACACACTTCTTGTGCATTTGAAATGAGAATTCTGCAGGTGCCATGTGCAGTATTATAGGAACCCCTCCATATAACATAAATAGAAAAACCCTAGTCTTTTACAGAAATAAGAGAACTTTCCTGTAGGTCCTAGCTTCCTCTTCATTCTGAAAAACGTCCTGCAGTAAGTATACCTTGTATTGGGGCTAGAATCCTCAGTTTTACAACTAATAATATCTCTATCTCATCTATTTTGTCTTAGTTAATTTTCTACTGCTGTGATAAAACACCAAGATCAAGAGAACTTTAGGATAGTAGTTTTATTTTTAGCTTACGGTATGTTTTTCTTTTGCCTGAATGTATGTCTTGTGCATCATGTGTGTGCTGTGCTGGAGGAGGCCAAAAGAGTTTCCGATCCCCTGGAACTGGAGTTACATACATGTGTGAGCTGCCAGGGCCCCTGGCCACTGAAGCGTTTCTCCAGGCCCATCGGTTTTGGGGCTGGAGACAGGGTCTTGTTATATATTTTAGTGAGGGGCAGAGTGCATTTGTGGATCTGGAGCAGAGGGGTTGTTGTAGGTTCTACTGTCTGCAGGTTCCTGGGGCAGGGTAGTGGAGTTGGGTGCAGAGAATGCTGGGTTCTGTCCATGTCTGTCGTGTGCTGAGTCCCAGGCTTAAGCATCAGCCAGCTATGACTCTTATGCCCAAAAGGGCAACCCTTCCTCATTTCTGATCACTTCGTTTTAAATTTGCAAATTATAGGTTTTAAATGAATGGTTATTTAAGATCCTTTTTGGTAGGGCATGTTGGCACATACCTGCCATCCCACGCTAGAGTGTCTGAGGCCGGAGGAGCAGGAATTTGAGATATGTACTCAGGAACTCATCTAAGTACTGAATTCAAGGGCAGCCTGGGCTACTTGGCACCCTGACTCAAGAAAATTTCTTGCTCTTAAAGTCTGCAGGTTTAAAAACGCTGGCTTCCGAAAATTGTGTTCTATGTTCTCAAGGGTGACTCAGAGTCTTCCCGTTGCCTCTTTGGCAGATTGCATTTCTCTGGCAGAGATGAGGTTGATCTGTCTGTTTCTCCAACTTGATTTCAGCTGAGCCTCTGTGCTCAGTAATAGTAACAGATGGCCTGACAATGTTTCCCCACATCCACACATGGAGCAGATACCAGGCTCCTGTTAGCCTCTCTAGCCACCCTGGCCTATGAGGGATGCTCAGTAAAGTTGGTGCCAGGGACTGTGGAGGTCAGAAAGGTACACAGCAAAAAAAAAAAAAAAAAGCTTCTTCTAACAGATTCGGATTCCCATAGTTCCTTGAGGGGTTCATCTGGCTCCCCAAGGCTGACGTAAGACAGTTGGTCTCATGATATGGCCTCAGTTGAATCTTGTTGGGCCACTCTGATGGGCTGAGTTTAAAGGCTCAGAGTGTTTGTGGCACCGGCAGAGCCTCAGTTTGGAGTGTCCCTGCTCCTCCCCACAACAAGCGGCTTCATGACCACCTTTTAAAACCTGTTCGTTCTCACTGCTGTAAGACAGTGAGAGATAGCAGTTTAGGGAGTATTGTTTGTTTGTTTGTTTTAAAGATGGTCCCATTCTGTAGCCCTGGCTGGGCTGGGCTGGAACTCACTGTGTTACCAGGCAGCCCTTGAATTCAGAGAGTTCTGGGAATTAAAGGTACCACTGTGTTCTGAATTCTTATTTGTTTCTGGCCCTAGGGGCCCCCTCTGGGGCTTCTTGTGTGTTGGACATGTGATTTACGTCTAAGGAATCCTTGCTGCTTTTTTAGAGATGCTTATAAGGTGGAATCTGTTTATTATTGGTGAGGAATTGCATAGAATATTTTGGTCGGTGCCAGACCAGATATGCAGAGTGTGTTTGCATATCATAGCGCCTAAGTGTGCAGTATGCTGTTATACCTAGAGCCATGTACTTATGCTCAATAGGAATTGCCTAAGGATCCATCACCCAGTGTCCCCATCTGAAAGCGGTGCATCCTTACACAGTCATCACTGTGGTCGGGTAATGTACTGAGGAGGACTGATCCCAGGGTCTTATGCTCGCTAGGCATGCACTGTGTCTCTGATCTAAGTCCCCATCCCCAACCCAAAAGGCTTTGAATATCAGTGTTCTGCTTTTGATGTTTGATGCATCTTTGCTTGATCATCAGCTGATAACAGGATGCATTCTGTGGTTGCCAGCCAGCGTCTTGGTGGATGGAGACTAGGCGTTTTGCTGGGGTGGACATGAATTAGCCCTGGCATTCTCAAGAAGGATCCTGCTGATTGCATTGGGTTGGTGAAGTTCAAAAAAGTTTCTGATTATATTACACTACAACATTACACAAAAAATTGAGATTTATTCTACTTCTGGGGGTTAATAAGCAGGCTATGGGTGACTAAAGGGCAGCTTCCTTTGCCCCTTAGGTGTGTGTGTGTTTCTTTTTAACTGAGTTCTGGGGTGTGAGGTCAGGTCCTTGGATATGCTAGGCAAGTCGTACACCGCTAGTTACACCTCCAAGTGTCCTCTAACCGTTTCTGAGAGGCTTCAAGCACAGACTGTGCCAGGTAGGTTCTGGATGAACTGTTAGCAGGACGAGGAGGAATGGATCTGAGTGTGGTGGCTCAGCCTGTAACCCCAGCACTCGTTAAGCTGAGGCAGGAGGGTCAGCACATCAAGGTCAGCCTAGACTGTATTCCAAACTCACTTTCAGGAAACCAAATATAACAAACATGCCATTTAAGGGATAAGCACTTACAAATTTTGGCATTTGTATGGTTGATTAACAGATAAAGGAGCATCGGAATAAAGCTGGGAAGACCTGATTATAAGGTATAGATAGGGCTGGAGAGATGAGGTTAAGAGCACTGACTGCTTTCCCAGAGGTCATGAGTTCAATTCCCAGCAACCACATGGTGGCTCATTAACCATCTATAATGAGGTCTGGCGCTCTTTTCTGGACTGCAGAGCACTGTATACATAATAAATCTGTTTAAAAAAGATATAAATAACTTATACAGATGAGATGGAAGCTATTATTAGAGTGTGTATGTAAGTGTGTGGTTGTGTGTGTGTGTTCGTGTGCCTGGGTGCCCGTGGAAGCCAGAAGAAGGTGCAGGGTCTCCTAGGAATAAAATTACAGGCAGTTGGGAGCTGCCTGCCCCAGATGGGGAGAACTGACATTGGTCCTCTGCAGAGCGTGAGTCATTTCTCAGCCCGAGGAATGTCATTTATTTTATATCAACTCTGGAGAGAGATTTTGGAAAGAACACAATGTAGAAATTAGTTATGTCATATTTCTTTAGTATAATCACTCAGTGCTAAAAAAATATAGCTTATTCTGTGTTTAGAGTTTATCTCTTATGGAAGGGAGCATATAGATAAAGATACTTTCTCCTTTATATATGCATGGAATATATATGTTCTCCTTGGGTGGGCTTTTCAAGTTATTTTTTTCTTTAAAACTATTTCGGGATGTGTGTGGTGTGCATTGGTGTGTGTGCACACATGTGTGTATAGTTTGTGGGATTTGGTTCTCTCCTGTCAGTGTGGGTTCCAGTGAGTGTTCTTACCTGCTGATCTCTCTCCAGTCCCTCTCCTCCTTCCTGTCTTCTCTGAAAGTCCCTCCGTGGGCACGGCAGCACATACCTGCCTGCAGTCTAGGACTCTGGAAGTGAAGGCAGGATTGCCAGTGTGAGGCCAGCCTGGGGCTGTTACACGTGATAGTGATCTTTGAATCCCTTAACTGTATGTGGGGCTTGGAGGGAGCTTGCTGTACCTTGAGATAGCAAAGTTGGCCAGCTTCCTGCTCTGCCTGCTTTCCTCCCTAGGACCGCCCCACCCCACCCCAACCCCTTCTTTGGGCCCTCGCCTCCATTCCTCTCTTCCAGGGCCATGCACTATACTCCTTTGCTTTTTCTTGTTTTGTTCTTTAGCAAGTGTCCAAGTAGATGGACTTTTTTTTTTCTCACCACATTTTTGTTTGCTTGTGAGTAAATGTTCAGGAAAAGGATAGTTTTCAGAGGAAAGGACCCTTTGGTAGATAGCTGGTCTCTGGTGTAAAGAGCAAAGCTGCTTCATAGTTAGTTGATTTTAAAGATTTTTTTTTTGTTGTTTTTTGGAGACAGGGTTTCTCTGTATAGCCCTGACTATCCTAGAACTCACTCTGTATACCAGGCTGGCCTCGAACTCAGAAATTCACCTGCCTCTGCCTCCCAAGTGCTGGGATTAAAGGCATGTGCCAACACGCCCGGCTTAAAGAATTTTTTATTGTTTGTTTGTTTTTGGTGTCTGTTATTTTTTGTTTGTTTGTTTTGTTTTTGGAGGTAGTTTTCTCTGTGTAGCCCTGGCTGTCCTGTTCTCTGTAGACCAGGCTGGCCTCAAACTCAGAAACCCAGCCTCCTAAGTGCTGGGATTAAAAGTGTGTACCACCACTGCCTGGTGTGTGGGTTCGCCTTATGTGCACCACAGAGGCCGTGGGGGCGTTGAAGCACAGGGCTGGCATGGTAGTGACCTGCTAGTGGGACCCTATCAAGCTGGGTGGAGAGATTTTGGAGTTCTGAGTCAGAGTCTCCCTGAGATAACAGGTCAGCCATTGCCCGTCAGTGCATGGCTGGCCAGCCCCATGGGGCAGAGAGTTGCTGGCAGTAGCTTGGGAAGCCTGGGGTTGCTGGGTGTTGTGGCGGCTGACCACGGGGTGGATGGTCGTTGTGTGGGATTGGTGTGGCATTGAAGGGATCTTGGGAGCACTGGCTGTGCTGGAGAGTTGGTGGGCAGAGAGTGGCCTGTGGTAGCGAGGCCGTTTTTTTTTTTTTTTTAATATTTTTCGTAACACAGGAGACACTCCAAATTTTTTTTGAAAGATGTATTTATTATTTGTAGGTGTTGTATGTGCGCGTTTGTGGGTGCTCTTGGGGCAGGCAGAGGGAATTGGGTCCCTGGGAACTGGAATTAACAGGCGGTTTGAGCTGCTTGATGTGGGTGCTTGAACCAAACTCCAGTTCTCTGAAAGCGCAGCCAGCAGTTTTTTTTTTTTTAATTTATTTATTTATTATATGTAAGTACACTGTAGCTGACTTCAGACACAGCAGAAGAAGGTATCAGATCTCATTATGGATGGTTGTGAGCCACCATGTGGTTGCTGGGATTTAAACTCAGTACCTTTGGAAGAGCAGTCAGTGCTCTTAAACGCTGAGCCATCACTCCAGCCCACAGCCAGCAGTTTTAATTGTTGAAACACACCTTTAGCTCCTCTAGGTCTCTTTAAGTGTTAGCTGTGTGAGCCTGATCTTCAGATGTGTGCCATGGCATGTTGCACAAACACATGATTCACGTGCACACATGGTAATAGATATTTTTTGGAAAATGAAACACCAGCTGTCGTCATTTGTGTTTCTGTTTAGTTGCAGTCCTTTGTTGTCTTGTTTCTTTGGGGCAGAGTAACTTGCATCCCGGGCTGGCTTCAGATTCATTGTGGCCTTGATCTTCATCACACATACAGGATCACACGTGTACACATACATCTGGCCTAGCTGCTTTGTTTTTAGGAGACTTTTATATGGGGATGCAGAAATAGAAGGCCGTGTATCATCAGGAGGATGGTGACCGTCGTCAGTAGAGCGATGGTGGAGACCATGCAGTGATTGACTGCAACAGTCTGATTTACCACTGTGCCCTGGGAACAATGATATTTTACTGTCACCCTCTGCAGGTTCACTAAGAATCTTTCCCCGGACAAAATCAACTTGAGCACTCTGAAAGGGGAGGGTCAGCTGACCCATCTGGAGCTGGACGAAGAGGTTCTGCAGAATGTTCTGGAATTGCCTACCTGGCTGGCCATCACTAGGGTCTACTGCAATCGGGCCTCCATCCAGGTGAGAGTGGGGTCTGAGCACTGTGCGTCCCGAGCCAGCAGGCTTGTTCACTTAAGGAGCGGCTGTCACAGGCCTGCATCTGTGCTTTCCTCTTTCAGATCCAGTGGACCAAGTTGAAGACACACCCGATCTGCTTGGTAATGGCCTTTTCTACTTGAAAGTAGTCTTGTTTTTTTGCTTTTTTGTTTTTATTGAGACAGGGTCTCTCTAATAGCCTCAGACTATATAGCCTGTGTAGACCAGGCAGGCCTCTGCCTCCCAAGTGCCGGGATTAAAGGTGCGCACCACCACTACCTGGCATGCGTTTGTTTGTTTTTTTTTTTTTTTTTAATAATGGTTTTTACTGCTCAAGCACCATTCTTAAATTCCCTTGGGATCTAGACAGGAAGTTTGAAGTGTGGTTTGTGTTGATGGTGCAAGGCTTGTAGTGCAGTCCTGTTGTCCTGCCGGTGCTGTGTGAGTTCTGTGTGGACGCTTAGCTCTCTCTGTGTTCCAGTGTCTGGATAAGGTGGAGGTGGAGATGCAGACCTGTGAGGACCCTCGCCCCCCCAACGGGCAGTCTCCTATCGCCCTTGCCTCGGGACAGAGGTCAGTCTCTGGGAGCCTCGCTGAGGAGGACAGGCGGGCGGGCGGCAGGCGGATGGATGGGCAGACGGACGGACAGATGGTCTTGCTCTGTAGCCCAGGCTGGTTTCAAACTTAGGATCTTCCTGCTTTAGCCTGGGATGTGTGTGAACCTGTATGAATGAAAAGTGTGTCTCAATTTTCCTGGCTTAAATTAAACTGTGATTACTGAGAAATTCAAACCTACAACTGAAGCACATAGATAGGGCTAGTACATCAAATCCCCGTGTTTCAAATGCTAGACCTCAGCAGTTACCAATATGTTGCCTAAGTTTTTTCCCGTGTACTCCAGGCTTTGAAAGCAAATCCCAGATGCCCCATTGTACTCTGTTATTACAGCACTATGGACCTTGGGGACACAGAGCCTAGCACTGAGTTACCTTCCATCATGTGGTGGAATTCAGCCCTCCCCCAAACCCTGCGAGGTTTAGGTAGCCCAGGCTGCCTTTGTGTAGCACTGGCTGGCCTTGAACTCCCAATCCTTCTGCCTTCCCGTCCCAAGAGCTGGGCTTGCAGCTGTGCCACCACGGTCAGCTTTCCACCCAGTGGGCTGTCATTTCACCTGTAGGTTTGGCTTCATGGCCGTCCATTCTGATGTGCCTGTGTGGGCATGCGCTCTTGTTTCTCAGATAAACACCTCGGGATGGAAGTGCTCAGGTGGTAACGGAAGCAGCGGTCAAATTGCTTCCCTCACTGCCCACACTGTACCTGCTTTTAACAGTTTATACATGTCTTCATGCCTGGAGTCACTCTTTTTGTCACTCTTTTTTCTTTTTGGAGGGTGGGCAGGAAGCTTCTTTTTCCTTCTAACGGAATATAACTTACCCAAAAAATAAATTGTTTTTCTATTCTATCTTTTTTTTTTCCTTTCTTTTTTCTCTCTTTTGAGACATGTTCTCACTATATAACCGGCCTGGAACTCGTTGGCCTCAAACTCACAGGGATCCGCCTGCCTCTGTCTCTGGGATTAAAGGTGTGGTTCTCCAGGCCTGTTCCTTTTGTTGTTTTCTTCTTTAAAGAGGTATTTGTAGGCGCTGGGGAGACGGCTCAGTGGGTGAAGCGCCTGCTTCGAAAGTGTGAGGATTGGGGTTGGTCACCAGCACCTGTGTAAATGCCAGGCGCCTCTGTGTGTGTGTGTGTGTGTGTGTGTGTCCACCTGCAGGGCCAGTGCTGAAGGTGGGGAAGGGATCCCCAGAGCAGGTTGGTCTTAGACTCGCAGACTTCCCCCTGTTTCTGCCTCCAAGTGCTGGGATTACTGGTGTGAACCACCACCTTCTTTCTGGGTGTCTCTCTCTTTGCCATCTCTGGCTTCTCAGGGATGGAGAAGTGTTGTTTCCTGCTGGCTACCAGAGGCAAGGCGGAGGTGCAGGCATTCTTGAGCATAGTCTTGGACTATCTGCATTTCTTTCATCTTCCCACTGCGTATTCATGGTATTTGGTGTCTTTGAAGATTGCACAGACACTTAGAGGCTGCAGAAGGTGGCTGAGGTTAGGAGCACCGGCTGCTCTGTGAGCAGATCTGGGTTCTGTAACTCCAGCCAGGTTGAGGTATCCGATTCCCTTCTTTGACTCTGTGGGCCCAACAACCACGAGATGTGCAGACACACAGG
This sequence comes from Mus musculus, assembly GCF_000001635.26. Classification (NCBI taxonomy): domain Eukaryota; kingdom Metazoa; phylum Chordata; class Mammalia; order Rodentia; family Muridae; genus Mus; species Mus musculus. The sequence continues at coordinate 27,879,060 of NC_000083.6, forward strand.
CAGTGCACTCATACACAGAAGCAAAAATAAAACAAATATCGAGAAAATCCCCAACCAAAAATTTAGGGGGGAAAACAGAGAAGTAAGGAAAATAAGCAGCCATGTTGACTGCTGCCCCAGCCCTGACCGCCGGCCCTGACCGCCGTCTCCTCTGTGCGTTGCAGTGAGTATGGCTTTGCTGAGAAGGTGGTGGAGGGAATGTTCATTGTGGTCAACTCCATCACCATCAAGATCCACTCCAAGGCCTTCCATGCTTCCTTTGAACTGTGGCAGCTCCAGGGTTATAGTGTCAACCCCAACTGGCAGCAGAGTGACCTGCGTCTGACCCGCATCACTGATCCCCGCCGAGGAGAGGTGACAGCCTTAGCATTCTGAGGGGTGGTGAGTGGAGAGGTGCCAAGTAGGGGGAACCCCTAAGAATTCTATTCCCTGTTGGAGCTGTCCCCTCTTTGTCCTTTCTGTCCAGAGTGACTGCTCAGCTATGGGTGTGAACCCAAGCCTGTGCTGTCGGGATGCTGGCTGAGAGCGCAGCTTAGTCCCGCTCGGGGCCTCCTGAGCCACAGATTGAGGCTTTTACTCTCCTCCCTCCAGGTTTTAACATTTAAGGAAATAACTTGGCAGACCCTCCGAGTTGAGGCAGACGCCATAGAAAATGGTGATCAGGACCCAGTTACCACCCCACTGAGGCTCATTACCAACCAAGGCCGCATCCAGATAGCCCTCAAGAGAAGAGTGAGTGAGTTCCCCGTGCCAGGAAACTTGTGGAAGTTGGTATTGTGCCACTGTCCTCATGGCCTCTCCATTGTGGGAGAAGCTTCTGTCGTCCTGTTCCGGTACTTTCAGAAACCGGTTTCCACCCGTATTACGTACACACCGGCCTGAGCATCTCTGGGCCGGCTGGTGCTTTTGGTAAATCAAGTAAACCTGAGGCCTTGTGTAAGAAGTCAGCTGGCTTGCCAAAGTGCTTGATGGTCCTCTTCACCTGGAAGGTGAAGGCTGTCAGGAATGGCAGCACGGTCACTTTGAGGCCTTGGAAGACACAAGGACCTAAACTGTGTTCTCTGTGACCCCTCAGACCAAAGACTGCAATGTGGTCGCCTCCAAGTTGACCTTCCTCCTGGACGACCTGCTCTGGGTGCTGACGGACTCACAGCTCAAGGCGATGATGAAGTACGCCGAGTCGCTGAGTGAGGCCATGGAGAAGTCTGCCCAGCAGAGAAAGAGCCTGGCTCCTGAGTCTGTGCAGGTGAGAGGCACACTAGGCATCTGCCTGGGCTGGGGAGGCAGGTGGTTAGCCCGGATTTGTGCCGGTGTTGGGGGAATGGAGGCCTTTTTTGGCTTGCTTATAGGGTTCACCACATGTGGAGTTGCTTGGGCCTGTCTCACTCATTTGGTCTGCTCACTGTGTTCCCCCGTGTGTCAGATGGAGGGCTAGCCTCGGCTCACTGTGTTCCCCCGTGTGTCAGATGGGGAGCTAGCCTCTGCTCACTGGGTTCCCCTATGTGTCTGATGGGGGGCTAGCCTCTGCTCACTGGGTTCCTCCGTGTGTCAGTTAGAGGGATAGCCTCTGCTCACTGGGTTCCCCTGTATGTCAGATTTGGGGCTAGCTTCTGCTCACTGGGTTCCCCTGTGTGTCAGATGGGGGGCTAGCCTCTGGAGGGAGGAAGTGGCATGAACCTCTGGTCCCTGCCCTTGGGACATCACATGTCTTGGAAGATAGACAGTTGACAAGTTGCTCATGTGTACTGTGGCTGCTGCTGTAACAGGAAACCCCCGTGCGCTGAGAGCACAGAGGAGAGAGAGCACTGCCCACCAGGACGACGGTGCACTTAGCGAGGATAGTCTAGAGGAGGTGACTGAGGGCAACTGAGGCCTGAGGACACAGTCATTAGACTTGGTGCGGGTGGGCTGTTGGGGTTTGAGTTTCTTTCTCAGGAGAGTGCTCAGTGAGACACTAGGCAGCAGTGTCACTAGACAGAGATGGAAGGGGTGTATTACATCATGGTTTTACTCCTGTGGACCTAAGCTTATAGAAAGCGTCAAAAGGAACCTCTCAGAGCTTGGACATGACGCCTGTGTGTCTGTTTGTCTGCATGTCTGCTTGCCTGTCTTTTTTCCTCTCTTTCTCTCTCTTTCTCTCTCTCTCTCTCTCTTTCACCTTATTATTATTATTGTATGTCCGTTGGTGGTTTTGCTGTACGCATGTTTATATGAGGGCATTGGATCCCTTTGGAACTGGAGTGTTATCCACAGGAGTGTTCACAGACAGGTGTGAGCCACCCCGTGGGTGCTGGGAATCGGCCAGTGCTATCAACCAGCGAGCCACCTCTCCAGCCCCTGATGGACGTCCTTCTCTCTGTCACAAGTAGACCACTCCACCCGCTCCCAGTGCTCAGCAGACTTGGGCCCAGGCATTCGGTGGCAGCCAGGGCAGCAGCAGCAGCAGTCGTCTCAGCCAGTATTTTGAGAAATTTGACGTGAAGGAGTCTTCCTACCACCTCCTCATCTCCCGCCTGGACCTGCACATCTGCGATGACAGCCAGTCCCGAGAGCCAGGTATGAAGAGGCCTGTGCCCAGCTGCTCGGCCCATCCACCACTGTCGGTCTTGGGCAGAGCCTCGGATGAAGGCTCTTCTGACCGACACTGCCCTCTAGCCTTCAGCCTTCAGTTAGCACCCAGAATCTGGGCACTGCTTAGGACCCAGCCCTTCTGGGATAGCTCTGTGTCAGTGGGAGGAGAGCTCTCCAGCCTTTAGAGTATGCTGGAGCCAGCAGTCACACAGTACACACAGCAGGTCCTTTCCCACCATGCGGATGCAGAGCTTCATGGCCAGAGCCCGACCAGCGTGACCCTTACCTCCCAAGGTCTCCAAATGCTGGTGTTTGCTAGAGGTTGAGAACCACTGGCGAGGATTTTAGGAAAAATAAATTGAGTCTAGGAGACCTCAGCAGATTTGTCTCTTCATTAGAGCTGAGGAGTGAACACAGACCTTGTATGTATCCAGACAGACGGTGTTGTGCCCCCAGCTCCACCCAGAACCAGAATGTTCAGAGTTGAGTCATTTTAGTACTGTGTTGTGATTGTCAGATGTGGTGGCACACAGCTTTAATCCCAGCACTCAGGAGGCAGCGGCAGGCGGATCTCCATGAGTTCAATGCCAGCCTGGTCTACACAGAGGAACCCTGTCTCAAAACCTCCCCCATTTATATATACTGTATTTATATGTGTAGAGAGGTTATGTTGTATTAGTGATAAAATAGTATCACACGTGTATTATATTTATTCAGAACGATTGACGTTTTTCTATTTTTTTTTTTTTTTGGCAGATTTTTTTTTATTAGATTTTTTCTTTATACACATTTCAAATGCTATCCCGAAAGAAAGTTCCCTATACCTTCCCTCTGCCCTGCTCCCCTACCCACCCACTCCCGCTACCTGGCCCTGGCGTTCCCCTGTACCGGGGCATATAAAGTTTGCAAGACCAAGGGGCCTCTCTTCCCAATGATGGCCGACTAGACCATCTTTTGATACATATGCAGCTAGAGACATGAGCTCTGGGGGGTACTGGTTAGTTCATATTGTTGTTCCTCCTATAGGGTTGCAGATCCCTTCAGCTCCTTGGGTACTTTCTCTAGCTCCTCCATTGGGGGCCCTGTGATCCATCAGTAGCTGACTGTGAGCATCCACTTCTGGATTGACTTTTTTCTTTATGATCCCCGCAGAGACCAGTAACCTTTCACTTACCTTCTTTGACTGTCCTTGGGTAGGAAATAAGTGAAGTCAGCCTGTCCCCATTTACTGCAGCCATTGTCAGGCTCCAGGGCGATGCTGCACTGGCTCAGGGGACCTGGAGTATGGTTTTGACTCCCTGCTTACCCAGTCAGCGCTGTCCCTTTCCCTTTCCCTTGCGGTTTTACGTGCTCACCTGTGTCAGCCCTTTCTCTTCTGTACGCCGCTAGCTGTGGGCTGGGCTGCATTTGCTATTCGCCTCTTACCTACTTGCGTTGGTGGTGCTGAGGGTTGAACCCCTCACTTCGTGAGCGCTGTGCGGTGCTGGACCGCCAAGCCCAGCCACAGCTGCTGTATATTTACCTCTTGTAATGAGACCAGGATTCGCTTTCGGGGACAGACAGTGCCTGCCCTTTGTCTTTTCCACCAAGCAGCATGCCTGGTAGTTGACTCCTCCTCGCTCTTGCAGAAACTCCACCTCCACTTGAGCAACGACAGTGTAAACCTGGCTTTTCCACTGGAGGAAGCGATTATTAGAACAGCTATTGTGTAGTAATTTCTTCCCAGTGTTGCCTAGGGCCTTGGAGTGGTGGTGAATGCCTTTAATCCTGGATGGGTCCCTTGAGTCTGAGGCCAGCCTGGGCCACACTGTGCGCTCGCTGGTGGTGTGATGCAACCGTGATCCT